>NW_020884899.1:6451707-6926034 GCF_003945725.1 Corapipo altera | reverse complement strand
TTTGGTTTTTTTTGGTGTTGGTTTTGGGTTTGGTGTTTGGTTTTGGGTTTGGTGTTTGGTTTTGGTTTTATTGTTTTGGGGGTTTTTGTTTGTTTGTTTTGGGTTTTTTATTTTGTTTTGTTGGAAAGTGGCACCAAACAATTTCTCTTGCTGTGGCAAACTGTGCTGTTACTACCCCATCTAACAGAAGAGGTGCATTTGCAATTAGTCATGAGATAAACAATGAGAGGACTGTTGTTTTGTTAGCATTGAATTAGATGTTGTGAACTAGGGACCAACAGACATTCTGCAAAATTTGGCATAACTGCAGAGTTTTTGGCCCAAACCTTGTAATTCATTATCATAGGGCTCTGCATAAATCTTTCCATAGGCAGGTATTCCTAATACCTGGTACCTAAGACTGGTTGGTGATCAAAGGTGTGGGTTGCTTTTTTTTTTTTTCTTGAAATACTAAAACTAGTTTTATTTGTGGTGCCTGATATCAGTGGTGGGTAGAAGTGATTTAATTTCTTCTGAACTAAGTGGGCTTTAAAAAAATGCAGCAGGTGGATGATGTAGTGCTGGTACAGCTTTCCTTTAATGTAGGAAAGTGGAATGTAATTGCATCAAGTAGTGGTTTTGAAATATCAGATGTCCATTAGTGCATAATTAGCAAGTTAATGATGTGTTGCCAAACATATGGTGACCTCTTTTTCTCCGCCAAACTTGTAGCCATTGTTGCTTATTGCATTAGCTTCTTGGAAAATGTGCACCAGTGGCGGTATCTACTGGGCCTGTCTCCTTGAATTACTGGAAGTGGACTGGAGGTCTTTGTAATGCTGAATGTATGTGAAAATATTATCCTTAATTTTTGCCTTTACCCTGAGCACATCTGGGCCCAGAAAGTCTGGGCTACCTTAAAACACAGAAAATACAACAAAAGCAAAAGATGAATAGAAGGGAAATTCTGAGCACTCCGTAAATAGAAGCGAGTTAAATTCTTACTAATCTGGTTCCAACGGGTTGCAAGGACCTGAGACCAGGATCTGGCACCCAGTCCTTCTACATGCTTTTCTGTGGTACATCCATAGTGCACAATTGTCTGAAGGGATAGTTACAGATTTACCTTTATATTTTATTCACCCAAGACTGACTAGCTTAGGAAAGCCAGGTTATTCACCAAAATAAATCTCTTGCAATAAGCTTGAATCCAAATGTGGACATTTTAATTGGAAAGGGTTGCTGATTAGAAAGGAATGTTCTTTTGTTCATTTCTGACACAGTACATTATGTTAGGTCAAGTTCCTTTTGGTTCATATTAATGAGATGACTGCACCGATGATTAAAAAATAATAATTAAAAAATCGTTCTCTTTAGCTACAAAATCTCTGTGTTTGGACAGCAAGTGTTGTCTAGGGTGAGCAATTGCATGTTCCATCAGAACCAATTTTGGTGTTTGATTATGGGCTGACAAATAGCTTTGTGCACATTGTAATATTATTCCAGGGATGATACTGGCCTTGGAAATGCTTTATGCTCAATGGAAGATGCAATGCAGATTTCAGTGGATAAAGTAAAACACTTAAAATTTTCCTTATAATTTGTCAGCTACAATTGAGATATTTGCCTGGGGCTTTTGTAGGGGAGTCAGATGGACTTTTGAAGCCAAGAATTTTTTTTGTTCCAGGTCAAGCTTGAATTACCTTGAGGTGTAAATGTCTGGCATATCTTTATACTGCTGTGTTCCTTTTCTTTGCCATATTCAAGTTGTTCTGCTGGTAGCACCTCCTTGTGTTTTGATCACCAACTCTCATTCTCATGCTTCCTTCCATGCTGGCTTTCACATAGATCTGCCTCCATCTCTTGAAAGATTAAGTGATCTATCTCTCCCTTTTCCTGTTCTTTTTGGATATAGTTGGTTTCCCCCATGAAAAATGATGCCTGTCCCCTAATAAAGATGAGTTGTGCTGTGCACTGCTCTGGATGGTCTTATGGTGTTACCTTTAAAAATGTTGCATTTGCTAGTGCTGTGTTAAGGTTTACAACTATACAAGAAATATTTCTTGCTTTGCTCAGTCTGAAAGGCCCTGAGTTATAGGGTACTGCACATCCTACTGCTCCTGTTAAATATATATTGGGCCAAATTCTTGGCTTGTATAACTCTGCATACTCTGTATGTTTATGCTTGCTCGGCCCATGTTCTTATTTACTTTAACTTATTACTCCCAGCATCGAACTGTAAGTCAAATGGTAGAATGACTCAGAATTCTTCAATTTGCTGATGAAGTCAGGATTGTAGCTGATTTTGCCACCTCTAAAACTTACTATTTGTGCTGAGCACAATCTAATCATAGAAAAATAGAATATAAAACTTTGCCAGTTCTCCTTCACTTGAGACTGGGGGGCAGGGGAAGATATATAAAAAAATAAGAGGTTATAGAACAAATTGGTGCCTTATTCCAGAGGAACACAGAAGTACTTAAAAGTGTACATGGGAATTAGAGGGTGACATTTTCTTTGCAATAAATGTTTGCTAAACATAGGAGGCAAAATTTAGTAACAAAAGTAATTTTTGCTTAACACAGGGGGAAAGAGAGGAAATCTTGTCCCCAGTTTAAGAAGATCTTGCTAGATGTCAATCCACTGGAGAATTTATTCAAGAAAATTGTGGTTGGTTTGTGTGTGGGGGGAAAAAAAGTGGCTGTCAGTGTTTGCATGGGGTTTAGAGATGGAAGTGCAAGTCACCTAGTTTAGCTCTGCTTGGGGATCAGCTGCACTGGGCACACCTGCCCTGAGATGCTGGAGAAGAGAACGTGGGTTTGGTACCACCTTATCCGGGTTTCCACCTCCCAGGTGGACAAACCAGGCAGGGGTGCTCCATGGTCTCTACTGTCTTTGTAACACGTAGCCTTTTATGTGGGAAATGAGTGTGTTAATATTCTGCTCCTCGGGTACAGCTGTTAAATTAGGTCCTACAAAAGAGGATCACTGAGTCCTGAGTGCTCAGCTGAGTCAGCGCTGGTAGCCTCTGAATGCAACACTGGTGTGTTTGAAAGAGGAAGACTGCAAAAACAACTTTCTGCAATGTGAAATCTTTTCTTTCTGAGCTCAGTTGCTTGATCTGGGACCTAAAATTACCTGGGAATGAAACACCTTGACTTAACTAAATCCAATTTTGAAGTTAGTCCTTCTAGAGTAGTGAGTTGGACAAGAGAGAGACAGAAGGCCTTTTCCTATCTGAATTTTTCTGTGATTCCTCTACCAATTTGAGCAAAAAATCTAAGATTTCCTCCGATAATAGTAGCCTGCATGATTTTTGTTCTGTTCTGAAGAAATATCTTTGCTGGGAGAGTGGGTTTCCAAATGTTCTCCTTTCATTTTGATATTTATTTGAAGTGGGAAAGAGGGCAGACAGAATGTCAGGAACTGATGAATTTAAAGAAAGCTAAAAGAATCATCATTTAAACTAGGCAGAAAGTGGTGTCACCATTTGACAGTTTAAGGCCTTTAGAAATCTTTCCCATTTTGAGCTGAGTGAAGCCGTGAAATGATAAGCAACCAGGGTTTTTTTGGTTGAGCTAGGTGAGGGAGGATTTTCTGTGTCTTTGTTTGAGAACAAGTCAACTAAAACATGCCTTTCTTATTTTTAACCCTATCCCCACTTCCCCACTATAAACTAGTCAAGTAGAAAATGCAGATAAGATAGGCATGAACAACAGATATGAAACTTGGGAATACTACCTTAACTTTGAAACTCTAATTGTGTTAAAATTAATCCTTTCTAGCAAAACAGTAGTTTGAATTAATTGGTGTGTTATTTTATTTTCCCACATAATACCATTTATTTTAAGCTTCCTAGTTGTTTAAAGACCTCATCTTTGATCAATGGCTGGAATATTTCAGAAGTAAGCAGGTTTTTTTTTCTGAAGTGAAATGTATGTCTTGAAGGTGTAGTTAAGGAAGTCAAGGAATCATACCTTTGCCTGCTCTTTAAAAGACTATTTTTAATCTTGACATCCTAAATAACTGTTTAAATCATCTACAAGAAGAAATATATCAATACCATGATCTTATATTAAAAAAACCCACCAGATGTGACTGCCAGAGTATGTGTATTTATAGCTTCTCTATTGCTGCTGTAATCTACATTCATTTCTCTGTGACTCCAGAATTGTACAAGCAAGACTGCATCTCTTAAAAGCATTTGAATGATTACTTGTTCATGTCAGTGTGTGTAGTGAAGCAAAGGAAAATTCTTCTCCTTTCCTCTGTTAATATACCCTGTAAATAAATACTTGTTTGATCTACATCATGCATATTAATTCTGTAGAAAATCTGTGATCTCTTACGGCCTTGGATGAACTGTCTTTTTTATTACTGTTTTTCCTCGATGCCTTTTTAGAAATGGAAAGTGCACTTTAAGTTTTTTGTAGCAAAAGATGCTGCCGAGTATTATGAGCAATTAGAATATGCTTATTTTAGAAGGTTGCTTAAAAGAGACTTAACAGTAGGAAAAATTGGTGCAAACTCTGCTTTTTAGAAGTGGTGCACCTGGGTTCTGATACATTATGCTCATGTGAAGAGGACAGGACTGGGTCTCTTTGGAGCACCCATTTAGCTGTTGGCAAGTGATTAAGTGGCACTTGACTATGTTCTGCAATATGTGGAAAAGTCTGATCTTTGGCTTCTTAAACTAGAAACTGTGAAGTAATAATGAAGGCAAGAAATTCGTGGAATGAAGTTAATAATATTTTGGGTTCACACTTTTCCCACTCATTTTATTTTAGACTGAAAACAAAGTGCATCTGTAGTGAACTGGAACGATCAGCTACCTAGAGATATTTCCATTAAAGGTTTCTACTGCAGTATCATTTTAGAAGCTCTTTTTTAGTTTTCTTTAGAATGAAAATGTGCTGATAGTCACAGAGGGGAAAAAAAAAATCCTTTCCCCACTATATTTTTCCCGGAGGATTATTTTTATTACCGATGTGCATGAATTACAGTAGGATGCGGTAGCTACATCAGGCATTAATACAACCCTTCAGTGTAACATTTCAGCCCTAAGATTAATCTAAATCTACCCAGGCATCTAAAAGCAAATGAGAGGAAGTAGGAAATGAAGGCTGAAAAAAAAAAGGGGAAGAGGAGATCTATCTCAGGGGCATGATTTACGTAGTTTTCCAGGATTACAGTGAACTCTGTGAGTGCTGGAATACAGTCTCTGGATTCTGTAGAAATACAAAACAAAACATTATTTTAAGTGCCAAAAAAAGCCTCTTTTGCCAGCCCTCTAAAAAAATGTCAGTGACCTGTTTGTTCTTGATCTGCTTTTCCACAGCACAAAGATGATGTACTAGACCAGTACCAGGAGACTGGGCACTGTAATTTTTATTGGGGCAGGAAGATTTGGGGAACTCCTGTGCAAGTCCTCTTGTCTGTAGAGACAATGGGGAAGGGTGAGATGTCAAGGTCACTAAAACTTGACTTCTCTCCTTGTCTGAGCCTGTATCTTTGTTTCTCAGTTTTACCCTCCTTCATCCCTGTGCCTTTGAAAATATGGGTAAAACTAATTTATTTTAGATTTTTGGTGTTTTGGAGAACTATTATTGTCTGGGAACCCTGAGGCAGACTCCTACTGCTCTGAGCTCTTTTCTTCCGCTGCTTATGCTGGTATGTTGAGATGGCAGGGAACACTGTCACTGCCTTTTCCCACACAAATGTGCAGTGCTTAGTGTGACAGTGTCCCACCCGCACTGGGGGCCTCCAGATGCAGATTAATATAAAGACTAAAGACTGTTCAATTTTTTGAACAGTCACAGCTGATCAAATAAACTCTTACCATGCTTAAAAATGTAAAAAAAAAAAATAAAAAAAAATTATCCATTCTAAATGCAAAATTAGCCACACAGCACCTGCCCTGATTTTTTTTTTTTTTCTAAAGTAGCACATCTCTTTGCTGACGCTTGACTGCGGTGACTCATCATAGGAAGCTAAATCAGCCATGGAGCGTAATGCAGCGTGACTGATTTAGCCAGCTCTGATGCAGCATGATGAGAGTAACTTGGACCAAGAAATTTCAGCTTTCTCCCTCCTCTCCCAGGCTAAGAACAAAGGGAAAGTTAACCATCTTTCCAGCAGTTAAGTATCTTGCTTAAGGGTGAAGCTTTTTGTTTGTTTTCTGTCAACTAAGAACCTTGCGTGTAGGAAATAAACATTAGGGTCTTGAACCAGAGCTCTTGAGGGATGTGCAGGCAGAGCTCGTTAAACACATCTGAGTATAACAAGTCTTTAGTGCTTTCTTCCCCTCAGACAATTACTCAAATGTGTGATGAGGATTTTTGAAGATAATTCCTTAAAATACTTCCTTGTGTGGTATAATACGCACGGAATATAGATGTTATTTATGCTCACACAGGTAGCACTGGCAATGTGTACACATTTGAGACCTGACTAAATTACATCCAGTCACTCTGCATCAGCTGAGCCACCCTGGCTGCCTCTGGGCACTTCTGATGCCCTTCTGGTCAGAAGCAGTAACATCATCCTGCCCAAACACCTTTTCCTGGGATTTAAGCACAGATAACTTGTTTCACAGGGTGAGCGTATTGAAGCACAGGAATCATCCCAGCTGAGAGGCTTCTCAGGACTGAGCAATTTGATTGTGTGTCTGAGCTTTTGTTCTTGGATGCTCTGTACTTTTCTGCTGACATGAGCTTTATACCCCAGTCACTGAAATTCAGACCAGACCATAGTGCAGAATGTCAATCAAATGGTGCATTTTGAGATGAAACGGAGTAGGCTCAGAGGCAAAGGGTGAGTGAAGGTTTCCTGTCTGTGCTGCGTGTTCTCATTTTTGGAAAATCAAGTTGGATGCAAGATCCACTGAACAGGAGTGGCCACGTTTTGTGAAAGGGAAATGTACCCAAATAATCCTGTTCGAGGATATAATTGGGCTGTTTGAAATAACCAGCATAATTTGAAAACAGATCCTAAAGTAGAACAGAAAATTGAAAGGTACGAAGAAGGAGCTTCTCTAAACACTTGTGTTTCTCCAGATGTTTGGCTGAATCATGTCAGAGAACCAAGTGTGAGTGGCTTGTACTGTTCTTTCCAAATGTAGATATTAGGGTAATGATGAGGAACTCTGCTTACACAGTCTCTTCTGCCTTGAATATGGTCCCTGGCATCTCTTCTTACTGAGCATCAGTGATTTAGGAGTCTTGCAACACAGACTTTTGGTGCAGGTATCAATCAGCTCGAAGTGCTGGCCTCTGTGTATGTGTATATACATATATATTCATATAAAAATATATATTCTTTTTCTTGTAAGACAAGAGGTGCACTGAAGAAAATGGGTTTAACTTCACAATTGCCTGGAATCAGCTTCTGAGCCCAGGCAAATCAATTGTCAAGCCTTAGTCCAACGGAACTACATCTGATTTTGTTTTCTACTATTTCCAAGAGTTTTGATATTAAAAAAAAAGATATTTCAACCTTGGAATTCAGCAAATAACCTCCTCCAACTTCAAGTGAAAAGGAAAAATTCATTATAAGATATACAGATTTTTTTTTTCTCCCCTATTGCTGTTCTGTGAAGGGTAGATGTGGTGACAGCTGTTTCTGCACAACAAATGCTGGTACAAGTACCTCTCTTGTGCTGGTTCCCATGCGTTGGTTTTGAAATACTTATTGATCGCATCTTTTCTCAAGGTTTGTTTCACAATACAGCTCAAGATTTTTAGATATTCATATAATAATGGTTGGGATCTACACATTGCTCTGCAGCCTGAAGAATGTCATTGTATAACCAGAAACTCTTCAATTGAACTGCACCTTGTTAGATACAGTGGTCAGCCAGCGTGGCTCAGTTCAGAGTCTTCTGTGGAGGCCAAAACTTAGTTATCATTTTTCTGATGCTTTTGTATAAGACATATGATATTAGTTCCCTAAAGGACCTACAAGAAAACCAAACAAAACAACATCACGAATTCTGATTTTTTGCTCTTATATGATCAAAGGAGTAGGAGTAATTGGAAAGCAGAGTTGTGCAGTGAACAGTGAGGAACATAGGCATATTATCCCTTCACTTGGAGTCATACTTACTGACTATATCCACCACAGAAACCCATATTGAATCTGAAAGAAATAGCTGAAGATGGCTTTGTGCTAAAGGGTAGAGCCCAATAATGATGTTTAATAATGATGTATGAACTTGAAGTAGGAAAATAAGATGGCATAACCAATGCATTGACAGAGAGGGAGGAATTGGTGTGTGGGTTGGGTTTCTGCTCATAGGAGAGGGGGCTTTGTGGATGCAGGATGAGAAAAACGTTACATGTAGCAGGACAGATGTTCAGGAACTGCATAATGCAAAAATTGCAAGACTTCAGCAATTTGTTTATTAAACAAATCAGTATTCAAATAACCTGCACTGATTTTTTTTTTTTTGCTCATCTAATATATCCTATATTTTCTTCAATATATATCTCTGTGCATACTTAAAATGTTACTCCCCTGTACAGCTTGGTTAAAATCTTTTAAGTGTTGTACTCTTGTTAGTTTTAAACAGCACTTTATTAAGCAATTCCATTGTCCTCATCACCTTCTACAAAAATATGAAACACTTTTGCATATTTATGTAGTATTTCTGCCAATACCTACCAGATACCTTACAAATGTAGTTCATTATAAGTAACTTAAATATTAAGCACAGATTTAAGAAATGGTTGTTCTGTGTGTGTCAAGGGACAATTCTGTGCTTTTTTTTGCTGGTACTAAGCTCAATTGTTTTGCCTCGGTGATGCAGAATCTCACAGACTGCAGTACACAAACACCAAGTTCATGTTTCTACTGCAGTCCTTTCACTACTGAGAAGTTAACAGTGAGTGGTGCTCTTCAGTGTCTTGCTCTTCACTGGAAATCCTGTTATTTATGCTTGTTCCCAGGGGCCTGGGGTTATATCTGGGGCTTAACTCTGTTGGGAGGTGATAGATGATCTGTTGTTGTCTTCAGCAAGAACCAATTTAAGCCTGAAATTCTTGTCAGGCCCACTCTTTCCAGCCTCCTCCAACATAATGTCTTTCCAGCCTGAGGCCATCTTCCTGCCCACTGCCGCTCCTGTAGGATGTATGAATTTTATTTGGAAACCCACGATGATTTTCTTTAATAACTGTGTGAAGGTGTTTATAAAACTATTTTAAAGTGAGGGGTGACGTGTCCGTGCAGCGTTTGCACAGAGTATCGTGGGTTGGAGGTGTAGTCTGGGGATCACCTCCCCTGCTTCCCAGCCAAGGCTGGGCCTGGCTGCCATCTCCACGGCTCATGAACTCTGTGTCCTTGGATAAGCTGTTGAACGCTCTGTGTCCTCCTGTGTGTATGAGAATGCTTATCTCACAGGTGGGGATTAATCAGTGTTCGAAAAGTAATTTGAGATCCTTGATGAAAAGCACTGTGTAAGAAGAAAATATGTGACCGCGCAGGAGCGTCTTGGAGATTATGATCACCCCCATTTCCCTTCCTGAGCTTAAGGGAAAGTGGTGAGAGGGTTTGTAAAGGAGGGGGAAACATGCTTCTCTCTGCGTGTTTCTTTACAATACAAAGCACCAGCTACCCCTAAAACCCATGTGTGTTTATCTTGCATATGTTGTTATGTGGTTTCAGTTATCTTTGCAAGAAAATGACTGTTCTGGCTCCTGAGACCTATTTAAGCGATTATGACCTAAGTTAGTTCACAACAACCATCCTTTACAGTGCTTAATCAATAAACCCTGAAAGCAAACTAATCTTCATTTACTTTTGGAGGCCACTGCAGGAAAAGAAGAATTGTCAGATAAAGCTGGGGATCAGCATTCCTACCTCAAGGCCAGGGGTCAGATATTAGTACACAGAGACTGTAAATATAGTTTGGTTGAACAGATGCTAAAATAAGTATGGTGGGAAATTATACCTCCAGGGGACAACACTTTAATGCATGCAATAACTGATAAGATAAGCTTCTTTATTACCAGAAGAATGAATTTAAAAGCCATATATAATTTGTCTTCATGCTTAGGGGAACGAGGGAAGAGAGTGGACTATTAGGTGGAGATAAGTGGCTCATTGGAATATTGTATTAATATTGTGCTATTTCCAGGGGATATGAGGTACATTAACCGAGGGATGGGAGGCAGGATACCCCAGGTAAAACACAGATCAAATGGATGTTTAGCATGGTTTGCTTCCTATTATGGAAAGTTTTCTTCATACAAACTTGATTCCCATTAGCAACTAAATGTGAAAGGGGGGATGGACGCTACAGAGGATACTGCATCATGGGTTACTACTCTTTGTGATGTAAATGGGCAAAACTCTGTGGATGTCTTCCCAGTTCCACTGCAGAATCTGTCTCCAAGCTTTAGAGAGGCAGTCTTCTGAAGCCCACGCATCATCTCCCCATGAACGAACAGGCATGGCAGGTTAAAGGATCTACCTTTGAAAAATAAACTTTGTACATGTTCACAATAAACAGAGGGCTAATGGTAGTGACAGTAATTTAAGTGGTAAGCAGTCTTAACCACACTGTGTTTGACAACTCCTCTTACACCTCCACTTTTCTTAATTTTGTCATTCTTCCCAATTCATTTAAATTGTGAAGCATTTGAAAGAAAAAAGAATATTGTAACTGTATCTGTTCTCGTATATGTGGCCTCAAGGATAACAAATATAGGGTTTCCTATATATAAAAAAGCCTATTTAGTAGTTTCTTCTCTCCTTTTATTATTTTTAAATGAATGAAGGTGATGGTGGATCTACTTTAGTGTTGGCAGAGAGAGGATACTTTCCATTTGACCAGAAAGTAGATGAATGCTGGAATGGACATTTTCTACATATGTATTTAAAAGTAGAATCAGAATTTATTTGCTGTGTGTTTATGTTGAGGCAAATGCCGAAACTTCCAATTATTGTGCTTGCATATTACACTTTTTCGGCAATCTTAATGGGCAAAACCTTCTGATTTTCTCTGAAACAGCTGTGGATGGTCTTGTATTGTACATATTAGTTTTGAAAATTGAGAGTAGCCTCCTTATTAGTTATAAGAAAACTTGACATAGTGAAATTGATGACTCAATAGTAATTTAATTTTGTCCGTGTATAATTTGGAATGTGCTGCCTGCAAATGCCCCATTTGTCCACCATCTTGTTTGACTGGGACATCACTTCATTACGAATCTCTGCCAGGAAAAATCATTACATGGAAGGCTTTCGTGTAGCTTTTCATTGGGTGAAATAATTGAGTTCCTAGAGGACCTATCTGATTTGAAGGCCAAAACTTCCTTGTAATACAGACTATATAAAAGTAGTATAAATCACAGTGAGAGATGAAACGGTGCATTTAAATGCACTCTGAGAAAGAAAGAAACTGCAGTACAGTCAAGTTTTTTGATTGTTCACTAGCCAATTATCCATGTTATTTAGGAGTCATCTTGATGTTAATCTTTTAAAAAACCTTATGTATATTGATGATCTCGTTCTACTTAACTTCACCTTCAAAACTGTATATCCTAAATTCAGTGACTGCTTTGTCCAATTTAAATGTATTTCACCTTATCAATTTCTTTTGCTGTGCCAACTTTATTTCATCGTCTCATCCAAATGCTGTGGATAATTGACAATTGATGATAAGCTTTACAGAGGAGATTAGGGTAAAAATATGTTTCATTAGGCTGGAGCCATACAGAAGTGCCTAGCCATGGATAAAAGACAGTGGTACAACTCTTGTCCCACAGAATGTGCAGTGTGAGGGGTGAACTGAAGGTTACACATAAAAGCAGAATTATAAATATATTTCTGTAAGGCTATATAAATATAAATTACTTACAACTGTTTCTCCATGAGTTTTACCAACCTGATAAAACTTGTCTTTTGCTGAGGTACAGTAACTTATCACTATATCCTCCTTATCTTCTTTTCCTTTCTTATTCCTTCCTTTCCTATCTTCTCTGCCATGAGCATGTTATTCTAACAGCAGAATAGAGGATCTTGGTGTTTATGTGCATTTATTTCAGAAAAAATTGTCTTGTAAACAGGAAAAGACTTGTTAAGAAGAAGTAGAGAGAGATCGAGTTGAACACTAAAAAACTTCCCTAGAGAGAGAGATGTATCAGTAATTCCTAGAAGTCTTTGATTCTGAAAGGGTACTATCTCCATCTTTATGGTCTGCCTGGAGGGTGTGAATTGATCAGAGTTTAGGTTCTGGTTATTAAGGGTCAGTGTTAGTCTTTGCATCCTGTAATCTATTAAAGGCCATTAGTATAGGTTGCTCTGTTTCATTAAAAACAGTTCAAAGGATAAAACATTTCAGGATGTTCATACTTAACTCATGATTTCTGGAGAGTGATGGTCTGTACACTGAGGCCCTGACTCCCATTGCGCAAGTTCTCAAATTTTTGTTGTGACTTTGTTATGTTAATGTAACAACTCACAATTGATAATTCTGTATTCTGTGATTCTGAGTCATCCAAACAATTAATCTTTAAAAAAACCAAAAAACAAACAAACCAACAACCAACAAAAAGCCCACCCAAAACCCTAAAAACAAGCCCCACCAACGTGAAAAGGAGTATGAAACATAAGAGATGAAATCAGCAATGGTTTGTTGAGTTTAACAGTTGAGGCAGTGAGAGCCAGAAAACATGCCATGAGTGGGCAGATATCTCAAAATGCCCTCTGGTCCAGTGTCATGGGAACTTCAACAGGCTTTGGCCTTAAAAACTAAAGATGGTTTACTTTTATCTCATTTCTCTGGATGCAAATTGAGTCTGAGTGTTAAGTCTCCGTTAAAAGCCTTACTACAGTAAATATGAGAAACCTTTGGGTTTCTGGTGGTGCAGATCCTGAAATGAATGTGAATATTTGAGTCTAGAGGCTTTCAGTTGGGGCTGTTCATTTGGATTTTTTGTTTCTGGTTTTTTGGGGTTTTTTTTTAATTATTATTTTATTTTTGAGCTGGTACCAGGGCTACCATGGGTGGTTGATCTCTTTGGAGACAGTTGTTTTGGAATTCCTATGTGACTAGAAGAATCTCTCCCTCCTGAATCTCTCCTGAAAAGAAGGATTTTTTTTTTTTTTTTCCCCTGTGACCAGCTTTAGGAAGTTGATTATCCAGGTTTTGCCACTGTGGAATCAGCCTTGGGAAGAGTTTACGAAGTTATAATTAGGTTTCTGTCTGTTAAGCTTCAAAATGTACAACTTCCATGGATATACGTGCAGTGCTTTTTACCTGATTTCAAACTCCTGCCGAGTTCTTGCCTTGAATTTAAGACATCAGTAGGTAGAAAGAGACAGCAGAACACTTTAACTTAGATGGAGGGAAATGTGTTATGGGAGACATATTTCTGCTGTCAAAAGCTCAGCCACCAGTCATCTGTAAACAGATTCCCCTTGGTCACCACTGAACAAGGTCATCACACTTTACTAATGGAGACAGGCACAGAGGGATTTTTTTTTTGTTAGTTCATCTTATTCTTAGTGATGTTTTCTTCATAATTTTAATCTGAGTAAGACAAAATGGCCCAAGAAAGTGTTCATGGGAGTTGAGTGGGTTGATGCACTGGATTTTCAGCCCTTGAGACCTATCTTCAAATACTAGTCTGACTTTCAGATGAAAACAAGCTTGCTACCTGTCTGCTCTGATACTGGATTTTGCACCTTTGGTAAAAATGCTGCAAGTTTTGGCTTGACTGACTGCTGGCAGGTTTACAAAGGGAGACGTGGTGATGCTGAGGTGTTTGCAGTGATGGATGCTGTATCAGTACTGCAGGAGACATTGGTCAGGAGAAAGGTGAAATGCCAGAATCAATCTGTTTTAGGAGAAGACACTTTCTGAGGGAGGCTGCCTTACACTGAATTTTTAACAGCACAGTCTGCTTTCCTTTCCCTACATGTATCTAAACATAACTTTATTCATCTAGGAGGTATCCTCTTGTCTCCCTCATTTCCATTAATGCAGAGTTGGATTTCAACAGCAGGCAAACTGGTGTTTACCACGGCAGCCCTTGCCATGTTGACAGTGCTGAGTGATTCTTAAGTGTTCAGTAAATCAGTGAAATTTTCTGAACAGTGGGAAGTTTTGATGTCATTAACAAAAGATGCATGTTAACTAGCAGCTGCAAATTAATTAGAAAAATAAATTAAAGTTGCTTCTTTCTTTTTTTTTTTTTTTAAATCTCCTTTCTGCTTCATGCTGTGTGAACCAGCCAGACTAGAGCAAGGATGTCCAATGAACCCAAATGTCC
Organism: Corapipo altera; assembly: GCF_003945725.1. NCBI lineage: Eukaryota > Metazoa > Chordata > Aves > Passeriformes > Pipridae > Corapipo > Corapipo altera. The sequence continues at coordinate 6,911,782 of NW_020884899.1, read as the reverse complement.
AGAGCTTTCAGGATCTGAATACTTTCTGAACATTGACTGTTTTATGCCCTGTGCTGGCTGCTTCTGGAATGTTATGGTTCAGAGCATTGCCTGTCTTAAATAGCTTTTTCCTGTCAGTTTTCATAACGTGCTTATCTGGGGAGCACACGAACACCTTTCAGTTCTGCGTGAGCCAGGACAGACTCATGTCTCTGTGAGCAGGGTACAGCCTTGCCAAATGGGCTTCATTTGTGCTGAGGATCCCATCCAAAAACAGGCAAATGGGATCAGGGAAGGCAAGGCAAACAGCACTCCAATGTGTAATGATACCAATAAATGAGTGCTTGCCTCATGTTTCAGAATACAGGAAATCATTTCATAAACTTGTTAGGGTTGTGTTTAAGCAGTAACTTCCTACTTTCTTTTAAAGGGAAACAATCTTACTTCATTTCCATTTGCTGCTTCTAGCTGTGTCAGCTTCTTTAATTATTGCTATTTAATTATGTCTTAGCATCTGAACTCTCCTCATTAACCTTCATGAGACTGAGACACCTAGGATAATGCAATGGCAAAGCCAACATCTTGTGTCATTTTTTTTTTCTTCCCTCCACCCCCTTCCGAAATCTCTGGAATTCATTAATTGAATGTTAGAGCATCTGGGCCACTTGAGTATTCGAATCATGCAGCAGCATGGGTAGTGTTAGCCTGCTATGGCTCAATAAACCTCTCATTCTCTTGTTCATGGTTCATTTGAATTTTGCAGAAAACTCTGGAAAAAAAAGGATGAGGCATTCAAATAAAAATGGTGCAGATAATGGTAGGAGGAGATGAAGAACTCAGACAAGTGTTTACCCTCAGTACTTGTGTGTATGTGGCACTGTCATCCCTCTCATTGCAAAAGGGTTTAGAGCAGAAACCCACAAGCAAGAGTACCCAGGCTCTATTCCTCTGTGACCTTTAGCTGTCACTGTAGCTGTCCTCTCTATCTGAAAGCGGAGTTTTTATTTTATGCTGCTAAAGTAGCAGAGCCTAATTTCTCATTTGACAAGTGCTCTAAGATCCTGTGAGGAAAGGTATAATAAAAGTGCAAAATAAAACTATATGTGGCAGTATTACTCCTGATTCTAATGGATTTTAGTAGGATCTTTAATCCCTTTATCTACCATGAATAGATGCATTGTCTGTAAAAGAAGCTTTAAGCTCTTTCACTTTGGTAACACCTTGGCAATGCAAATATGCCTTTAGAGTGTGTCTCATGACACTGGAAAATGAAAGTGCAGGAATAAAGTATAATGACTGTTGTGGGGGTTCTTTAATGCAGTTGCTGGACCTAAGAAGGACTTTTATAGTTTCTCCCCACTTCTTTGCTCTCCACACCACAAAGATATGGCTCATACTGCCTTTTCTCCCAACATAAAGTATTCCCAGGACCTGGGTTGGATTAGGCAGTCATGGAATAAAACTTACACTGTATTACACCTAACAAAACTATATCTCTGAACTGAGGTTTTACCTCAGCTGTAAAACTCGTGTGTGAAGTAGAAGCAGGATGAAGCTTTCACACTGAGAATTGTTTGTGGTAAGTATGGATGCACTAGTGATAGGGAAGGGCTGACCTTTATTTCATAGACTGAGAAAGGGGGAGAGACCAAACTATAGATTAATCATAACTAAATATGAGCATTTATCTCAGCTGCTCAGGTTGGAAAACTCCGTGTTCCCTTTGCAGTCAGTGCAAGGAGACCGGAAGCTGCAAACTGTGCCTGATCTCACTAACATCTGCTTTGCCCTCTGGAGGTGGTTGGCTCATCACTTAAATAGTTAAAGCCAGGTGGGATGAATGCTGGTTGAAAGCCAAGGTACAGGAAGGCAGTTAGGTGCCTGACTCCTCCTTTATCATCTAAATCCCATGGCTTCAAAAAGGACAGAGCTTTTTCTGAGTATCTTCTTGGCTGTGTTCCTGTCTAATCTCTTTCCTGAATCCTCAGTACTTCCTTTGTCAGACTTTGCTCTCCTGTGCTTTTCCAGGGAGCCAGAGGAACTCTCCATTCCTCTGCCTGAGGCCATAACTGACCTTTTTTCCATGTAACATTTGTTGCTAGTGCTGGCAAAAGAGCTCTCACATCAGCTTGGCTCTCTGCTGTCTGATTGCTGGGACTGATGTACAAACCTTGCCACTGTCAGCACACTAAAGGGATTCAAGGTTTCCACTTTGAATGGGAGAGGATAGTTCTCCTTTGAATTTAGGATCTGAGTCACTGTGCCTGACCCAGATATGGCTGTGGGTTGCTCAGTCATGCAGCGAAAATTCCTTGCTTTTCTTCAGGGACAGAGTTGTGTTGTGCTTTCCAGTGGTCACATCAGGCTGTCACCACTCAAGTTGAGTGTCACTGTTCTGGCACTCCTGCAGTTCATATCTACTGCAGAAGTAGCATCCCTACTGAGCCTGTCACTGCTTCTTTTGGCTGCTTGTTATTTCTTGCTGAATTTAGTGATGCTTTGGATTTTCCAAGGACTGGTTCTTCCTCTCACAGTCCTTGATAATTAAGAGTTTGGAATAGATGCTTATTTTGTCTCTCCTCTTTACTGTTTGCATTCTGCATTTGTTGAGCTTCAGTTAGACTCTCTCTCCATCCATAGCTGAGTGAAACCTCCTCCCTAGAAACCTTTGATGTTGTCTCTTTATATAGAGACCTTGCATTACCTCGAACGAGGCTGTTGAAACAAGCTATTTCACTGTTTTCCTTTTGTTAAGAGCTTGATTTTTTTTTTTTTTATCCTTCGTGGAGAAGTAAATAGTTTTCTTTTCTCATCTTGTCCTTTTTTTTTTTTTTTCCTCTTTCCTTGTCTGAAACTGAAGTGGAAAAGAGGAGTGAAAGAGCCATAAGCAGTGTAAAGAAAATGACAGATTGCTCTGTGTCACTAACTCTGCTGAACAGGTCACCAGTCAGAGACATGAGCCTCCTATTGCCTATGCTCAGTGTTTCATATTTTTTATTTGTCTTTACTGTTATGTATCTGATGTAGACATGCATTTTTTTGACAATCACCAGCCAATAATTCCGCATTTGTCAAAGAGAAAATGAGATAGTCATTGTGTGGCCTGGTATTACTGGGAGGGCAGATTAGATTTGCTCAAAAATGGTGGCATTTTATGGTTACTTTTATGCTCTGTAAGTAGAGGAAGAGACAGATTGAAGAGATTACTTTACAAAAAATTCCATTTCAAGTCACTGGGGAAGCAGGTAACCTTCAGATCTGAGCTTTGCATAAGAATGCCATGGAACAGGGAGAATTTGTGTTAACACTGCCAACTTCTTTACAAAAATACAGTCTGCTGCTCTACATCTGCCTTTCCTCCCTGCCTGTTTTCTCCCTTCCACCCACCTTGTCCCCTGGCAGTGCCATTAGAGATGAGCCAGTGACTCGGGGCCATTCCTTAGCCGAGGCATCGGCTCCAGTGGAGCGGTAACGATTTATGCTGACTGAAGGATGGTCCCTTGTGGTTTGAGCCTGACCCAGTGGGTTTTTTTATCAGCAGTACTGGGATTTCTGTTTGGTTTTCTGTGGTGACAGAGATCACTTGTAAAGTTTTCACCTGCATCCAAAGTTTGAGGCTGTTCATGACTGGGATATTAATGATTTTCAGAATGGTTCTGAATCAGAAGTTGGGTAAACTGGTTTAAGGAGACAGTAAGTCTGGCTTCTGATTGAAAAATCTATGGATTTTTTAGAACAAACAAACAATAATAAAAAGCCTATTTGTCAGAACTGGGAGAGAATTGCTGGGAAAGGATCTGTTTCTGTGTACAATGTGCTTTTCTTATTCCATGGGTATTCAATAGAGACTATTACTGGAGGCTAGATGGACCTTTGTGTTATCCAGACCATGTGTCATCAAATCAGATTTTTATTCTCCTATTTATGCTTAGATTGTGGAAGAATGGAACTATTCTGCCAGTTTTGTGACAGCATTTGAGGAAGGATTGTGGGTTTTTGCATGGTATACCCCAGTGCATCTCTTATTTCTTTAGTAAGGAAACAAAACAGCCACTGTAAAAATGCTTTAATAATATTGATTGCTTTCATGCAAAACCAAAAAAGAGTGATCTTGTGACTGTTAGCAATACTTTTGGGTGACAGCTGAGGGAAAAATAGGAACTTCTGGATGCTTTTTAATGCAAACATCAAAACTACGTCTATCTTTACACTTAAGTTGTGCGCCTGCATAGGACTATTTCAAGAGTAATAAATGAAATCAGAATGTGGTCCATCATGCTTCCCTGCACCCACCACAAAAAAATAAATTGAGGCAATTAGATTAAAATAGTTCTGTGTCAAGCTCAGATGTGTGGCTATCCAAATATCCACCAAACAGTGTTTGTTTGAATAAAGATTCCAGGATAATCTTTCACCACTGTTTTAATTAGGTTTAAATAAAAAATAGTTTTATGTTCCATCTGTGACTCCTGTGCATCTATTTTTCCCAGTACTTCAGGTAGTTGCCCATGTTCCCCAGATGTATCATATTTAGCTTCTTCCTGCTTTTTAATCTTCTGAAATGAAGCACCAGTTTCTTTGACACCGATTCACAGGATGCAGCAAGCTACATGAAATCCCAGTTGCAGCTTGGGCTTACCTTGTTAGTCACAGAAACTCCAAGTGGTAGGATACTCTGCTGTACTGCCTGGTCGATAAGCACACAGGGGAATCATGGATCTATTGAGGTCAATGGCAGAATTATCTTTCTGTCCACAATTTCATGCCTAGGGAGAAATACTACTTACCTGAAAGGCCTGAGAATGTTGAGTAGGCAGGACGGGCAGCTAAACCTGGGAAAGGGAACTGAGAGGTCAAGCAGGCTGTTGTTTGGGCTGTGATGAAGCCCTGGGGCTGGAGAGCTGTTGAAACCTATACCAGCTCCATCAGCTAGTTATGAGGAGTTGGTGTTTCATCACAGTCCTTTGGACTCTATCTCTGTTTTTACCCAAATTGTCTCACTTCAGAAACAGGAGATGACCCTTTTTCTTGTTTGTGATGGTGTCTGGGTACTCTGTTATCTACACCTCCTTACATAAACAACCTCTCTGTAGAGTTAGCTGTCCAAATATGAGATAAGTAGTGGATCTCATGAGAAGTCAAGTATTTATATCTGTGTTACCCTCTCCTGTCACAGGATTTTTTCATCTAATTCCTTGGCCCAGCTGTTGTTGTAGTAGATAACTCTTGTCAGGTTTGCATTGCTATAACTTGATGATCTGTTTGGTTCCTAAGTAAAATAGGCCTTTTTTATTTTTTTTTTTTATTTTTTTATTTTTTTTTTTAAATTGAGGAAATTTAACTTTATGTAGGCTCTGCACACAAATAGAACAACTGCTGTTGAGCTTGTCAGCCCTGGCAGTGTCCTGTTGAGAGGCCTCCTGGTGTCAAGTGCACTTGCCTTCTCAATATGAAAAGGAATTTATATTTGTAATGAATATTCATACAATAAAGACATGGGTGATCCACAGATAAAACAAAGGTTTTTAGCCTCACAAAAGCAGTACTGTGAGAATGAGTATGAAGGGAATCTTAAATCGCACAGCTCAGTCTTATCTCATCACAGGAGCCAACGGGTGCAATTCTGCCCAAATTGATGGAGTGGCTTTCATTTACCCCAACAGTGAATTTGTTACCTACCCAGCCAGACCTAATACTTTTTGACATGAATAGATGAGAGGATCAGTCTATTAATGCAGAAGATTTAGTAGCTATTTGGTGAGTTTTCCCCATCTTTGACATTTCAGAATGGAGCTTAATGATGCAGCAGTTTAGCACAAACAACCTGACTGCACGGGGACATTTCTTTTCCTCTTTTTCTGCTGCCATCTCCAGGCTTGGCATTCTCAGTGTGTATGTGACTTGGGACAGTAGGTCCCCTTTTCAAGTGCACCTACAGGCTTTGCCACAGCTGTTAAGCTTCCTTTGTGAGGCAGGAGTTCTACAAGGGCACAGGTTAGTCAGTTTTTCAGAGCTTAAAATAATCCCGTTTCCCTGGTTCCTCAGAAGATGTTGTGTTTAAAAAAAAAATAAAATAAAAAAAATTACACACTTTAATAGAAATACTTTTCCTTCATTAAATTAAATCTCTAAAGCCCAATAGCATTTTCAGCGCTTATATGAAAATGCCAGTGGGGATTTGAGATTAAAAGCGGTATTTTTGTACAAGTCAATGAAGATCTCAATAGGAAAGAACACTCTTCAAATATAAATTCCTCCAGTATCGAGAAAGACAGATTTTTCTACTTAGGTCCTTGATAATACTTCTCCCAGCCTTGTTATGAAATTCTGTTTTCACATATCTGATATAAGGCTGTTACACATTAGCTCTCCATTTAATGAAATCTTATTAATGGTGCCTTTTTTATTATAGAGATATGCCAAGCTACTCAGATTTAATTCATGTTTAACAGTAAACATGAGGTACTGTGACCCATTTATATGCTGCTCAGGTTCTGTTTTCTAGCAAAAATGATTGAATGGCATATTTAAAATAAAACTAAAATATATCTTATATTGACTTATGCTGGTATAATCCTGGGCATACATTGCCATGAAAGGCCACTTACATATATGTGACCTGCAGCTAGAGGAGTAGGAAAGGAATATATTAAAAAACAAATTCCCAGAAAAGGTTTGTTGGTGGTTTGTTGTGGGTGCTTTTCTCCCTCTTCTGATGTCTCCTATCTATTCAAGCAAAAAAACCCTCCTAAAAACGTGAGGTCTGCGTTTTTGTAGATAAAATACTGCATGATCAAGGTGCAGATTTTGGGAAAGCGCTTTCCAGATTGTTTTACAGTGAAGAGAAGAAACAGGCATAATTCAGCTTTAGTAATAAATGAAAGCAGATGCAAAGGTGGGGGGTTTTTTCCATTCAACAATCTCAAAGCAATGTATCAAAACAGAGAATCATTTAAAATGGAGGAAAATAAGTCAAGAGTTATGAAAACAGAGGTCAAAAAATGTAGTGTGAATGTATACAGTCCCCTATAACAATTTTCATCATAGAATGATCTACATTGGAAGGGACATTAAAGATCAGCAATTCCAACCCCCCTGCCATGTGCAGGGATCCCTTCCACTAGGCCAGGTTACTCAAAGCCCTGTCCAACCTGGTCTTGAACACTTCCAGGGATGGGATATCCAGAGTTTCTTTGGGCAAGTTGTTCCAGTGCCTCACCACTCTTTGTTTTGAAGGCACCTGATCTGCTGCTTAAAATAATCATCAGTTCATCAGTAGTCATCTGTTCTCCCAGAAAAAGCCCAAAATAAGACTTAAAAAAGCCCAGTTAACTCAAGGCAGCCAAGTAGAGCATGTTTAAGGACAGACCTTGAATTGTGTCCCTGTCTTAAATTCATGTGTTCTGTCAGCACTGAGAAGGAACTCTTACTCTGGCTTCCCTCCTGCGGTTACACAGACAAGTCAGAGGATAGCTGGGATAGAGGAACAATATTTTGACACAACCCCTGTAATTTTAGGTGTTCCAAACTGTGTGTTCTAAATTTGAGCCTTCAAAGAATCCCCACCCTCAGGCTTCAGGGATGGGAAGAGGGTCTTATTTATTCATTCTGAAGCTACTTTTCTTTGTCACCTCAGTCAATATTCACTGGATTAGCTGGTGACCAACAGCAGTTGTGATCCTGTAATCTTCTATTCAAGGTGTCAATGTGGAAGGAATGAAAACAGCATTCTGATTCACGTGCTGTTTAATGCTATGTACTTTAAAAAAGAAAAAAATCTGCACTATAATATGTTTAGGATACTCTCGAAAGTGCAAATATGGTGTCAGGTGTCTTCAGGCTGAACCTGGGGACTTTCTATTCACTGGGTAAGTCTGCTTAGCCTATAAGTATTGAAAAATCAGGGATTTTTGCCACTATTTTTTTACTCCTGTGATTTTTGTGGTAGTCTTCCATTAGGTACAATCTGGAAATGCCTGTTAAAGCTAGCAGGAGAGGCAGAGGTATGTGGATATCCGAGAGACTTGGCCAAAGGAAGAACTCTGGTTGCCTATGGATACTGATATCTCCTGAACTAGGTGACAGCTGAATGCAGTTTTTGAAGATCTAAACTGTGGACTTAAATGGGATTTAGGCTACTTTAGTGGCTAAATCTGTTTGCGGATTTATTCCTGAATGTCTTTTGAAAGGTTACTCATCAGTTCAGTTGAAGAGCAACAAAAAGAACTTCTATCCTCATATTCAGATAATGCTACATCATGTGTTTGATAGAGGACAATGACCTTCAGAAATTTTTCCATCATTTTAGAAGCTGTCTCAAAACTGGGACAGTGGTCTGGGCCTTGACAACTTCTGAAAAGTCTCTCTGGGATTCAGTCCTAAATATCATCAGCGTGGACATGTCTGATTTGAAAGTTTCAGTTCTGCAATGATGAGAAAAATCTGCTTGAACTTAATGGCATGGAAGATTTCTTTTTCCTTCTCTGCCTTGGAAATATGCAGGACTGCATTACACCAACACTCTGGAAACAAAAGCCCTTAAATCCACTCTGACTTTTGCATGTGCTCTGTACTGTAATAACTGTGGCTAATGGGAAGATAGCTTCTCCAATTATTATAATCAATAGATTGAGAATGCAGAGATAAAGCAAATTAGGAGTAATCTGTTCTCTGTTTCTTCTAAATCAGTTCATAAACTGAGAAGACAGTCATTGCAACGCTGAGTTAGCTTTTCATTCAAATCAAGCTTTGTGTCACATACTGCTAAGGACAGCAGGGTTCAGTCTCAGTTGCTTTTGTTTTTCAGCTTCTCTGGAGTCTCTTTATTAATTTTTCTTTTATCTGAATTAGCAACAAATCTCTCAAATGTTTTTGACTGGAGAAGAGTATGTTTGGATAACAAGTGTGGTTGGGTAACACAGCTTCCATGAGAGATCCGTGTCAACTGGGACTGTCCCCCAAGCTTGGTGGGGCAGAGAGGTGTGGGGAGATGGAGTGCAGGTGTTTTGCTGGCAACTGTGCCAACCACTCGGAAGCCTGTGTTGGGTGAGGTGGTTAACCCATCTTTGTTTCAAGGATTCATCACTTGAATGGGCTTGAAATTGCTTTTCTCTTACTGTGCTGCTTGAAAAATACCTTTGCTATAGCCTGAGGGATATTTGGGAAGAATTATCAGCTCCTCTGTGATTGGGGGACACTTAGCACAAACAGGGATGTATGTGGTCATGTTGTGTTCTCTGATTTTTAACTCCACAAGGAACCCCAATGTTGACTCTTTGCTCTGAAGTCTACCTTTGATAAAGGAAAACAGGGTTGGATTCCAGCTCAGCTGAAGGTCATTAGCATTCTCCTGCTGTATTACATGCAGATTTTCTTGGCTCACAAGAATAGCATTACATGGAGTATGCATCCTATATAAGCAAAAGAAATGCATGCATGCAGAGATATAGCCAGGGTTTATAGGCTTAGTAGAAGATGTATAAACAGTCCCCTCCTCCACCTCCTCTGTCCTTATTTCCCACTGACATTCCCCCTGGCTGTGTTTTCCCTTCCTCACCCTTATATACTTTCAACAGATTGGGGTGAGAAGGGTTGTTTTTACTTTAAATAACTTAAAATCAGCAGTAGAGTCTTTGATCTATCACCATCCTGTATTGGCTGACCCTTGGGTGCACTGAGACTATTTGGGAGTAAATATAAATTCACTTATGTAGCCTTGGCTCAGGCATTAAAATGCTAGGTGGCAAAATTCCTTACAGCAAGGGGATGTGGATACAGCCCTCCTCCAAATAGGAAGGGCTGAGCAGCCAAAATTGTATCAAATGACATAGGCATGCATGTTGAAATTCTCCCTGTAGTTGCTCAGGAACTTCTGCACCGTACAGAATATGTAAACTGAGCCCTGTTGGCATCAGGGTAATTTGGCTTTGTATGGGGTGATTCCAAGGGTGGGGGAGCTGGGGAACACGGGAAAATGAACCAATCTTTTCCACTCCCCTTTTAATATAGTCTGTTTTTCTATTTAAATCAGGATGGGAGCAGGGGTGGGGAAAAAGTGCTGCTTCTGCAAATGCAGTGAGAGAGAAAACCCTGTTGGAAAAGACTGGAGAAGTCCATTTCAGTTGTAGGCCCTGGAACATGGTGATACCAATGGTAACAGCAATTGGCAGGTTGGTTGTCAGCAGCCTGCACTGGATGGGACAATACCAGGCTATTCTGAGGACAGTGACTAGGCAACTGAAAGCAGTATTCCATGATCCAGGGTCATCTTCTTGCATGAATCTTTATTTTTATAGACTAGTGTTCAAGCTACATTAGAAAGGTAGTGAGATACACAGGGAACATGATGGTGGACATGGTCTGAAAAGTCAAAGACTTGACTGAGACAGGAGCATCCTGGTGGCCAGGGAAGTTACTTGTAGGTCACTGAGGTGATTTTCTTGCATGTTTTGCTATTTTTGTAGGTCTTATAGGGTCTGTATAGCATATGCAGCTGGACCCTTTGATGGTGTTGGATGGGTAAACATATCACAAATTAAGAATAAGTGGCAAAGTCCTGGGCTTGATGCTGGTTTTGGCATTGAGTAGTTCCTCAAGTTCAAGCCACTTAATTAAAGACTAGTCAACAAGGTGTCAGTGCTGATGGAAGCAATGGCACCATCTCAGGCTGTGGCATCCCTCTGTGATGTCAACTGCTGTCTGAAATTTTTTTTTTCCCCTCCTAATTTTTTTGGTAAATATCCCCATTGTGCACACTGACTTACACTTTGTATTAATGAGAAATGTAAGGCTTTAAAAAAACAATTGCATTGTAGCCTCATTACTATGAAAAATCCATTACGTGGAAGTCATTTGTCAAAGCCAACTGTTTAGTTGCTGTAATTTACATATTTATCAAGTTTGATTGGAATGTAATGACTTTGACTTTCTTCATTTTTTTTAACCTTTCTAACCCTCTTCCCATAAAAGGCTGTTTTCATTTGTTTTATGGGAAAGGGCAAAACATAATTCAATTTACATTCACTATCAAATATATGTATTAATATTTTGAATAATTTGAATATATTTTCTACATTGAAAATGAGTTGCATTTCCATGTTTTTACATGAGAACTGATGTGGGATCTTATCAATCTGTGAAGTTTGTCTCTTCCAAGGGATCTAGGTACAAAGAATAGACAGCACAAGACTCTCTAAATGAGATAATGAGTGTCAAGATATGCGGTTAATATTGGATCTCCATAATTCTTGTAGTTGAAGGATCCAGACATGTATGGGTTTCTAGCACAACTACATGATTCATTATGGATGATTACTTTCATTTGCACTTGATGTTGGGAGGCTTGTGACACAGCACCAACTACAAGAATTAAATTCCCTTGAATGCAGGGCTGGAAACCCAGGAGGCTGCTGAGGACACTGATCCTACAAGCACCTTACACCCCCGTGAGCTGCTATAAAACAGGCAGAGGTGATGAGAAGTTGCTCTAGCAGCTGATACTGGGAGTTGTTAAAGTTAAGAAATGTGGCACAGCTTGTTTGGAACTGGCCTCAAGTGAAGAAATCTCTTTCCTGTGCTATGGAAAAGGCTGGAAGATTTGATATAGTGGCTGCAAGAACGGCAGGTGAAGAGCAGGAAGCCAGATCTCATCTGGGCTTTGAAACTTTCATTATGAAAAAAATCATATGGGCGTGAGAATTGAACAGATCTGAGTATAAGGTTCATCTGGAGGGGTCAGTTGGTTCCTCTGGAGTAGTCTGATGGCCTGAGCAAAAGCCAGAACAATGCATATAAAATTAAGTAATTTTTAAAAAAGTATAAACACCAAGGGAAGAGTCAAGTTAGAAACACGTTGAAATTCAGGAAAAGAAACTGCTTTCTGAATACCTAGAAAACTATCCTCACGATGAGACAATGGAACAGTTTTCCACAGAAATTGGGTGTTGACCAGATAAGGATGGTCTGGATGAGCTAAGAGGTCCTTCCCAGACCAAATGTGGAAGGGAATACAGACATTTTAGGGCCTAACTTTGAGAACTAGTCAATATCAAGCAGCAGGTGGCCAGCCACAAATATAACCTATGTGACAAAAAATGATCTGCTACAGAAGCTGTGGCATGCAGTTCATCAGCCCCTTTTCTGTTCTCTGCTGCTTCACAGCATCTCCCACTTGACATTCCTATCTTTGACGTGTCCCATCCTTTAAATAAATGATGACTGAGAGTGATCCCCTTGAGCTTCAACTTGGAGCGTGTTTTTATTAATTTATTTCTCACTGTGCTAGGTTTCTCCCCCTCCACTTTTAAAGGCTCCTTTGACTTTAATTAAAATTCTCCATAGGCTTATTGCCGAGAGAGGGAGTGTGTGTGTGTGTGTATAAATTGGTTTTAACAGTTTGCTGACTAGATAGGTTTTACAGAGCTCACACAGCCTTCTGGTGTGCATGTATGCAGGCAACAAAATGTGTCTTCTCTTGGGCACAATGCTGTATTGATTGACTGCACCTCTGGAATTTACTGCTAGCAAATGATGGGACAAAAAGGACAATTAGGATCGGTGGACACTTGTGTGCACATGAAGTTCCTTTGGTGCTTACAGAGAGCTTTGAGAGGAATCACGTCTGCGAGAGAAGCTGTTCTTGGTTTGATGTAAGGCAGGGGACTAACGCAGCAGTAGGAGAGAAGGTTTTATGTGTCCAGGTGGAATTTAAACATCTTTGCGATAATTGTTTTTGCAACAGGGGGGAAATGTCATAGGCAGTGTCTGAATAAGAATGGCAGCTTGCTTAATTCTTGGCCCTTAATCAGAATGGAAAGTGCCCTACCTCTGGGCATACAGCTCACCATTCTCTTTTGAAGGAAAGGACAAGGTTGTGACAGGACTTTCTCCTGCTAGACTGTGGGATTTAAGCTATAGGTCAAATATTCTTAGTACGCTTCTGTTTGAGGTCACGTCTGTGGCACTTGCTGATGCTGGACTCAGTCAAAAGAGAATGGAATAGGCACACCTAAGCAAAGTTGATTTTGGACTGTTGAGACTTCTCCTGAGCCACAGACTCCCTGACATCATGTCCCTGTGATCAAAAACTGCAAAGAATCAAGGAACAAAGGCAGGGGCCTGGCAGTGTGACCAAGAGGGGTCACTCCACTTCTTTGTGAAATGGGGACCCTTTACACCCCATCTTTGCCATCCTGCTTACATTAACAACATATTTCTCACCCTGTTTTGAAGCCAATGTCAAACATTGCAGTAAAGAAAGATTTGCTCCTGGCTGGCTTAGGGATGTGTGTGCTTCAGCCCTGAGGGTAGTCTGCATCCCCCATCTTGCTGAAGTATTTCAAAATTTGTATTTGGTGTGTAAGACCCTCTACTGAGCACCCTAATTTTTGGTGCTGCATCTTCAGGTCTGAATTCTGATTTCAGGCAAGCCATGAATACAAGGAGAGAAGTTATTCACTAGTGTCTATTTCTTGCCTGGCAGGCTCAAGCCTCTCTCCAAACAGAGTGCTGGTGCTTCCCAGAGAGGTCAGTGTCACGTTCTGAGGAGCATGGCTCTTCATGAATCTCGTTTCAGCACGTTGCTTTTTACTGACTGCTAGCTCAGCTTCTGAAGAACGCAGTCATAGTTCAGTCAAGGCCAAAACCTCTTGCAGAACACCCTGCACATCTTTCCTGGGATCGCTGCTTTCAAGCCACGTCTTGTACACTGAAGGTTTTATTCTGCGTAGCCCTGTCAGTCCTTCTCCTTCCTTGCAGGGAGGGTTCGGTGCAATACAAAAATCAGAAAAATGATCATGCCCTGTGTCCTGTAACCAAGCAAGGGGTGTCTCCACTTCTTTTCAATGACTGTTTTAGGAAGAGTAAGAGAGAGACGGGTTCGTGTTGTTCAAGTCAGTGTCTAAAAGGTGGAATACAGACAATTAATCAGCGACAGTGTTGGTTGTGTTGCTTCACTGCTCCCCCAGGTTTGAGTCTTTAGCCCAATGGGCTGAAACTTTCGTTGCTTTTCAATTCTTTTCCTCACAGTATGAGACCTGGCCCTACTTAGAACAAGGTACCTGAGTAGGCATCCAGCATTGTCTGACATTTCATGCCTCTCCAACTTTTGTTCTTCAATTCTGCTCCTGTTATACTTTTTGCCTGTTTAACAAAGGTGTTTAAGTGAAGAATACAAGACAAAGCCCTGGTGAATGGAGGTTTTGCAGTTACAGCTTCCCAGAAACATCCTTCCTGATTTTTACATGTTATGTTGCAGTTTGCTCCTTCCCTATTATTTTACCCATTGGCCTTGAGAGGTTAGACATGCTGGACTGACAGATCCTGGACTTGAGTCTCATGGCAGCTATAGATGTCATTTTCAGCACTGCCTTCCTTGGAAAAATCCATTATGAGCATAAGGATGTGGCTGTGCACTTCAAAAAACTGGAAGGGCTTTGAGAATAGCTGTACTGGGACTCTCAATTCTGTTCTGAAAGGCACACGGTTTTGCTCAATTTTTTTATGGGAAATTCTGAACACTGAAGTTAATCACAGGCAAATCCACAGCAAAACTGGAAAGAACAGAACAAAGGTGTTCTGGCTGCTCCTGTAACTGCTGGACTATTCTGTGAGGGGTTGGTAATTCCCTCTTTGCTATCTTGGCTGAAATTCTGACATAAATTATTCTCTTATCTTTCAGCCCATGCATACTTATAGCAAACAAACATAGCCGTAGCCCTCTCCACCGGAGAGAGCTGATAGAGAGTTGCTTTTTAACAGGCCCTAGCAATATCTTTTGAATCCCTGGGTTTTAAAGACAAACTGAAAAGGTACCCATGTAATGTAGTATTGCAGGTGGAAATGTCTTGCATCTGAATGCTTTGGTTCTATCCCTTTGTATCAAGTGAAGGCTACTGGGATGGTGAGCATTTTAGAAGGATGATAGCTTTGAACAGGGAGAGCAAGATAGGTACCAGTTAGCATCTATTCCTTTCCAAAGAATGAGGTCTGCTTGCTCTGGGGCAGCAGGCAGCTCCTTAGTGTTTCTATCTCATCTTTACTGTTGAAGGGTTGTGGAGCTCCACTAAGAGAACCCCGTGGAATGACTGAAGATCTTTATTACTGTCACTGGTGGTAACTGGAGAAGTGCTACTACATATGTAAGCCACTACAGTTCTATCTGATTTTTAGAGAGAGATAAATAGGACGTGATTTGGTTTATTCAGTTTGTAATTTAATGTCAACCATTGCGAGAGAAAAAAAACTGAGTACTGTAAATCAGAGTTTATATATTCAAATACAGGTGGGTGAGTTCTGACTTGATGGAGTTTAAGGAAATAGCGTTGAAAGACACTCAAGTAAAATGAAGCAAATCGTGGCTAGAATGTTTTTATCTTGGTGTTTTTTCTTTTCCCTGCAGGTAAACTTTACTTTCTTGTTCTATATCATCTGAAGGACACAAGCATTTTCTGGGATTTTGGGAATGATTTCTGGGGTTCTGGGATTAGACATCAAATTTAACAAGATGATATATAGCTTTGAGGAGACACATTTGATGTACCACTTAGCCTTCCCATAATTTACTGCATGCCTCCGGTCTCTGGAGGGCAAGGGGTTGATCTACACTCCAACCTGACTTTATAAATAGCAAAGGAGAAGAGGGAAAAAAGAAAGCAGGCTGGGGAACTGCCTGCTAAACTGTTATGATATGACAGTGATGCAGGTAGGTGACATTAAATGCTACTGTCTGCATCCTTAATTGTGAGTTGTCATCACCTTGGCCATTTGAGGACGAATAATGTGCTGTTCATATTCCAGCTTTCTATTCTTATTCATAGGACTGTATGTTCCAATGTTCAAATGTGTGTACATAATTTAAAAAAAAAAAAAACCCTCAGATTTTTTTGGAATGGATTTTTCTCTTTCTCTTTCTCTTTCTCTTTCTCTTTCTCTTTCTCTTTCTGGAAGGAGGAAAGATGTGAGTGTACCTTGACTGGGTTTGCATGCAGTTAATTTTCCTGCCTCAAAAGCATAGTGAGCTGCCAGTTTCAGAAAGCGCGAATGGAAAAATGGTTGCTTACAAGATGTAATGAAGATTAAAAACAAACAAGTGGGGCTGGGAGGTAAGGGGGGGTCTTGCTCTGTAGTCATTTGCCATTTCTGATTTTGCAAATAGCTCTGCAGTGTCGTTTGATCTATGCATCAGCATAATTTTACCAGGAGATATTTCTGGCCTTTTGCTTTACAGTCAGATCCCTTTGCTGGGCTATTAAGTTGAAAATGCAGTCAAGTATTAACATTGAAACTGTTTATGTAACCTCCCACTACACAGAACCCCTCCAAATACCCTGCAATTGAGGAAGGGAAGGAGGGGATGAAAAACAAGAGCTGGATAGAAATAGTGTCTGCTCTGGAATTTAAATAGGTCAATTCCTTCCAACAAATAGAAGTTAGGCTGTTGATATATGCCCATCTACTTAAACTGTCATCAAAGTTCACTGAGCTGCATTCCAGCAGAGATTGCTGGCCTTAGGGATGCAAAAGGCATTGTTACAGAAGACTTTAAGAGGGAAGAGGAAGGAGGAACAAAGAAATAGCCAGAAAAGAGATCATACAGGTACTACACTTTCAGATTCCTGGTGGCACTTACAAGTGTTGATAAGTCTTTCAGCATCTACCTTCAGAAAACTGAGTCCTGCTTTCCTACCTGCCCTGTGTTTGTCCCTATAGGATGCTTGCCTATGGCATAAGTCTAAAGGTTCCTTTTTTCCATCTTCTGCTGAGGTATATTTAATTTGCTTTAAACAAGAGCAAACCCAAATCCCAGAGCCTCTGAATCAGGGGGAGTTATGGAGAGGGAATACAATGAATGTCTTAATCTTGTGTCACCCTTTCTTTGAGACACTGTGCTACATTAAATTGATTTTGCAAATGAAAGCTAAAAGCTAAGCAAAAGCCACCAATCTATTTTGCCTAAAGATGATTTTAGTGCTCTTTATGTTCCCCTAAATGACAAACCAATTTGTTACCTGCCTACATAAACATTTGCCTGTATTAGCCCCAGAAATGTTTTATTTTTATTAGCCCAAACTTTATCTTTTTATGAAGACACAGGGGCCCAATAAAATTAGTGTGCAAATATAATACCCAATTTGCATTTTTCCATGGTCAGCAGAAAAGCTAAGTAAAATCAATTTGATATTAGGTCAGCATATACATCAATAAAGCATACGCTCACACAGGACCATTGTAATGGTCCTTGTAATTTCTATGCTGCCAGAGTAAAGAGATTAAATAATATTAAATGCTCCAAAATAGCTTTGCTTTTAAGGGGAATGTAAAAAGAAAAAGAGAGTTTGGCATAAAACGGGCAATAAAGGATAATAGTTGCACAATCTCCAACTTTAAAACATTGTGACAATGATCTCAGAGGCAGGCTTCCTGCAAGACAGCCCCAGTTCAGCCAAAATTATGTTTAAGCACATTTTTGAGTACAATACAAGTCCGTCAAACAAATCATGTATTTAAGCACCTGATAGAGTCAGGGACAGAGCCTGAATGAAAATCTGGAACTTGAAAGGTTTTGGATCCAGTTTTGAGCACTACATGCAGGACTATGCTGGATAGATGATCCATGCACAAGTGAGGCTTTGCTAAAGAAAAACCCTCTGTGCTCCAGACAGGACTGGCTGAACGTGGTGGCAGGTGAGGAGAGTCAGTGAGCAATGAGGGTCCCGTGTAACAGTGCAACCCCATCATGGGAGCCAAGATACTGCTACCTCCCATTTCAGGTGAAAGTACATAGGAATAGGTGTCTGACTTCCAAAACCAGTAGTCCAGTCTTTGCTCATCGCTCTGGGGTACAAACAGCATCATTTTGACCTTCTGTCTCAGCTTCTTTGTACTGCTCAAGCCAACCATAAGAAGACAAGAAAGAAAAGCTTGTGTGTATCTCACCTCAGCAAGTCCGGTGGGATTTGATAGTGATCAAAAACGTTGTTGTTTTGCACTCTCGTGTTGCTGAGATGTGTGCTCTTACCCAAAATGACGTTTGTGGCCAGAAGTAACAAAAATAAATGGGATTAGGTGCTGATCTGGTCTCTTAGGAAAAAACCAGAGCACGGTAAATGCTGCTTGGATTTGATTTGCTAAAGCAGTGTAATGTGGTAGAGATGAGGCACTTGGGGCAGCACTGACATCGGTGTTCGCTTTTGACGCAGATGTCACGGTTCTGTTGGGCACAGCCAAACTGAGGTGGCACAGTCAGGTGTGAAGCAACAGAGCTGGTTTGATTTCCTCGGTGGAGTCTTGAACTCACAGGGCTTTGATTATAAAATGCTGGTAACAGCCCACCTCATACTGCAAAGTACCTGAGAAAGGAAGACAATAATGGAATTCATTTGCAATGGATACACGTATTTCATTAAAATATACGTAGGTATTCAAATCAAATGGTTATTTGGCCATATGTTTTTAGGGTGATGGATTTCCATTTCTTCTGATTGGAGCCTTCTGGTCTTCTACAGATGACAAGGTTTTTCTAAGTGACTTGCCTCAACTTTGAAGTCCTCTACAAAGCAGAGAAATTCACTTCTAAGTTCTCCTGATGGACACCAGTCTAAGGGCTTTCTGAAACAGAATTCTAGGGTTGGACTTGCTCATCCTTTGTACTCCATCAGCCTTAGTGCTAATTTGTGAATTTGAATAGTTAGCACACCATGGCTACAAGACCTAAAGAAACCACAAATCTGCTGTCCATTTCTGGTCTGATATGGCAGTAGAAAAGATCCTGGATGTCAGGTGAAGTCCTACCTTGATTCTGTTACAGTACTTCATTTTGGCAGGGCAAATGGAATTCCATAAAATGGATTGAAATAGCTTGAAATTTTTAGATACTTATTATTAAGCTGCTACATACAAATACTGTCATTTTCATGTTTTTATAGTAGCATAAAAATGAAAATTGAATGAAAATGGATAAGTGAATTTGCTGCCTTCCCATGAAGGTTTAGAATTTTATCAGACTGTCTTTTTTATTAAGTAGAAAATGTTTTCTGTGCAACCCTGTTTTAGTTGCAGTAGTGTAATGTGTAACCAGGAGTGGCAATTGTTGTTTCCTGGTTGAAAGGTGGGGAAGTGTTGCCAGTGGGATTGCTTTAAGTGACTGGCTTGTACATGCTGCAGTATTAGAGGGTGAGGAACATGAGTTGAGGGCCAAACAGAGTGAGTGATATTCAGAGTGAGAGATTTGAGCTGCTTGCCTGCAATTAATTGAGTTTCTTTTCCTTGTGACATTTGCTAGGTGTTTATCACCGCTGTGGTAACTTGATAGCCAGAATAGATGTTGAGGTTAACGTTGTTTGTTCTGACTAGCACCTTAGATCCTCACAGCTTTGCCCAAGGGAATTCTCCTCTGCAGCAGAGAGACAGGATGGCAGTGGGTGAGTAGCAGGATACATGAGGGTGTAACACACAGTGGCAGATTGTTTAGGTCCAGTCATAAGTCAAGGCAAATATTATCAATTATGATGGTAGTGGTAGCCTTCAAAGGGAAAAGAAAATGTTTATTTCAATCTTCAAGATACTTTCCAGAAGAGAAAATAAAAAAAAGAAACAATTCCAGGCACATGTCTATATTTCTTTCCTTAGAATACTGGTTTTGTCAAATAGTTTTGTTTCTGAAATTCACTGCTGTGGCATTTAGAAGGGTAGAAGTGGTACCACAACAGACTATTTCTCTGTGTTTCCACAACTCTCAAAGTTGTGGCTAAATGGACTGTGCTTTTCTGTCATTTTGCTTGAGTGCTTTTGGCATCTACTAAGCAAAGCTATACACTTCTAATCATCTTAATTTTGATTGATCTTTTAAATCCTGAAGTAGAAAATAGGATGCATTTTCAATGTAACATTTAAATTAAAATATGAAATGGTGTTTTGTAGTTGTTTAGTGTGTTAATTTTGGCCAGCAGCCAGATGCCCAGCCAGATGGTCTCTCTTATCCAGGACAAGGTGAGAAAAATAAGATGGAAAGGCTCACGGGTCATGATAAAAACAGGGATATCACTAACTAATGACCATCATGGACAAAGCAGACTTGACTTCTGGGAAATGTAATTTATTGCCAATTAAAATAGACTTATATAGTGAGAATTATTGAATATAATGATGATTGTAATAACTGTTATGAAGCACAAATAAAAACAATATTGTAACTGAAGACAAAGCCACAAAACACCCCAAACTAACCCTCTGTCCAGAAAATTCCCTAACCAGGGTGCCATTCCAGACCCAAAGAGTGGTAGTCGGGCTGCTGAGCACCATATTCATGCTGAGCCACAGTTCCTTTAATCTAATACTGGTTTTCCAAGAGGGGAGGAAAACTCCTCTCCTCCTGCAAAAGTGATCCCAGACTTTTGCTTTTGTTTTCTAAAGTTGTTTTGCTGATTTTTCTCCTTCCTTCCACACTTGATGTTAATGCAAATGATGTGGGATGGTCATTGACTCCTAGAAGACAGTGTTGTTTTCCTTTTTGCTGCCTCCCCCTTTTCTTCTGCAGACAGAATTGACCCCACCAGCTGCTAGGTTTCTCAGAGACATTCTTTCTTATATTTTTTTTTACTTCTGGGACTGAAAAACACTAGAGAATGGTGAAGCTGGTGTATGAAAGAACAAATGAATGGCTGAGTTACAGGCAGAGCAGCTGTAGGACCTCTAGAGATGCTAAGGAAATTAAAGGAGAAACCAGTGATTGTCTCCTGAGAACAACAAAAAATGTATTGATTATTTCTGTGGTGCTGTTAGGTGTGATGTACCCTTGGGAAAACTGAGCATTTCTAAGAATTAAAAAATTAGCTCAGTTATGCTCTAAGGACTCTCAAACATCTTTGAAAATAAAAGTCTAACGTTGGATATATATCCAATGCATCTACATAATCGGAATTGAGGGGAAAAAAAAAGAAAGCTTGGATTTAGTTCCCAGTCTCTTTACAGTGTGTAAACTTTTTACTGCAAAACAAAGATTTAAACTGTCTCTAGCAATTGGAGCCTGCTTAGCATTACCCCTGCTGTGTGTGTTCAGGTTGAGATAAGACATCTAACTGAAGTCCTGACCTCTTATAGTCGTTAAAATTCCCAGAACCCATTTTGAAAGAGCATCGTTTTATTTCCTGTTTATTAAATGCAGTCACAGCATCTCTCACAGAGAAAAGATGCTGCTTGACCCATGTAGTTTAAGGCTGAAGGAAGTGGCCAAAGTGTTGTGGTTTCAGTACTTAGGGATTAACCCATATTAAATTCAGTATAGTTGGGATCTAAATCTCCCTTCCACCTACCTGTAATTTGATGGGGACATGGCACATTTTTGTGCCGTCACTGGAGAAGGTTGCTGGATTTAATCCTGGCCTGTTTTCCATACGTTATTTATTTTTGAACTTTTCTTTCAGTCAGGGCAGATGCAGTCCCAAATAGTTACCAGATTTTTGAAAAATAGCCTCCAAATCCTCCAGAGCAAAGCCTAATAAATGTAATTTGTAGCACTTTACTGTTGCTTGGCGCTGTTAAGGCTCGTACGAAGTGTAATGCAGGGTGCAATGGGCTTTACCTTCTGACTGGACTCCCACAGCTATTCCTGTGGCCCCAAGGGGACATTTATCACAAGTGAGAGCAGTTAAACTCGCTGTAGTAAATCTTGGTTTTTAAAAAGAGAGCCAGATGTGTTGTTTCAGGTTTGGCTCCATGTCATTAGTTTTGCAGCCCGTGTGCACTTTGCAGTATGGCCTGGCATGGAGACCTGGTGTCTCTGCCTCTTTCGGTTACAGACTGTGCCTATTTATAACATATGAGAAATTTTAATGAAAGGGTGTGCTTTGAAAATTAACAGTCCTTTGTTGCTATATCTGGGTCTGAGTTTAAGGATCTTTATTTCTCCTTTTCCCCTCTGCCCCCTGCCCTCTTCTTCTGCAGCAAACCTGCGTCCAGGGGCTGAACAGAAAGTGGTGTTCATCACTGCACGGGTCCATCCAGGGGAAACACCATCTTCCTTCGTCTGCCAAGGTGAGTGTCTGCACAGAGGTGGCAGATCTGGTGGGATCTGCTTTCCAATTGATGCATGCATTTGATTTGGATAGCTTTGACTGTGATAGAAGGCTGAGCTCACATGACAGATTTTCCCATAGTGAAATGAAGTACTAGACTTTTTAACCTTTTGTAACTGAAGTATAGTTAACTTCTAACCTCTTAGAAATAAAGCATACATCAGGAATTATTTTTGGGACCAACAATAATCACGTGACGGACCTAATGTCAAAGTGATGTATCCAATATTGCACTTCAAACACCAGATACAGGAACTGAACTGGTATAAACTGGACTAGTGGTCTGGCTATTAACAGAGATGGCAGAGAGCATGCACAACAGGGGAAGTTCAGGAGTTTAACCAAGGGGAAGACTTAGAGCCTTCATCTGAAGACCCTATGGGTGATAACACGTGTGCACAAGGAGGCAGAAACCATGTAAATGAGTTCTGGGAAATAATTAGCTTAAACCTGCCCAATCCATGAAATATAATGAATATATATACTGTGAGTGAATATAATATGCACACGTTAGGAGGAGACTTCCCCCGTGCTGCCTGGTGCCGCAGCAAGGAATACCTGCTTCATGGCACTTGGTGGTCATTGAGCGTCTTCGCTTCAACAGTGAGGGTACTGGCAAAATCTCTCATCTAATACCCAGCTGCTTGTCTTTTTTTGAGGTAGTAGGAATAGACTATGTCCAAGTCTTGTGAGTGTCTGCTGAACTCGGTCAGAATTGGGCTCTGACACTATTTGGGAAGAATTGACACAATGTGATCACGCAAGGCTCCTTTTCTTAGGAAAACGGGCTGGAAAAGCTCTGGGATTGGCTCTGTGTTAATTCTTCATGCTTTTTTGCTGGCTTCTAATTCCAGCTTCTTTTCCACCACAAAGCAGTGACCCTAGTTCTCCAACAGAATTCCAAGAGGCCTCTCTTTGTCTGAAGCTGCTGCTCTGAGGAGCGCAGCTCCCAGTGGCTGGCAGCTGTTTGCCGCACAGAGCATTCCTGCTAAAAATAGAAAGCAAAATGCCCAGCTTGTGTTCATAAAGAGTTGTAAATCTCAGGCTTGTGGGTACAAATAAATAAATAACCCTGGCACGCATTGACATAACTTCATTGTATAGGTCTGAAATGCTGTACTTATTTATGGATGTGGCTGTCTGCAGTGGTCAGGTGTTGATGGAGTAAATCAACAAGGGCAGGGGCAATTTGCTAATTCACTGCAGCAGCTTGAACCGGGCCCTGCTGAGCCGATGAGTTGCATCAATCAAGCACATGCAGAATTTATTACATTGTCTGCTCATAGTGCCACAGACTGGTTTGCCACTGGCCCTGTTGGTACCTAAAGACCTCGGTGGGAAAGGTCTGGCACAGGTTCGTGGTCTTCTCCGTGTGCTCCTCATCCTGGCAAGGTCCTGTGTCTGGCACCTCTCTGAGGCAAAAGGTCAACAGCTGTCACTTCTGCTGCCCTGGCCCCGTGGGCTAGCAGGACACTCAGCCTCTTTCTTGTTGGCCTGTGGAGTAGCAAAGGTAAAACCCTTCCTTTAGTAAAACAATGCTTCAGACTGAGAGCGGGGAAACTCAATGAGTTTCCCATCTCCTGCGGTGCCATAGTCAATGCAGGGCATTATGGCACACATGATGTTTGCTAATGAATATGGATTTTTAATTGGCTGCTTTGATTCTGTTTGTGGCTGCTGGCATAGCCCTGTGAAATGAAAGCTGAGGCGTGCTGCTGAGGTGGTACTTTGTAAATGATGTTATTTTATTTTGATAATGGAGAGTTTATTCAAAAGGGAAATAAAAAAAAAGGGAATGTGTAAAAGCAGGTGGCATGCTTAGCCTGATGAAACAACTAGATAGAAGTCATGCTCTGATTGTCGCAGAGAAACTTTGTGTTTTATAGGGAAAAAACACCCCAAACAAAACAAAAAGAGAGCGGGAAAGATAAGAAAAATTAATAGGGAGGTATCAGTCTTGGAGAAGCTCATCAGAAACTTGCTGTGGCTGCAGTTATAAGGCATGCTTGACTCGTTTGGAAATGCATGGATCCACAGGCACTGAACTCTGCAGGGCACTGAGCCATTCTGCCCAGTGCAGACCAAGCTACCTTGTGTGCATAATCAGTGTCAAGACAAGTAGAAATGTCAGCCATTTCAAGGCCATTGCAGCATCGTTTCTAGCACTGCCAAATGTGAAATTGGGTGCTTGCTCCATCTTTGGAAACTTCTATGTGGGAGAGTCAAAAGAAGGGATAAAAAACCATTCGTTTGGCAGTCAAGTGAGGGCACACTTAGGGATTTTATTTCTGGAGTCTTGGGAAGCTTTTTGGCATATATAGGTGTTGCAGATTTTATATCCAGATGCCAGCTCAGTGCATATGGAACATGTCAGGCTTTTTTTTTTTTTATTAGTGGAGAGATTTCTTCTTGTATGTTTGATAATGCTCACCATCTGAAGTATTAAGATATGGAAACTAATCCCAAAGATTCCCCAGAAACAAGCAGCATCTCACATTTGGAAGAGCAGAACTGTGACTGCCCAGGCCAGGAGAATCAGTCCATAGGGGAATAGATAATGAGTTACAAGCTTTATTTACTTTTCTTGTTCTTCATTTTTTTCCATTTTGATGTTGGATTGTATTCAGTTCAGGCTCTGTCTTCCCCTTTAAAGCCCTTAGATAATAACTGACTCCTTACTCGTTTTTCTATCTGTCTTTGAGGTAGCCAGGTCTCTTCCTGACCTCTTTAGCCTTCTCTCTGCCAAGGGATATAAAGCTGTGTAGTCCAAACACCAGCTTCCTGGGGCCTGACAGAAGCTACCTGTTACATTCTCCATTTTTTTGATTAGGCAAGGTCCCTGAGAAGCAGGTTGTCTTGCCTTAATACATCAGGATATGCTTGGTCCTGTCTACTGGTCCTCTGTCCTCCACTTTTCCCACATATCATAAACCTAGGCAAGGATCTTTGTGTTACTTTAGGAAAAAAATGTAAGGTCGTCTCCCCGTTCAGAGCTGTATTGTTTCTGTGTCGTCCTTCTTCATGTTCCACTATGAAGAATCCACTGAAAACTGAATTTTGGATACAAGTACCCTGCATTCCTACAAACGTGCAAGTGTTATAAACTTGGATACACATTTTTGTCTCCTTCCAGCTGTGGAGTGCTTGCAGCAGTAGCCAGACTTCCCTAGAATCATCAGGCACCTCACTCAGCAGTTAAAAACAAGTGCTGTAATATTTCACACATAGTGCAGCTGCTGAGCTGTAGTTCAGTTCCTTAAAAGGCAGACAAAACACTGGAGGGCCTCTTCATAAAAAGATGGATTAAGAACCTTTTGTTTCCATTTTGGTCTTTTATGAGTTATTACAATGCTTCAGGTTAGCCTTTTTAGGAAGTTTTCCTGATGGTTCTTAAGTTGTTGTGAAGTTCAGGGACAGAAATGGAGAGTCAATCACCAGAGAGTATATTCCCATAAGTACCCTTCATATCCAAAGGTAGGATGGTGTTTCTACTCCTCACACAGTGATGGTCATCATGAGCAGTGATGCTTGTTTCACTTTTGGGGATGAATAAGCAGGAGTAGATAAAGAGGATTTGTTTTCACTTTCCTCTTATAGACCGTTTTCTAACTGGTCTATAATCACTGCTGCTCCTGGAGGGCTTTTATAGTCAGCACAAAGTAGTGCAAAAATTCATCTTACAGCTTGAACTCATTTCTCATGGACTGTTCAGATTTCTGAGGGATTTTTCTCAACTTGTGGTTTTAAATTCTTTTCCTTTTTTTTCAGATATTTCCCCTCATTTTTCTTCCCCACAGTATCTTTATTTAAGAAAATGTATACTATTTTCTCTTCCACTCTGTGCTGTTAAGGCAAGTAAACCTACTCTTACAGGTAGGGTCAAATGTCAGGTAATACCTATAAATGTATGTAGTGTGCACCAATATGTGTGTATAAAATCTGTGCAGGCCCCTACCCTCTAAACACTGATCATAAACCAGCTTTCAAAAGGCTTGGATTTTATCCAAGTATTCCCCCCACCTTCTTACCCTCAATGTTCTTATAGTCTTATTTTCCTTCCTGAGGTTGCTAGATCTTATCCTTTTTTTCGTGGTAGAAAAGCAACTGTCCCTCACTATTCATGTGCTTGTAAAGTTGTAGAAGACACTGTGACTACTATGTTTAAGTTTATCCTTTATGCTTTAGCTTTTGCCAGCAGTCAGTAATAGCAAGCTTAAGCATGTCTAGATGTACCAAGACAGGTACTTCACTCATTGATTTAACATAATCTGTTAGTAGGATGTCATTTGTTGTCTTTTTAACACATTTGCCAATGTTGCATTCGCCATGGCATGTAAATGCAAAAATGCAAATTTGTACCCTAAGCCTCTAATATCATTTTCCAGGCTGGGAGCCCAGAATGGAAGACCCAGTGCAAGACAGGAGGGAGAGGGATCCCACAGCTGGGTTTGCAGATGCTGAGCATCTCATGCTAAGTGTAATTTGACCTGGAGCTGACCTTGAAGCTTACGGGCTCAATAGGGAACAGCCATTAAAGGAAAATATAAGGAAAATAGACACCTGGGACTCTTATCCATAAGAAATGGAGCAAAAGTTACTTTTCAATCAATCTTCTTTCTTTATAGCTGCTTAAACGTATGCTTCTCCTTGCTTCACCTCGAATCAGATAATATGAAATGAAGAAATAGACTGCACTGGGCAATCTCTTACTTTTCTGTTTACATTCTTGGTCTGTGTTTTTAACTCCCATCCTCTTGCCAGAGGGCAGGAAAAAAGAATCTGAAAACCTTTGTACAAACTTTGATTCTACGTTTAAAGAATGGAGTAGAAGGGGACAAACTCGCTGAAAGCAAGGCTCCACCAGCTGTCTCCTGAGTCCTGTTGTTCTAGCTCACTGAGCTAGTGGTTAACTGAACTTGCTCTCTGTGTGACCCAGGTGCTCCAGGTGCTATGAAGGATTTTATTCCTGGACAGATTCCACAATGGCCTCTTAAAACTGGTGGCAGTTTTCTAGTTCACTTCATGGAGGCAGTGCCTTCAAATTCTTTGCATTTGATCCTGCAGGAACCCTGAAGGAATTAGTAAGAGAGCCAAGCTCCTATAACATGATGAGTGTGACTTGAGTGGAGGCTTTTTTGTTATGGCTTTTTACTTGTTTTGTTATTTGTTTGGGGGGGGTTGTGGTTTTTACTGGTTGAGGAAAAAGCAGTTATAAGTGTGAGAAGAACCATTTTGAAGCCCGTTGCTCCTACTTGGAATTTACCCAACCTCTGTTGTTTCTTATGAAGAAAGAGGAGGAATAAACTATCAGGGTTAAAAGCTGCTTTTCTTTTTCTTTCTTTAAGTATAAATCTTTTGATCATTAGTGATAGTAACTTAAAGACAAGACAAGTTTTAAATGCAAGAATAAGTGCAGCTAATGAAGCCTTTAAATGTGAAAAGGACTTTTCTGAAATAACAGAGGTGATGGCCTTGCTTACCTGTTTCCAGGATATAAATTCTCCTAAGGAAAAGAAGCTGTAGAGTTTCTAAAGAGTTCTGTAGGCATTGGTATAGGATGCTTTTAGTAACAGTAACTGTACAGGAGAAAAAAACATTGAACCTAGAAATTGCCTGTTGCAATAACAAGCTTAAGAACATCTCTGCCAGACTTCATATCAGGCCAAATGTGCATCTGAATAAATGCATGGTTTGCATCAGTTCTGATCTCACTTTATCTGTTGTATTCTTCCTTCTAGCAAGCCAATTCACCTTCATTTCCAAGCTGTATTTCCTACCAGAGGAGGAAACAAAATAGGATTCCATAGGGAGTGGGAATCTTATACGTGCATGTTTGTTATATTACTGTCAAGTCTCACTTCTGTCTTCTCTGCCCAATGCAAGAGTCTGGAAACAAACACTTATTCTGTCCAGGCTACTTCCAGACTCCAAGTGAATGCCTCCATATGTATAAAGGCTTAGTCTGTAGTTCAGCTTTGGCTGTGCTTGCAGTGCATCTCTGGATGCAGGAGGGTGCTCTGCCTTGGCCATGCAGCAGGACTTGTGAGGGCTCTCTGGTGCAGGATTGCCCTTTGTGGGAGCCCTTTCCAGTGTTTCTGTTTGTGGGGTGCATTGCTAATACTGAAGAGAAAGGAACTAAATAGAAACTCCACTTTAGGGGTGTTTTATACTGTCTTGGCACCTCAAAGGTATAAAGACAAAGAGCTTCCATTCCCTTTCAGTATTTATTGTATCCTATGCAAATGTCTTCTGGCTGCAATCCATAGGAAAATGCATCTGCTCTTGCAGAGTTCCACCCTAGAGGTGACTGCTCTTGGTCAAAAAAAAAAGAATAGAATCTTTCTATAAAATGAATGGTTTTGTGCACACAGACAGGGATATGCATAAATTGTGTCAGGAGAGGATGGGGAGCACTCCTGTTCCTTTAGGGGCAGCTTAGCACTTGGAAGCAGTGAGGGAACATGGTGAACAGGAACTGCAGTTCACAGTCTCCTTTACAGGAGTTCAGGAAACCAAATGATAAGAAGCAAACAAAGGCAGCAGAATTCAACAGCCCAAACATAAAATGAGCTTCAGGGCTCTCTTAAAATTGTTAAATTGCATTCATCCTTGTCACTAAATTGTGCTTGCTTGTTGGTTTTTTTTTTAAGTGCATAGCCTCTAAGCTTTAATACAAAGGGAAACACACTCTTCCTTGACTTCTAAAGCAACATGAAAAACACTGTTGTCCATCCCTTGTAAATCTCCTGGATGAGATTTTAGTGTGAAGTATCCCAGGAGAGAGAAAGGTTGTTCTGAGAATAATAAAACGTCGATAATGGAGTAATGGAAATAAAAGCTCCTTTTAAAATTGTGTTGATGTAAATAGAGTGTTAGAGGAATTCCTACTACCCAGTGTGACATCAGCTGTTACAAGACTGGGTTTGAATCAATTCACTGTGGTGTCAGGAAGATACACCTGCTTTCCTGAGCTGGAGGAAATTTATAATGAGTTTAAATTTCTCTGGCTATAGAGTTATGTGACTCATTCTCTTACCATGTATGCCTAGTGGATGTGCCAGGAAACTCTTGCACAGAACAGAAGAAGGTGTGATGGTGGCAGGGTGGGCAGGGGGACTGTGCAGGGGTTGAGAAATCTGCAGAACTCTGGAGACCTGAGCTGTCTCCAAGGGAGGAATTGTGTCATCTCTGGGGAAGGCTGTTGTGTGGCTGAGACACCCCTTTGCACAAACAGCAGAAGCTGCTGCTTCACCTCTTCTATTCAACCAGTAGCAGCTGGAACAGAAAATTGGTCTGGTCAGGCAGGCTCATGCCCCCAGCCTGGGCCTGCATGCTCACCTTGCTGCTTCCAGTAGGAGGAATGGATCAGCATTCACTCCTCATCCCTGGGACAACGAGGTCAATTTTGCGTGCACAGCTAAGAAATGTCAAGTGGCTTTGTTTGATTCAGTTTGCCCTTTGCCCAGGGCAGGCCTTTGACTACCTCTGCTTAACTAATCCTCCTTACAGTAATCAGAGAGCTAAAGGAGCCCTTGGTCTTCAAGAGGGAGAATTGAGAAAGGCTTCACTGTAGAACAGCAGGCGAGTTTGTTTTGTCTCCATGCAAGATTGCCCAATTAATCTCTTAAACATACTGGCTTTGCAATGTTTCCTGACTGCTCATACTTTTGGATAACATTAGCTGAAAGATCATTTCCTTCCAGCTCTAACCAACCTGCCTCTAAGGCAAAGCATATCATATTTGTAACAGCACACTGTGGCACTTTGCTGATGTCTGAGGATAGGAAAAAAGGAAAATATTGATTCACCTGAACTTCGTAGTCCCTTGGCTTTCCTTAATATGGCCTGTTTTTCCCCACAAGAAACTGCAGTCCAAGAGAATTATAAAGATGCTTATTCCTGTCTGCCCTGTTATCAGTTAGGTCAGGGCCATTTTCTGCATCTATCCCTCTGGCAGCAAACCCTGCACTTCTAGGGAGCAGTACTACACCCATGCAACAGATCTTCTGAGAGCCAAGAGCATCCAGGGTAACCTGCATGCAGGTTTCCAAAACTGGACTTGGCATGCACTAGTCAAACAGTGCTGGAGCATCTGCTGCTACTGGGGAAATCCCAGGCAGAAACCTTGAAGCCCGGCCCCAGTACAATTAGACCAGGTCATGAATATGCAAAACTCAGAACAAAACTGCAAAAACCACAGGAAGTTCGGGTTGTTTTGGATCTCAAAGTTCGGTGTTGTTTTGGATCTCACTTGCGTGGCTCGGTTGTTGATGACAGAGAAAGGGCTTCCAATAAGTGACCATCACTGCTTTCAAGGAATCTAAGTTGTGAGATGAGCCCTTTCTGTAAGTGCAGCAGTGTGTGAGAGCCGTGCTGATCAAGCTGCAGATCAGGATTCACAATTAGGAATCTGTTCTGTTTTTTATACTTCAAACATTTTCCGTTCTCCTTCAGTAGTGTCCCAGCTCTTCCTCACAAGTGATATTAATCTTGCTGGTCTATTGTTTCCAGCTTCATCTTCTGACCCTTTGTTCTTTGCCTGCCCTGGTTGGGTTCAGCTGAATTGATTTTTTTTTGTTTTCATTTTGTTTTCAGTTCTTTTGTCTCTGAGGTGCCCTGCACTTGCCTCCTTGCTCCTTGTGCATCGCTCTAGCTGCTGCTCTGAGGAGTCACCATTCATGTGTGACTGGGACTTGGCCGCTGGAAACTTTTCTTTGACACGAGGGCACTTGGATTAAATTCTTTCTCTGCCCCTGCACAGATTGCTCACATGCTCTGTGTGTGCCTGTTGCAAGGCATTGTGTACATGTTTATAAGAGGCAAACCACCTCGACCTCTCCAGCTTACAGAGAAAAGGGTGTAAAGCTTGTTTGGAGGGCAAGAAAAAGAGAGTTGGGATGAAAGCAAACCTCTGCCCCAGACAACAGCCCTTTAGAGGCTGGCTTTGCTCTTTCAATGCAGTCCAGCTTCTCTGGACTCTGAGGATGGAGAAGAAGGGTAACAGGGCACATGTCCCAGCAAAAATGGGGCACATTCTTTACCAGTCCTGTTTAATTTTATCTAGGAAGAAATGTAGACACAAAGTGCTTTGCTGGGAACCTAATGTGTGGCAAGACAGGAAGAGTAGATTTGGGGTAGTCTTGAACAGCGGCACATGGCTCTCTTAAAATGTCACCCTCCCCAGGCAGGTTGGTTCCTGATGTCTGACAGTTTCCAGATGTGCCCTATAGTGTTAGTTCAAGGGTTAAATCATGTATTACATGTTCAGCAAGTGGTAATACTTTCCTGGCATCCATGCCCTGTCTTAGAGGTTATGGGTTTTGTCTTTGCTGCTGCTAAATGTAGAAGATAATTGGAGATGGGTAAAAATAATTAATTTGTATTTTTTTTCTAATGACACAGGTTTCCAAAGAGTCCTTTACTTGAAATTTCATACGAGCTCACATTTATATTTCTCCTATTTTCCCTTTCTCTCTTTTTTTCTTGTTTCCCCACTTTTTTGTCACTTTATCACTGAATGAAAAAAAAAACAAAACAAGACATGGTAGGGGGGAGGGAAAGAACAAAGTAAGGTAGAAATCTGTGTTCAGGTTAAAAAGGAGGAAAGAGAAAGTCTGCAGGAATTCTTACGAAAAAGTTTCTTCAAAATTTTCAGCCAGTGGTACAGTGTATAGGCAAAATATTACAAAGTTGGATGTACTTTATGTTATTGGCAAGCATGAGACACATCTTTGGGTGATGACAGAACAGATGTGACATAGACAGTGACAACAGGGCAAGTTCTGTCTGGTTCACCAAGGTTCTCCACCTACCCAAAAGGAGCTATTTCTAGCATTACTGAGAGATTTCAATTTTCATAGTTATTAAAGTTCTACTGCTTTGGTGTCTCTAGTATGAATGACACTAATCAGCACTGTGTCCTGTCCCCTTACAAACACTGGCATGTGGTGTCACAACAGCCAAGAGGGAACAGGAGGGTGCCTAATTCCCTGCTACAGGAGAAGCCATTCAGCCTCACTGAGCTTTAACCATCTTCCGTCAAAGGGAACATGGTCTGTCAGAGAGTCAAGAGCAGCGCTGAAAAATGCTGTGACCCAGCCTTCTGCCATCTTTTAAAAGTTGGGTCTGTTGCTTAGTCCTTAGGAGAAGCCGGGCACAGAACTGGAAACATGTTGGAGCTGCCCTCCTAATTCACTGCAGGGAATTCACTGCCCTGCCCTAGAGACAGCAGCAAGGAGGTGGCTGCCACCACACTCAGCTGACGGACCCCTGCAGTGGCTTGGAAATCACCCTTACCTTTGCAATGTGCCTGCCTGTCTAGAATCTCAGTTTATCCAAAGTGCTCAGTGGCACCTTTCCCTTCTGATGTCTCTACCTTTCATGCAGTAAAAGAGGCTGTTTGTTAAAGTCAAATTTACCTTTAAGATGTTAAAATTCAATCTGACTATTCAAGATAGAAAGTTAGAGAGTCTTCGCCCCTGGTTACATGTGAACTCCAATTTTTCTTCCTGGCAATGTTCCTACTGGCCAAGGATATGAGGGAAATAGCACCTTGACATTAGCTTATGTGGTCACAGTGCTGCCAGAGTTTAAACCCATCACTGCAAAGTGCTCAGAGAGCTTCTGTCTGAGGGCTTGCTGGCACTTGAGAGTTCATTTGCATCTGAGGCAGGCTGTGAATGTAGAGTGCAATAGAACATTTCTCCAGCAATTCTTATTCTGGAACAAGAGCATCTTATTCTTTCTTAGTTTAATATGCTTCAAAGTAGATTCAGTAATAAGACTATCTCCAAACAGAATTCTTTAGGAAATGGTGGTTTGTTTTTTTTCTTCTTCCTAAAACAGCAACAACAAAACCTCTCAATCCTTAGAGGACTCCTGAAATTTATATCCTTCTGACTTTCTCCCTCATGCTCTTCAGATGGAAACATGTACTTTTATACCCTCCTGGAGAATTTCATTTCTTCACAAGGAGAGACATCAGTGGCTTGTGGTGGCCCTACTCATGTGAGGGAAGTTTGCACCCCGAATATTCCCTCTCCAGTGCTAATTACCATCACCTTTAGGATCTGCAGTGCAGCTCCATTTTCACAGCAAAATTTTCTCTGGGGCTGAGGTAGGGGCTTATGCCATATTCTGCTGCTTAACAGCCAGAAGCACATCTGTACTGACAGGGAGTGACCCTAATTTATTTCTGTGGAGCTTGTTCTTGCCTGGATGTCATGCACTGTAAATAAAATAACAGATCCATCTCCACTGATGAGGGGCAGAGCAGAGCTTTTGCAATTTTCTTCCTCATGTAGAGACATGGTCATTTTTTTATTCTTCTATAAGACAAAAAAATAAACCACAGGGGAAAAAAAAAACCTTTTTCCTGCTGGAGCCTAGTGCAAGTAGCTATCCAATGAGTCCCTTCCAGCACCACTGAATACACAACTTTCATCTTTGATTTGAGGGGGGAAGTTCAGATGCAGATGGTATTTTCTTGGCCATCAGGCCTTCCCTGAGGGTTAGGGTTTTGTTCAAAAAAATCACTCCTTTTTTCTTTTTTCTTTTCTTTTCCCCCAGTCACCCAGAATTAGTTCAGGTGTTGTGTACAGTCCCTTCTTCCATTGCCTGTTGAGACTGAAGCTACAGACTTTGTTGTGCAAATTGACTTCCATGTTTCACTTCCATTTTGACTATTCCTTGACACATTAGAACTGCTCAGCCTCTACTCCCTTGCTATCCTGTATTAAGAGGGAAATGGATAAAGATCTACTTTAGTGTCTCACATGCTTCTGTTTTGGTTCTGTGCTGCTTTTAGATGTCTTTGAGGGGCAAACCCAGAGCAAGCAGGAAGCTCACACTACCTTCAGGGGACAGGGAGCCACCTCTCAGGAAGAGCAAGGCAACTCTGGTGCCACTCTTGCCCTTCTCATGACTAGAAAGTAATCACAGGAAAGTGTAAAGTAGCTTTTTTGAATTAGCAGGATCCTCTCCCCCTGATTCTGGACCTGATGGTTGCCCATTTTAGGAGTGCTGGCTTACTGAGTGACACCAGCATTGCAAAGTGCCTGCAGACTTTATGCCCTGCTTTGCCACTGGAGTCTTGCAGGTGCCTTTGCCTGGCTGGGAGCAGGCGAGATGCCTTGTACCTTTTCAGTTGATTTGAACAGAAGGACAGGAAAATCCTATAAAAGTGAAGCAGTATAACCTGCAAACCTAGTAAAGTGGAAATCAATGAAGCAGCCAAAAGGTGCCATTACAGCTGGCTTAGTGTAAGTTTTCAGGTATCGGGAGTAAAAAAGCAATCACGTTGTTTGTCCCCACAGGGGAAGTGAGGGCAAATAGTTGTGCAGGTTCCTACCAGGACAAACTGTCATTGTAATGATCTGGGGAACATATGGATGTGCCATCTTCCTATATGAATGGCAAAGCCACATCTTCAGTACAAGTGAACAGCTGAGGTTCAGTCTGGAGGAGTGGACACCTCAGCTCTTCTTTTGAGTGGACTAAACTGAGCTGAAGCACAGGAAAGAGTTCCTTTCCCATTTTGTTATGAATCCTGTACTTGTATCTTCTTGAGAGATCCAGAGTGTCTCTCAGGCATCCCATATATTTTTGCTCTGTTCCAGCAGGACATGTTCTTCTTTCACACTGGCAGTGGGTTGCAGCAGGACTCTTTCTAGCTGAGTAGCCCACTTCTGATGTGGCCAATAGCAAAGGTCTACAGGTTGTTAAATGTAAAGGCAAATGAATAGAGATACTCTCAATATACTCTGGCAACACTCCACAGCTGAAGGAAACTGGAAAGGATAATTGTGAATGAGTGACGTTCTGCAGGGCCCCTCTTTTCTGATTCAAACCTATTGCTTCTGGGTCTCTGCTTGACTGGGCAACATGTTTGCAGACGTTGGAAGGTGTTTAAAAATACATATTTTTCATTTCTTTCCTAGCATTATTTATATAATGCTCTTTTCCTTTTTCAGTGTATATTAGATTTTCATATGTAAATGTATTCTCCATTTCCCTCCAAAGTAATTCACCTTTTGCCTTCCTGGCTTACAACACATTATTTGCTTGGCTAATCTATCCATCTTCAGGCTTTTGTAGTTCTTATTGCTACCACAGTTAATACGGTAAGACTCAGAGCACAGTGTAGCTGCTGCTTGTGCTCAGTGTACCTGCAAAACAGCTCTATATGGCAAGCCCCAAGGCAGGTGCTAGGAAAAACTAGTCCATCCCTCCATTCCCAGTCCCCACCTTTGTTGAACTAAGCACACTGAAAGCCCAAAGGTTCCTGATGCTCAGAGAAAGGCACTGCTGCCAGATTGTGAAAGATTGTGCCAGGTTCTGGGCATAAAGGGAGTGCTCAAAGTCCCAGGGAGATGATTCAGCAAAAGACTTGAAGGGAGAAGAGTCTTCATCCTTGGCTATTCCTTGCAAGTTTTAGTGGTTTCCCAAGTAGAACTAAGTCTGCATAGTCCCTCCTGTGTCCAACAAAGTTTATTTTTATCACTTTTATAGCTCCACTGGGAATCTTTTCCCTGGTGCAGGCAACTTTGGAAACTTTACACTTGTGGTACAGTCTCCTTGCTGGCCCCAGAAAGGTTTCTGACCTCCACGTGTCCAGCTGTCATGATGAGGAAGAAAGCAGTCATCTTCCAGGCTCTGGGGAGCTCAGCAACAACAACATAATGATCTAGTTTCTTTTTTCCCCCTGCAAGACCCTCACAGCTCTAAATAGAAAGCTGGAGAATGAAGTGATTTTCTGTTTCTGTTTTTTACCTGTTTGCTAGTGCTGTGTGAGTTGTTGGTGTACAGCTGAGAGTCCCCTTCAGGGCCATGGTGAAAAAAGTCTGATGTTTTGTAAGTTGATAAGAATAGTAGGAAACAATGCAAGGATGCCTGAGTGAATTCTGCCGGGGTACACGCCGGCTTAACTCTGGTTTGTGCATTCCAGATTTTACATCCCCTTGTGTTTATTTGCCCCCCTTTGCAATCAGGCCTCTTTTCTGTGTTGTCTTTTTTTCTTGTACATCAGGGAAGGTGGAATCTCCTGCATATTTCTGTTCAATTCTAAGGCTTAAATCTTAGCTGTATTTAACATTAGTTAATTCTGTAAAAACTGAGGACCATAATGCAGCAAATATTTTTTGAGCTGCCTAGAGGACTCACACTCATGGGAAGGACAGACTCTGAATAATAATGGCCAAGCACATCATTTCTGAAGCAACATCTTGAGAATGATTCTGATAAATCCCAAGTAATTCATTAATAAAGCGAGATCATCTGATCCTTGCAGTGTTTCTCTAGGAACCCTTTTGTTTTTTCCCAGGAGGAAAAGAGGCATCATCCAGGGGGTATTGGTAGCCTCATTTTGATGCAAAGAGAACTCCAAGCTCCTTACAGCATATTAAGAAAATTAAAGAAAACAAAGCCAACCAACAAAGCCACCCACTCAGTCTGTGCTGTGAACTGAATTTAGGAACCCTTTGGGCAATCCTGCAGCAGCAACTGTGTGCTCCTGCCAATACCTCCTCTCTTTGTCAACTTGACAGGTTCTTTCAAGTAAATTCCACAGGTCTTTGCTGGTGCACCAGTTCTACTGGAGAACTGTACAACTGCCCTCTGGGCCTGGGGAGATTAGTTTGTAGCTAAGCAAGCTACTCAGCCATCAGAGTAGTTAAGTGGCTGAGATATGGGCTCATCGCTACAGAGCTCAGGAAACAGTCCATTTCTCTCTATGTTCAGGTTTGCACTTTATGCCATACAAGCCCAGCCTTGGTCTCATTCTGCTCTCCTACATCGATCTGGTTTTTTGAAGCCAGTGGGTCTCCCATTGCTGCAATGAAAGGAGAGCTGGATACCATGAAACAGTGGGAGGGATTAACCCAAAGTACCACCTGGACTCAGTGCTGATGGAGAGAGCCTATGGGTCCCATGCACTTGATTTTGTTTGGGAGAAAAAAAACAACCAGCAGAACTGAGAGTACTTAAGCCTGCATTTCTGAACTGACCAGCAATACTGATTGTGTCTGTTACCAGAAGTCTTGCCATCTTGACCTCTACAGGGCTGATTTTTAGAAAGTGCTTATCTTAGGGCAGAGTGGAGTGGGAACTGACTGTTGGTGGCACAGATCTCCTCTAGTGACAGCTGTGTAGGAACAGAAAAGTTTCAGAATTTTACTCAACACCTAGTAAACCCATTTTGTGGCCACTTGCCACATTTCCAAGTGCAGTAGGCTCCAATGAGCTTTCATGGGTTTGTTTGGAAAACCCATCTGCTGGTTTTGGCCCCAGTGAAGCCAGTTTTGCTGCCTTGCAAATCTGGCCATTGCTATCTCAAGTTGAACACACTAAAATAGCAGACTCTGGTAGCAACTTGCCAAAAATCAGCAGTGCTAGAAACCAAGATCAGGCATTCTGGCTTCTGGTCCCACATCC
Source organism: Corapipo altera (assembly GCF_003945725.1). Taxonomy (NCBI): domain Eukaryota; kingdom Metazoa; phylum Chordata; class Aves; order Passeriformes; family Pipridae; genus Corapipo; species Corapipo altera. Next base: position 6,874,304 of record NW_020884899.1, on the reverse strand, counting down.
TAGTCACTGGGATTGCCAACTTTAATTATGTTTTACTGGCAATGTATATCTGTATCTTTTCAGTGCTGAATTAGGATGTTGTGCTCCAGCCCAGCACCAGCAGTTCCATTTTCTTCAAAGCAGATGTGAATCTTTTTATGAGGAAAGAGCTACAGCTCATAAAAATACATAGGAAATCCCAAACACTCATCACTTAGCAACTTTTTGCACTGAACTGATTGTACTTCTAGACTACTGATTTGTGGCTGACTCTATTCCAGTCACATCCATTTTGCTACAGTCTCCCTGCTTGAAATGAATCTGGAACATTATGGTCTGGAACTCTGGGGTTTTGAGGCATTGTTTGCATGGTCTTAAGACATCTAACAGAAAGAGTAGGATATTGCACATGAAGGGCAGTGGTATAAGTGTACCTCCTTTATGTGGAATATCCATAATAAATTTGCAGGACTTCTGCCCCAGTCAGTCCTCTCCAATCAGTAGATGCATTAAAATGGAAAAGGAAGTCTGCCTAGTTCTAGCCTGGAGTCCTGCCTAGTCTGACATCATATGGTCCACCAGTAAGTAGTTCTAGAATGGTTTACTGTGGCAAGGTGTTCCCAAATATTCATTGAAATTGCAATCTTAGTTGATGTCACATGTCATTTGAGGCTGTAACTCCAGAAATGTCTCCTGTATCCGCACAACAGTGTAAGAAGGAATTTTATAATTTTATAACTCTGGAAAGCAGTTAAAATGTTTGGATACCAGAATGGTCAGTCTTGTTTAACTGTAGAGCTGTGATGCAGTAACACAACTGGTACTCACTGTCCTCACAACCTGTGATCTGCTGATCTGTTTAGAGAGACCTGCCACACACTCATGGTCCTCCATCAGTGACTTTGTTCCACTCAGGTGTATTTCTGGGAAAGAAGTATTTCTGGGAAACCTGGAGGGGTGCAGGTGAGGGGCTGGGATGCCCTGACTTGGGTCAGTGACTGACAGAGCAGTTTCCCTCTCATACTGGCAGAACCCATCTGGGAGGTTCTTGACTGCTGTTCCCACTGCTTGCTTCCTTCAGGTGGATTCGTGTTTCAGGCACACCAAATGCCAGATTAATTTTTTGTGGAACTCTATGCTAACTGGAGGAGGGAGGGAGGGGGAGGTCAGGAACAATAGTTTTTCAAATGTTTTTTAAATCAATTACTGTCTGTGCTTACCATGCACATTAAAATTGGAGTTAAAATCCACCGTGCCTTGCTCTGCCATTTGAAGTATTTGTTGCCAGTCATTATCAATTCCTTTGCAAGCAGCCCCTCTAGCAGAAGCAGGGTTTTCTCTGGAGCTGACATTAGCACTGTTCCACTGGGCTGGCAAAATGCAGTGAGCTAGTGTGTTCCCTGGGAGACTGGCTGTTTTCCATTTATTTCACTGCTCTGGAAACAGGCCTATCTGTAATGGCCTAACATATCTTAAACCAGGAAAATTACTAATTCAAGTCAGTGAGCATATTTTCATTTTAAAAGAGTAACAAATTAAATAAACTCCCTGCATTTTGTATTTGAGACCTCAGTGTTTCATCTGCTGTAATCTAATTCACCCATTCATTTCCTGCACATTCATTTTATCCCATTATTTGAGATTTCCTTGGCTTTTAATCCTGTGTTTTGAAGAGACCTAGAGTTACAGCAGAGAATAGATGAGAGACTAAATGGTAAATAAAAGAACAAACATGCCTTGATACAGCTTGATGTGTTTCTAATCAATCTGCTTATTGCAGCTGGATCCTTAAGTTAGGTGTGCAACTTTTCTTTTTCAAGTTGATTAAAACTTCTTTAGAAATAGGTGAAATGGGGCCATGTGTATAATCCACCAGGCACTAACTGTTGCCTTTTTTTCTTTTTCCCTTCAATAACAGTGGTTGCAGATTTAAAAAAAAAAAAAAACCCTAAAGATTTTTTGGGGTACTTTTAACCAACCAAACCCAAGCAACGAGATCTTGCTTAGCACTGAAATATTTATGTGTCTATTTGGGGACGAATTGCTCCATGATCAAATGGGCTGATTGATTCCAGGAGAATCAGTCAGCCCTTCTCTTTCTGTGCACTTCAGAAGGAAGGTAACCAGGGATGTTTCTGGTTCACGTACTGCATCCTTCCTAGTGCTGTCTCACCTACCTTAGCTGGCTCTGGTGTATTTTCTCATGGGCAATTGTTTGGTTGTTGTCTCCCTTGAGAGCTTCCTGTCCCTGGGAACCACTGGGGAAATTGTCAGCTTCTCTGCATTTTCAAAGAACTTGGTTGCTTTTCATCATGTGGCACCCCAAGGCCTGTGCAGGTCCCCTCTGAGCCTGTCCTGGGGGAAGTTTAGATGAAGTCTGAACATCAGCACAGAGCAAACAGGAGGAGCAGAGTCTGACCTGAAAGGTGGGATCTGATGAATGCTCACAAAGGTTTTGTGTGAGGTGCTGCATCCCTCTGAGTGGAAACACCCTTGCACTCATTTCCTTTGCACTTGGGTGTGTTGAGGATGGCCACAGAGGGGTTCATGGAAAGCAGACAGTGTTCTGGATCTTTCCACCCTCACTTTATTGCAGAAACTGCTCAGAGAGAAGTATATGCATGGACATATATATCAGGTTTGGCATCTGGAAACCAGTGACATAAGTCAGGCATCAAATTTTTCTTCATCTAACACTGCCTGCTTAATTATGCAGTGCTTCTCCACCACCCATATTACTTTTTATAATTTTGATTAAATAAACCTTTGTTTTGCCATGGATTCCAAAGAGACCTTTGAAAAGATAAAGTAACCAATTAATAAAACATTCAAAAATCTATAAATTCTTTTGTATTGGTGTTAGCATCAATGTGTTCACCCTTGTGTGCCCTTTCCCCAAGAAATATGTTTCTAAAAAAGCATAAAAAACCCCCCAAAACTACAAACAAAACTGATTTTAGTTTGTCAGTCTGTTTTTACACATTAGGAGGAGGAGGAGCAGCACTTTAAAAAGGGGCAGAGTCAGCATCTGCAATGATCTTGTGCTGATGGATTGCTCTATGCGATGATTTTTTGTAGGGATAATTTTGGTGACAGTAAGATGTTAGATCATGTCAATAACCCCACTGTGAGTCAGCTCTGTTCATTTATCACCATTCCTATGCTTTCATATTTTCCTTGCTGTTGTGCTGAATGTTGTAAATACCTCAGGTTAAGATGTTACTGGACCATTTCTGTCTGTTGGCCTCTGCTGGGGCCTGCACTGAAGGGACAGATGCACCTTCTCTGGAGACCAATCTGGCACAGCATTGCTGTGACCTGTGCTGAGCAGGGTTCAGTGTGACTGTGACACCTTTCCCACCAATCTGGGATGGAGAAGAGTGTCCATTTGCCTTTTTTGTATTTTGTTTTGTTTTGGATGTGTGGGTTTCTTTTTTCCTGCAGTCCCACAAGGCAGGGGAAAGCTTGAACAGCCAAGGGTCCCATTGCTGAATGAGAGTTCCTTCACAGGCAAATGGTGGCACAGCAATGCCTTGCTGTTGCTTACTGTGTGTGCTTTGCTTGTTCTTTGGAGACAGAATATTGTAGCTGCTTGGTCCTAGCATCTCATGTTTTTCTCACCATCACATGAAGAAAACCTCTCCAAAAAACCCAACCCCATATTTTTGCTTTCTGACTCGCCACTGAAACATAAGAATTGTGTCATTCACATTCAGTTCACTCTCTTTTAACAGTGTATTTTCAATAGTTTTATATGATCATAAGCATTCAGGACTCTCTTACATTTATTTTCCAATGAATATATCCTATTTCTGTTAGAGATTAATTGCCACATCCTCTTTAACCTGCAGGTTATGGTGAGCTGACTGCAGGATACCAGCAGCTACTCAGTGTTAGGAAATGGGTCTGAAAATATAAATCACTTCTTTCTTGGCATATACTAGATACAGTCCAGGATACGTTTGCATTAACAGTTGCCATATTGCATTAGGATCTGTGCTGATTAGATTTTCAGTAATAGGAGCAGGGCAAATGTATTATATAGTTACACAATTAAATATATTGTCAGACTGAGGGTGAAAGGATGGAGTAATGGAAAAAATAGGGGATAAGACAGGCTTTTCTTTGGAAGGAGCAAATGTGGAGAGGTCATGTTAGAGCCAGCAGGAAGTTTAAACAGAGTTTAAGGTGGCTGATTGAGGAAATATCATGACAGAACAGTGGAAGTTACATATTATGGAAGAGTGAATGATTAACTTGCCTGTGAAGAACCAGTAGATAATTTGAACTGGATTGGGGTGAGCAGAGAGATGCCCCAGGATATAGTGTTGGGGCAGATGAGAGGTGCTGAGCTGAAGAAGGCAAGAAAAATTTGATAAAGTGCATTTAGCCTTGAGAAAGAACAATGGTAGAGAAGTGACTCGAAGTGGAAGAAATTTGGTCCAGATTTAGTGTGGTTGCAGTGAATCTGTGTTTACCAAGAAAGACTTAAAAAACTGCTAGCATTTTTTAAGCCATTGTGGCTGTGTATCTAATACTTGCAGCTGACAGTTTTGTTTTGCCTTGCCTTTTCCTTGGTTTCACTTCTTTCTTTCCATTCCCTCATAACTGTGAAAAGCTCCTTGAAGTTAACGTAAAGACTTTGGTTGATTTCTAGTGGACTATGAATAAGCCTCTTCTTATGTCATGGCTGAATGCTGATTTCTGAGCTGTTATGGTCCCAGGCAGCATCTATAATTGCATGTTATTATTTGAAAAATAAAGATTTTAATTGCTTTCCAGAAAGCTTGATAGGAAAATAATCTATATTGTTTTGCTTCTTTTAATTGGAGGACTTTTCCACGCCATAATATGCCTAAATAGGTCCGTTCCATCATGTTCTCCGTTTTATTTTCAAGTCACTTGAAGAGTTAATACTTCATTATTGGGCTATTCTCCTTGATTTCCAGCCACAGAGATTTGTTTTTTTAAATAATGCTTGTCTTATTTTTCATAGCTGATGTGACTGATTCAGATTGGATTATTTCCTTTGACCCAAACTGGGGCCACAGTTCGAAGATACATCCAATCTGTGGGCAGCCCTTTTTTCTTTAATAGCAGACTAATTGGCAGACCAATTAATCTGCTCATCTGTGAAAAGAAAATTTATAGCAATAAGTAGTTCTATTTCCAGAAGTCATTCTCCAAAGTAACATTACAGTGGCCTTGTTTACTTCATGCCCTGCAACACGATCCAGTGCTTCAACAGTAGCACAGGTCAATTAGTGGACAAATTAAGCAATTATTAGCCACTAACAAGGGTGACTGGCATCATTACCCTTCCTGTTTACCAGCAAACTGTTATTTTAATACAAAGATCAACAAATAAATTAGGGCATCTGTTGTATTGCCGTGTCTGCCTTGAAGTAAATGATATTAAATGGGCTTTGGTTGCTGCCAAATTCTTAACCCTGGCCTAATGAGATACACTGATATGTCTCTTGCTGATTACAGAAGCTGTAAAATTTAGTTTGCATTGATTTATTAACTGGAGGACCAAGTTCTCTGTGATGATATTTTTTTTAATAGTCTGCTATCCATCTTTTTATTTTAAATGTTATTGATCAAGGCTATTTCAGAGGGTCTAGAACTATTGGGTTCCTCTGGAAGACAAAGTTATTTGCTAATTGTATTGATTATTTGGATACTTAAAATAATTTTCTGGTGAGGTTTGTGTATGTAAATGTGTGCTTTCATCTGATGCTTCTCTCATGTCCCTTAGAACTCCCTTTATGTCCAAGTTAGAATTCCATGAGTCAGTTATTCTTAACTCTTGCTTTGTGTTTTTTATGATAGGGTAAGGTTTCTTTGGGCTTAATTAAACATATCTTAAATAAGAAAATAAAGTAAATCTTTTTGGACTGGGTGAACTTGGCTGCAGTACCCCCCCCCCCGTGGGACATTGTGAAATGCTGGGTCTTGTTTGACACCAAGCTCCTGGGTACCAAAGGTCAGGCTCTTCCCAACTGACCTAACTAAGGGTGCAACAGTGATTCACACAGAGCAGAGGCTCACCCACTGTGTTTATATTTAGCCTTCCTCATCATAGCATGTTCTTGGTTAGGGAAGAATAATTCGCTGTGTGAAGCTGAAAACTGTAGCTTCTGTTTGCCAAGTCGCTTTTGCCAAGCTCTGTGAGTGAGGCTGCATCAATAACAAGGGCAAAATGAGCAGAACCTGGACAAGCCTCTTCCCTGGCACAGTTACAGCCAGAGTGAAACTCTGAGAGTTTTTGGGCTCCTGGGTGAAATGCAGTCATGTTATTCCTGAGGTATTCACGGTCCTCCCTGCTGCATGACGAACTGTAGCATGTGAATTCTTGGTGTGCTACCAGATCACACAGCAAAACTGTTCTGCCAAAGGCCTTTGGTGAAGTGAAGATTGTGTACACAACGTGATATTTACACTGTTTTTATTGCATTTGCCTTGAAAAGTCATACCTAACCTAGGATAAAGTTTTTTCTGGACATAAAGATTGCTGAACGGTTAACTCTTCCAAGCGTTTCAGAAAACCTAAATTGATGTGATGTTTGAGTATAGTTGAGTCTAGTTGCAAGCTCTTTAAAACTAAAACCAGCATAGCATCTTGAGAAACCATGGACTAAGTGTGGGGCTATTTTCCTTTAAGTACTTTGGAGCTTTCCAGGTGTGCATACTGTGGATTATGTTTCAGACACTGCCAGAAAACAGTTAGAGCAGCAGTTTAACATAGCTAAGCTTTTCATGTTTGCATACACGTAGGAAATCTGGTTATTCAGGATCCAACTGTGTCCCTGTCGTTTCTTCATGTTCTTGCTGTTGTATAATGAACAAAAGTCACAACACCAGCCAAAAAGCAGATCGATGTTCAGTTTCCTTCATTGGGAGGAGGTAATTGCAGAAACATTTCCTGAGCAATGTAATTATGTATATGCTAATTTGCCTCCAAAATTCAGGTTTAGTTTCTTCTCAAGTAAAAGACTTGGTTGCAGAAAGGGACTTTCCCTTCTTCACGAGTAGTGACTAATAGATGAAAAAATCGCTGAAGTTTAGAGTCAATTACACCTTGATCATCTCAAACGTTTCAGAAGCCTCATTTTTCTCTGTGTGCCTCACCAAATTAGAATTCATCCAAACAGCAGCATAGGTTCAGATTTGTTAGTATTTGAAACACAAAGTGGGCCTTAGGAAATAAGCTCAATGAAGGAGTTGTACAAGATGTGAGATTTTGGTCCTATCTTTAATGTATGTTCCAACCAAGTATAAACAAGTGCATTTAATCTGGCATGCTACCTGGGGTTAATTTTTATTTTTAAATATTTTGATTGTATCATAAAAAAATCAGGTCTAAAGTCAGCCTTTCTGAAGTCAGCTAGTTAGCCCATGCCATCTCTTCTATGCTGAATTGTCGCTTGTTATATCTATTCCCTAAGGCTTTACCCTGTCCAGCCTTAAATGCTTCTGATGATGGGATTCCACTCTTACCCTGGAGAGACAATTCCACAGTCTAATAGAGCTTGCCATTAGTGAAATTTTACTGATGAGCAGCCTTAATTTTTCTCTGCTTAATTTTATCCTGTTACTAGACCGTAGTGATTGATTTATTCTGGGGAAATTCAGTAAATGGTTCCTGCTTCACAGGATGGACCTTACAATAAATAGCAAATTGTCATGACCTATCTGTGGGTGTCCTGAGATTACACAGGAACTCAATTTATCTCTACATTAATTCCCTGGAAGCTATTTCTGTCAGTACCAACTCGGTGGAGGAATAAGCAATGAATTTAACTGCCAGATTCCTGTTTCCTGCCCCAGCACCAGCCTTGGGGTGAGGCAATGTTTAGTCGCTCCCTGAGCACAAGGCCAAGAGGCAGGAGCTCCTGCAGGCTCTGGTGCTGTGATGTGCCCAAAGGAAGGGCATTTAGGATCTGCTTCCCCTGTCGCTTGCCTTTGTTCCAAGGTGGAGTTACTCCAGGCTTTCCTGAGTGTAAAATAAGTGAAGAATATGACCTTATAAATTCCAGTCTACCAATCCCACAGTATATCTGTGCCTAGTGCAGAGGTTATGTAACTACCCCAGTTTTTGTGAGGCATTTTATACCTCTTTATACATGCAGATGATCTGAAACCTGTGTTCATATGTCAAGGGTAGGTCTGGGCATATGCTCAAATGAATTTGAGGTGCCTCAGCTCAACAAGTGGTCACTCATGAGCTGAGCTGCAGTATGAGCTCATGTATGCAGGCTGGGTATATAAGGTATCTTCATTTTACCACTTAGGAGGAGAAATGTTTTGTTATCAAGGCTCAGCTGATGAGCAGTAACTTCTCCCTCTATGGAAACTTGACAGTGTCTGACAATGCAGCCATAGTGTACTTGGATTATGAGGATAGGCTAAGGTATTTCTCCTCAAAGTTCTTGGAGTTTTAAGGAGGTGGCAGGTGCTACATGACTGCAAGTGGTTTGTTCTGTTGGAAGCAGGAGCGGTGCCAGAAACCAAGAGGAATGATCATTCTAATCTTTTATATGTGAAATTTCAGATAGATATCTGGAAATCATTGATGTCACAACTCCCCCTTTTCAAGCTCTTTCTTCATTTTTTTTCCCCAGGTATAATTGATTTCCTTGTGAGCCACCATCCTATTGCAAAAGTACTGAGAGACCACCTGGTCTTCAAGATTGCACCCATGCTCAATCCTGATGGAGTTTACCTAGGAAATTACAGGTATGGTGTGGGATATGAATCTCTGTGTTTTACACCTGCCTTATACACCTTGTGTGGCTTTGTCACAGAATCTTATGTGGCTTGTTTCAATTAATTCCTCTTCAACTGGAGAGTCTCATGTGTCCATACACTTCCTGGAGTTCCTGTTGAGGAAGGGGGCTCACAATAGCAAATTTGTTTGCTCCAAGAGCTAGAGAGCAACTCTTCAAGATAGCAGGGTATCTGCTCTGCAAGCCTCCTCTAAGTGTGGGAGTTAATGTCAGCTTAGAGTTAGACCTTAGCTATGTTTTACAAATGCATTCATTATGCTGCTCATCAGCCTCTATGTAAATGTGTCAGTCAATCACAGTTCCCTTAAACTACCCAGATCATCCATTAAAGTCACAGATTTCACTCTGTTATTGTACCAGGGATACATGGAATGGAATAATCATTCCACCCTATGCTAATTTTGCTTCATTTTAGTTTTTGAATTACTACTTTACTACTTCCTCTGTTGAGATCGTATTCAGATAATCTTTTGTTTTCCCTAAAATTGTTTGCTCTTAATGCATTTATTTACAAAATAAATGTGCTGCTGGAGGTGATAATGAAAAGCAGTTGATTAGTTGATGATTTGTTTGTGGGGGCAATTACATGTACCACACAGTTCTCTGGAGAAGCCCCTGAGAAATGTAATATACTGCATGCGGTTTTGCTTACAGCGCAAGACTAAATAGCACAATTCACTCTGTAGCCAGACTACCTTGAGCTTTGATCTAATTAGATATTGCATTGCTAAGCAGAATAAGACTGGGTTATTGTAAGGGTGAGGAGACCACTGAGGAAGAAGCTAGAAGGTGCAGAAAACAGGGCTGCTGGCAGTTCTCTGTTGAGGGAACAGCCTCATGTTGTGCCAGAGGAGGTTTAGATTGGATATTAGGAAAAAATTCTTTCCTGAAAGAGTAGTCAGGCACTAGAACAGGCTGCCCAGAGCAGTGGTGGAATCACCATCTCTCCAAGTATTCAAAAAACTGCGTGGATGTGATGCTTAAGGGACATGGTTTGGCAGTGGACTTGGCAGTGCTGCGTTAATGGTTGTATTCAATGGTTTCAGAGGTCTTTTCCAACCTTCATGATTCTATGATATGTGCTCCTTATCCCTCCTGTGCTGTACTAATTACTAAACTCAAGTAGTGGGGAGTTGCATGGGTGATTTCAACAGCGGTTATATACGTTTTAAGTGAAACTTCTCAGAACACATGATCTCCTTCCAGCTGCAGTGATACTCACTCAGCTCTTGGCAAATCCAAAATCAGATAGTGATATTGCAGTAGTGGAGTCTGCCAGCAGTGGGAATTTGTCAGAATGTGTCACCACACAGGAATAAAGCCCTAAACTGCCTCTAGACTCTGATACTACATCATTTTCCTCTGTTTCAGGTGCCTTGCACATAAGCAATTCCAGTTGCAATTAAGCACTTTTTGTTTTTCCCCATAAATTCACTTGCCCTGTAGGTTTTTCCCCTGCACTATTATTTACAGTTTTTGAGAGGCATGCAGCTTTACAGACATGCATATGGCTTATAAGTTGAAAAGCCTTTGGGGAACCCAGGTGCTATGAAAGGGCATGTGAATTAATTCGGAATTGCTGAGCCTGATGGTATACTATTGGTTTAACTTTTCATGATATGCAGGATTTTCAACCCTCCTGAACTAAAGAGACTTTTAATGAGGTAGTTGGAAAAACATTTGATTTTCTTGCAATTCTTCACTGTATTTACAAATGGCCCAATGTAACTAATAACTTAAAAATTAGGGTAATAAGCAAAATGCTACCTATTATCTTGAGAAGAATATTAAAAAGCCTAGTAATGTGCCAACATTGCAGTTAACTAGTGCTGAGTGAATAATTTACAGCAAACACTTTATTTCCTCCTCATACAAAATCCACAAGCACATCACAATTTATTTACTTGAATTTAGTGGATGAATTTCTAAAAAAATCTCTAAGGATCACTTGCTTGTATTTGAAAATTTAACTCTGAGGCTTTTCAGTGATTGGCTAGATAACCCTGTTTCATCTCTTTTGGTCTTTGTTCAGATTAGCACATAAATAGGACTTTCAGAAGTCTTCCACGTAGTGTGGTCTAACACAGATCTATTGGCTGGGGACAGTCCTCTGCTTTTGCAAACAGGGGTGCCATATGCAGCAAGAGCAGCTCTAGGCATTTGAACTTCTCCTTCCTGTTATCTCCCTCTTTCTCAAAGCAGCAGCTGGTGACTATTTCTTTGGTTCATTGAAGGTTCACATTCAGAGCTATGCAAGCTAAGATAATGAAATGGGTAATTAAACCTCATGCTTGAGTTTGTAAATTGATCTCCTGCCAGTGTGAGAGAGGGTGGTTTTTTTTTTCACCCCACCAGTACACAGCTTTGCACAATTGGCAGAGTACACTGTCGGATGCACTTCACTGTCCTCTGAAATCCCAGGCACAGTGGGCACCATTAAAAGTCTGAGTGTGTCAGCAATTCTCATAGAAGGGATGGGATGTACCAGTTCTCCTGAGATCCAAACTGGAACTAACCACTCATTTACCCAGGATGATATGGTGACAGTTGGCTGATGAGATTTACTTCATTGTCACTTTTGGGGATGCAGGACTTCGACCGAGAATGTTGGGTCCTGTGCTCTCCTCCAAAATCTGTGAACTGAGGTTTAGGAGTTTAAGCCAAATCTGCCACAAGGCTGCCAAGAACTGCCTGTTTTCTATAAACTCTTGCTCATTCTCAAGAGAACAGACCAAATGGGTTGTGACTCTAGAGGGACTTCCATGTGGTGAAATGTTCATAACAAGCAACAAGTGAGTTTAATATTGCAGCTATAAAGCACAAGTGCTCACAGCACAGACACATCTGCGAGGAAAATTGTTTATATGTCATGTGTACAGTCAGGTGGCTCTAAAAGAAATGGTCATGGAAATGAATGTCAGTGCTCAGTTTATTTGGATGCACGGAAATAGGGTGCTAAACTTTACTGATTTATTCAAGTTTATGGAAGAGTTTAAGAATTTGTGGACCCATACAGTTAGGAATGAAAAGACAAAGTGCCCTGTGGGACGCACAAGGGTGATTAGGCTTCTACTTTAGAATGTCTGGAAGGTCTATACACAGTTTGAAAAAAAGTTGGTGTTTGTTTTTTTTTTTAATAAATGGGGAAAAGTTGTAATTTGATTGTAATCTTAGGACATAAGTTTTTTATTTAATAGAAAGCAAACTAGTATGGTCCTATCTCTTAATAACTTAAGTGCATAAACCAAGGGAGTTGGTGAAATTACCTGTACTTGACTTGATTTCCAATGAAATTTCTGACTGACTGTTTAGAAACCAAAATATGTAATTTTTGTTTTCATCTGTTTCTTTCTGAGAAGAAGTGAAAAGTGAAAAATCATGAGCAAACCACACTACAGTAGATCAGAGAGGGCTGGGTAGGAGTGTTGTAGGGATAAGGTGCAGAGAAGTGGAGTTCTCAGAGTGCAAATTCACCTGCAAGCCAAAGTATAGAATGGCTAACTGGGATTGCACCTGCTTGCAGTGCTACCTTTGCTGTTTTGCTGGCATCATACTCTTTTGTGAGGATCACTACTACACTGAACTCTCTCTTCAGTGTTAAAAAAACCCCCTCCATAGTCCTTTTCTTGCCACGTGAATATCCCCAACTTCTCCTAACATAATGACAGGTACCTGCCACACTGTGGCCAAGGATGTAGTTTTTCACAAAACAGGAAGACAGACTTCATCCTTTTCTTGGTATCTTTAAACCTTGGTATTACTGCACTTCTAAGTGTAACTGGCTTTAGAATTACAGTGTGTAAAAAAATGTTATGCCACATGAGCTTGTTAATTAAATTGCTCAGGAAGATGCTATCGGTTGACCCAGCTAAAATAATGAGTCTTCAGCATAATTTGCCCTCTGTTCTAGCTGGCAACTTGTCCTCAGCTCTCATCTAAATTGAAAGACCCCTTTTTCTGGGATTGCATGACTTGATCTTTAGCTTTAGTTTGAAAGAACATGGCCCAAAAATAAAACATTTGTGTGTTTCTCCATAACACTAATCTCACCCTCTCTGATAGATTAAACTGTGAAACAGCTTTAGGAAATAAAGGAAAACTAGTTCAGGAAAGAGAGATTTCTCGACTTTTCTCCCTCTGTTTGCAGTATAACATTATCATCTTCTGAACCTATTGCCATCCCCAGGGAGGTGGGGGTAGACTGAGGGGAAAAAAAAAAAGTGTTCTTGGTTTAAAAGTCGTGCATCCCCAGGCTTGGCCTGAACTTTCCTTTATCGAGAGCTTGTTCTTAAGCTGGCATTCTGCAGCTGAATGCTGAAATGTGTCCCTGCAGGCGAGATGACTGTACCACACCGCCTTAGATTAGTTCCAATTTGTCAGCCTCACCTTTCAGAGACGAAATCCTATACTGGCACCAAAAGGGATGTGTTGCTTAGTCTGGGCAGCTCTTCACTGAGGTATCCCAGAAATGCCATGTCAAGGCAGTTGAAATATCCTGACCGTTCTCTAAAGGCTTTGTCGCACGACCCAGTAAGTCTTCCCATTCTTTGCCGTTTCTGTGTTGCCTTCACTTGGATAACTGTGACAGTATCAGCCTTTGGTAAATTAAAGCCATGAATTGGCTGAAATTATCTGAACTGTCACCATTACTGTATCCTCCTTGCTTGATGGTAGGGACTGCAAGAATTTGTGTGAATGGGGAGAAGAGGGCACGCGCTGATTCTAATCCTTTCTCGTTTCACTGTCAGGGACAATATTTCTGAACTCAACACAATCTTTACTGCTCACTGGTGTGAGGGGTTAACAGAGTAATTTGTTGAACAGAAAGGAGGCCAGCCCTACCCAGACTGGAAAACCAAATTCAACATAAACAGTGTCAGTATCCTTATGAAAGCTGTGTTGGGATTAAATGTTTTGGTATATTTTTGCCCCAGAAACATAGTTTTGTAAGGACTGAAATAGTCTGTGGAAAGGGGTTGAATTTAGCAAATTGTTTCAAGTGAGAAAAATTCTCTGGGAAGGCTTGGGAAACGTTTTGAATGATTCATACCAGCATTTTATAAAGGACAATCTTCTTTTGTTTCTATTTGTTAATGGCATGATTTATTTAAAAACTGTCCTTTTCTAAACATTTGTTTTGAAAGACTTGAAATACAAACAGAAAACTAGGCTTTGGACCTGGTGAAACACTTCAATTTATCCTTAATAGGTTTTTGTGGACTTTATTTCTGTGAATCTAGAAACAGTCAAAACGACAATATTTGTGTACACTCGTAATTTATGAGGGTTTTTTAACAGTAAATGCACATGTGGACTTTATCCAAATTGTTTTAACTATAAATCAGAGCTATATGTTGTAACAATGAGGAGTTTTGATTTTGATCTTTGATAATATCACCTAGGGGGTTACACCTATACCTACACACATATATATGTATGTGTATGTGTATTCACAGTGACTGGGTGTGTTATGTGGTTCTTACTGTCACTTGTTCAGTTGTGAGACACGGCTATTCATGTGTATACTATCATTTGCATAAAGCCTCTTCGTTATTTTTCACCTATTTTTCTGGAGGGGAAGGTGTTTTTTCTTAGCTTCATTTAATACATGCGAAATTCATGCATTGCCTTGAATTGAAAAACAGAGTATCCATCTCAGATGACAAGATGAACCTCTCAATGGAGTTTATTTTTCCTAATTAGATGTTTGTCATTGTGTATTCTATATAACAACATATAAGTAAACAATCACGGACCTTTTGAATAAATTTATTGGTTTTATTTATGTTACTGGGCATAAAAAAATCTATAATTACCAGGTACAACCGCAGCATAACTGGTATTTAATGACAATTACTTTTTGTTACCATAGAAATGAGTCCAAAGTAGTTACCTATAATTTCTCATTTCCAAACCTCACACATGTTGTATTGCGGTATTACCATAGTAATTGCCTATTAGTCATCATAAAATAAGCAGTTACCCAGAAGATATCAGGATAGTGTGAAATTTCTCATCTCATTCAAAACTTGCAGCACATGCCGCTTCTCGTCTTCCTTTAGAGGGATTTTTGCCTGAATGACAAAAATGTCCGTTGTACAGGAACCCAAGGGAAGGAGGGATGTGATTGAGAGAGAATTGTACTCTATAAATACACCAAGTCAGGGAAAAGTATGTTCCATCCCCTGAAAATATAGAACTATTTCTCATTATTGAAAAACAGGCATTTTTCAAGCCTGTGAAATGGAGACTTTTTCCTTGCTGTGAATTTCCTATTTATTTATTCTTTTCCCCAATTCAGTTGTGACCAAAGGAGAGGTGACACACCTTGGGGAGGGGGTGGGTCTCTGAAACCACCTGTGCTGTGTCAGGCCTCACAAGCCCAGTATCCACTAATGCAGCAGTGGGGCAGGAAGCATCATCCACTCCAGCCTGCTGTTACCTTCATGGACTTCTCCTGAGTGACCCTTCTTGCACCTTGTCTGACATTTTATCTTAGATTACATGTCATTGAGGCCAGTGAGTCTCTCTGTGCCTGCCTAGATCACATTTAATATCAGCTGTGGGCTTGAGATTCCCGGGATTGCAGGACTGGCAGGCTGCAGGTGCTGAAGGCATTACCTGCCCCCTGGTAAAGTAGTGGCAGCTGAGCTCTTCTGCTCCAATTTCAGAATTGGAAATCCAGGGTGGCTTTCTAATGCTTCAGTGTCTTTTGACATCCTCTTGGATTAAAAACATGGTTGTGGCCAGGATCAACCACTCTGATAAAGGGGAGAAAACAAACAGAAAGAGACCTGCTACAGTGAGGGAAAGGCCATTTCTGTGTATTGCCTTCTCCCAGGAGGCTGGAGGCAGAGGCATGACAGAAGATTTATCCTCCCCCAGCTCTTGTCTGGCGCTGAGGATGGGTCAGGAATCTTCTCTTCTGTCTTTCTTTCACGTCTGGTGTGTGTTTGTGTCTGGTTTGAATCTCCCAGCTCTTGTGTTGTGCCACGCTGGGGCTCTGGGAAGCAAAGTCTGGGGTGGATCTCCAGTTGTGGCACAGGTGTGCTCTGGGCAGCAGCTGTGAAAAAGACCAGGGAGGCAAGGGAGCAGCAGAGTTTTTCTCCAGCCCTTACATCCACCTGGCTTAGAACACTGTCATTCCTTTCCTACCTGGAAGTTTTCTGGCCGTAGTGGCTTTTATTGCCCAGAGAGTGCTGTCATCACCAGAGAGTTACAGGGGTTGCTGCTTTGCTCACCATTACTTAAAAAAATCTTCCTTGTAAAAAAGTTGTCATCCTTTATCTTAAAACAAATACTAGGTTTGCAAAAGGGTTCCTATCTACTGCCACTGAAAATGCTCTTTATATTGATGTGGTAACTGCTCATTTAAACCATATTACAGCTCCTGAGTATTTTTCAGTTGCTATTGATGTGACAAATTCTCTTGCACAGAGGACTGCACCAATCAATAGAGTCAGTATATGTGCTTTAACAACAAAGCCACATGCCTTGGGGTTCCAGTTGAATCTGAACCTTTTAGTGGCATTGAATAAAGCTGTATTTATTTTGCTTTTGGTGCAAGGAATAAAAAAAATCCGAACCCAACCTAATTTAATACAACTTGTTGGAAAGGTTTGAAGGCAGCATTATGGGGCCATTTTCACATGTGATGAATACATAACTAGTGTCAGAGCTGCTATTTTGTTTTTGTAAGTGAATTCTTCTCTTTTAGTTAGATTGATCTGGAACTACAGAGTAGCCTTTTATTTTTAGATGAGCGGGGAGAGAAGTCATAACGAGAAATACTGAAATCATTACTTTTTTTATGGCTACCACTATTCCACTGAGAATGAGATAAGATATCCTTAAAGAGACAGGGCTATTTATTTTCCATTTAAATAGCACCATTTGTGATTTTTACCTTTGAGCCATATGCAGAGAATAAGCACCCAACTCATTAATCCCAGCCAAGTCACTCAAAGTTTTGTACCTAAGTGCCATTTATGTCTCTGAGTTGCTGTAGGAGCCTATTCTTGACCTTCACTGACTTTATTTTTTTGCATTCTTTTATCTCCTTGAATGTTCTTGTAATTAAAGGGGTCATAATGTCAGTTTGCTTGACATATTTGTTTCCTTTCCTCCCCTCTTAAATAGCTGATCTCAGGTCTGAATAATCTCATCTGGGTGTTTTAGCTTTACTTTCAGTTAAGTAACTAAACATACTGGGCTTTCTTCTCTTTTTAATTTCTTCTGTAAGTCTGACTTGTATCTCTGGTGATTTGAGTTCTTGTTCATAGCAGCAAACAAAGGACCAAATTCTCCAGTGAATTGTTTTGTTTGTTTACTTTGGTTTTGTGTCTTGTGTTTTTATTATTATTATTTCAATTCTGCAAATGGCTTAGTAAACTTCAGCCAACGTGCTCTAGATCTTTGTTTTGGTTTATGCATCTGCAATTTAGCAATAATTAGGTTCAGATAACTAAAATTAACTGTGGAGCGACATTTATCAGCATGCGTACAAAACCTGTGTTGCATTCCTGGGCTTTGAGGCACTATGTAGGTACCAAGCAGTATTCTTCAGAAAAAAAAGACATCTTTAAATACACCCATGCAATCAAAACAGGGCTTTATTGTTAGTCTTGCAAGTGAGAAACTGAGCTGAGCTGGTCTCTGTCTAATGACATAACGAGCTGAGCTCTACTTCTCCAGCAGTAGTTGCCAGGACACAATCCATGGCATTTAAGAGCTGATACAAAAGACTGGAGGGCTGTTCCCAAAAGGCTGTTTGCCAGACACGGGAAGTTATGGGGGTGACACAACCCAAGAAATATGCTATGTATTCTCAAGTGCCATCTGCTGGTACTGTTAACTGAGCTCTTTCCAGTGACAGGTGCAAGGCATGCCTGCATCTGGCTTTTTTTATTGGTGGCCTGAAGGCAGCTGCCTCCTTACACGGCACATATTGTTGGCTTCTAACATGGGTTGCCCCAAGCTGCAAGTGCACTAAAGCCATCCTCCCACCCCAGCAGTTGCCATCAAGATGCTGTGCCAAAATGCCTTGAAAGAGGGGAGGTGGCAGTGCAGTGTCAACGGGCAGGAGGGATGTCCATTGGCTGCTTATCCCAAGAGGAGATGGTCTGTGGTAAGGAAAGTGTTCGTGTAGTTGTCAGCAGTGGGGACAACTCCCATTCCAATTCCCAAGGCTTTGTGTCCCTTCCCCCAAATGAAATTAGTGGTACTGTTGCTTCGCTGAAGGTCCAGTTCAGGGAAGTGCTCAGAAGTGGCACTTGCAGTGAAGGCTGTACCTCAGGAGCGTGAGTTGATTCTCTGTGGGTTTTCTTCCCCTTCTGCCTTTGCCCTTGTTTAATTTTCCCTCCTTAACACAACCCATTTACATGAGATCACGAGCAACTAGTGATCACTCCCAAGATGTCTGCAGGAGCGTCTTTCCTTGTAGTCAAAGTTTATCATATTATACAAGTGAGGGGTTCAGTACTCACCTTCAGTTCACCAGGAAAAGATTTATCACCTGTCAATAGAAAAGACCAGTCTTCCTGTTCCAACTGCTGCTATGTGAGTGGGGAAGGGGAAATACCATCCAAGTTATCAGGAAAACAATAGCAGCCTAAGGGAATGTTTGTTTAGGTTCCATTTTCATTGTTTTCTTTTCCTGGGTGACAGCTGTTCTTTTATTTTTTTATTTTTGAAATTGCAGCACTTAAAGTGATGGCAGCTTGCTGTTTAATTTATAATATTGGTCCTAAGGGCAGTGTTGTGTAACGTCAAAACAATCCTGAGACAAATCTAAATAATAAGCATTCATTATCTAAACCAATATTGTATTAATA
This sequence comes from Corapipo altera, assembly GCF_003945725.1. Lineage (NCBI taxonomy): Eukaryota > Metazoa > Chordata > Aves > Passeriformes > Pipridae > Corapipo > Corapipo altera. Next base: position 6,855,700 of record NW_020884899.1, on the reverse strand, counting down.
AAACAAGACTAAATAATTTGAGGATGTGTATCACTTCTGAGCAGTGTAAAGGCAGACACCTGCCCAAAGTTCCCACTCATGTGTCTTGGACAGCACTTTAACTCCCAGGTACTGTAATCTCTTTGTGACTTGGAAGAACCTTGTGAAGTATCTCTAACTGTTTCAGAGTTCTGATGTTTCTGTGTCTGGAGAAGAAACTTTTTTTTCTTGGCTTAATTCTCATAGGGGAAGTCTCCCAAAGGAAACATGGTTAAGTGTGGAGTTTCAGGAGCTTGCAATGTGTTGAGCTCTTGAAAACTAGTGCTGGTGCTCATTTGAAAATTTAGGTTGTGGTTGTAAAGGAAACTTTGTTTAGCTACTAGTACACAACCCTTTTCTGCTGAAGCAGGGAGAGATTGGGGACTGCTGTTTCACAGCTGCTTTAAGCTAAGGAAGATGTGTGCTGGTACCCAAAGGGGCAGTTAAGTTCTGTTTTTCCCTCCTGGCTGTGCATCCCTGCCACATCCTCCGCATCCTCCTTTTTGCCAGGACTGGTGCTTGTGTGGCAGTGCTGTGAGCTAGAAAAGGAAATTTCTGCAGAAAATCAACCTGACAAAACAGTTTTCACTTGGGTCCCTGTGCAGCCAGAAAAATGGGACTAAGACAGGAGGGATTCCTTTTTCATTGCAACTTGGGTGTAGATGGACATAAAGCAATTTTGAAGGCAGAGCATAAATGTAGGTGGCTGTTGTGCAATTATTCTGGGAATCCTGGAAGTGAAAGACAATGGTAGATTTCTTGGATGGTTTTTGGTGTGTTCAAATGTAACCATGCCTATATGATCTCTTTCTTAGGGTTATTATTTGCCAAGAGCAGCAAATGATTGTTTACACTACTTGATAACAAATTGGGTGACTTGGCATGTCCATTCAGGAAAACAGGTACTTTATGGTGTCAGAAGCTGAAAACAAGCTGTTTCCATGCAACTGTTGTACCCCATTATGTATACATGGTGAAAAAATGCCCACAAAACCCTTTCCTCTCCGCTCCCTATAAATACAGAAGCCATCATAGCTGTGCTGACATGGCAGAGGGGGCAATTAATCTCATAGCAGATTACTTCTCTGCTGCCCGTGGTGCCAGGCAGAGGGGGGATGTCAGGATAGGCTGGGAGGAGGTAGATGTGACAGCTGATTGACAGCTGATGGCTTTGCCTGGTTGGTGTCAAAGAGCTGGAGGAAGAGTGCTCTGCCAACATGGAGGAGTTGGGATCAGAAAAGGGATGTGACACTTCAAGCCACAAAAACATTAGCCATCTGTGCAAGTGTGAGTGGGACAGGTATGCTGCCTCCTTGTCCCCTCCTAAACAGGAAAGGATGTATATTAGTAGAAGTATTTGTGACTTAACACACAGCTCCTCGGTGTTAACCCGGCTCCCCAGGGAAGAGAAGTGCTTATTTCAGGTTGCGCAGATCATAAACCTGCTGCCTTGTGCGGTGCGTGTGCTCTGAATACTAATGCTGCCTCTCCCCTTTCTTTACTGCCATGGCCATTGGGCTGATGTATTGTATAGATTATACAATGATAATGGATGGGGAAGGGGAATTTCATCTGTCTCTTTAACCAAAATATGAGCAGTAAATCCTGCCAGTTTGCAGAGAACAGCTGGATTTCTAATAACACTGGAATGCTGTTGTGATGGTTGTGGGTGCGGAGTGGGTTTGGCTGCCCCCTCCCTTTTATCACTGCCATTCAGACATCCAAATGCTTGCAAAAGGACTGGAGCTTTCCAATGCCCTGAGACTAATGCAGCATTTATCCTGGGAGTCTGCCAGCTCTGTTGGATCTTGGAAAAGCCTGACCCCTCTTTGGTGCCTCTCCACTGTGCCCAGGGGAAGAAAGGGAGGCAGGGGCCTTGCATTTGATTTTCCAAGTAACAGCTGGGTGAGAGAATGGTGTTTTCTTCTTTACAAGACCAGTCTTTACTCACTGAGTAGGCTGAGCTGTGATATGATACTCTGCAAAGCAAGGGGTGAGGTGCATCCCAAAAGGGCTTACACTAAGGCTGTATCTTTGAGGCTCTCAAGAACCGAAAGAAGGATGTCACAGAAATAGGTAAAGCCTCTCAGACTGGTCACATTCTGTATTATTAATAACAATTTTTGTATATTAATTTGAATTGAAATAGATCAGCAAGGAAGCCTGAATGTTCAGATGATCAGTAGTGCATTGACACTGCAGTGCTGACCAGAAGCCCCAGTCCTGTTCTGCTAGGTGCTGTACAAGTATATCATAAATGATCCTCACTTTCCCAGAGTGCTTTCAGAGCTAAAAGAGTATGGCACAGCAGGAGGACAAGGCAATCAAGCAAGCTGTTATAGCAGGGGAAGACAGAGCACTAAATATAATAGGATGAATAGTGGTAGTTTTTTTTCCTTTTTATGGTTTTTTTTTCCTCTCTGGTTGGTGGCAGGGAACACAATAGCAAACTATACAATCGGGCTGAATAACCTTCGTATATCAACTGAGAGTAGGACTACTCTAAATTTGGTGAGCCCAGGGAAGGAGCTTTCAGTGACAAAATGCATTTGCTGAGGATGGTTGACCCAAAAGGTGGGTTTCTTCAGAACAGATTACCTTTAGATGTTCTGTTCTCCTATTCTTTACTCCTTGCACAAAACTGCAGAGCTCTACTCAGCTCCCTGTTCAAGCACCATTTACATTCTAGCACCAGGATTTTTGTTATTCTGTTGCACCTGAGCAGTATTATGGTTCTACCCATTGTTTTACATCTGGATTAAATTGTCATTTTGTGCATCTGGAGGTAGGTTTGTTCAGTAGGTTTTGGAAATCCACAAATGTTCAAAGCCCAGTCAATCTTTTGGCAGTGCTTGCAAATGAGGAAGCTGCACAGCGAAAATATCTATTCCATGCAAGCAGTCAAAGCAAGTTTTGTACCCCAGCAATTGTCCTTGGGTACATCTTCTCCCTGCTTTTCCAAGACTGAAAAAAAATCAATTCACAAGCTGCCAGTCAACCCCATTTACTTTTACTGTGCCTTTGCTAACTTTCTGTATGTTTTCAGCTGAGAAAATCTTCAATGTTTTTAATTCTTCCGTTAGGGTTTACTTTTCCTTCTGCTCTTGATGTGTGAGGAGGAGCTGACGCTGGCATAGGTTTGCTCTTGATATCTCCATCTTGCTGATGCTTTGCTAACCGGTGTGAAAGAAAGACAGGTCACAAGGAGATACGCTGTTATCAGTATGGGTGAGAGGCAAGTGCAATCCTGGCAGACAGTTCTTTTTCCTTACATTGGTCACCTTTTCAATTACAGGTCTGATCTGCTAAAGTTTTGTCATTCTCATTCTAGTTTCTGTTAATGAAATGCATTTAACTGTCAGCTCTTGTTAACAGTAACAACACAACTGAGGATTCATAAATTCCCCTGGAAGTCAAATGACTGCTACCTTAGAAGAACTGAGTCAAGTTCTTTTTCATTTTGAAGCTGGAGGAGGAGACAACCACAGCATTCTTGATCCAGCCAGCTAGAATATTTTGAACAATGAATCTATTTCAGACTTTTATTTCTAGAAAAAAAAAAATCTGTTTCTAAGAATCCTGGGGTTTTGAGTCCCTATCATCACTCAGCTGTGCTCTTTGTATCTTGTATCCGTCTCAAATTATTGCTTGTTATCTGGCATATTCAGAAATTCAACTTTTTAAGAGACAGTTAGTTAGACAGTTAGTGCTCTCCGTGGATGTATAAACAGTTGTGTTTGGCACAGGTTCAACCTGTTATGAAGATCAACAAGAACGAAGAGAGTTTTAGAAAACTTGTCATATGACTAGAAAGTCCTGGAGCTTAGTTTGTTTAGATTAGCAGACAGCAGGCAAAGGAATGAATGACATGATCTGAGACCATGTGTGGGGACCCATTGGTCTGTGATCTGAGTCTGAGTACATGAAGAACATACCAGCATGGAGTAACAGGAAGGTTACTTTTCAGTACTGTAGGGGAGGGCATAAAAGAGCTGAATGTCTTGACACAGCTGTTAAAAAATGAACGTTCAAGGCCGTGAGGGGATGGTAAAGACTGTGGTGTATTTTCCCTGATGGACTGTATTTGTTTGAAATCAAAGTATTTTCTGTTTGGGATTTTGTTTGTTTTCTTTTGAGGGTTTTTTGGTTGCTTTTTGGGGGAGAAGGGTGGTTCAATTTTTTGTGAATGGGAACAGCTTCAGAGGAGGTCTTTGTGTGTGAATGGTAGATCAGCAAAGATGATCACAGTAGCCTCTTTCTGGATTTAAAATGTATGATTTTCAAACTATCATATAGCACTGATAGTTTTCTTCTGCAAGAAGCCCATATACCCAATGATTTCTTGGTCTTTCTTAGAGTTAAAGGCTTGTTTGACTGGAAAAATTTGACACAGTGCATACAAACTAAGTCATTCAATCTAATTGAAGTATTCTATGAGTTCTGGAGAGAATTTTTTCCTTTCAAATGACAAAGTCTATTAGATTCAGTGGAAGTTAAAGGCTTCTTCTTTCAACTCTGCAATGTAGAGGGGTTTGCTGTTTGGTATCATGTAAGCTTAATAGGGTAAGGAAGAAACATCACAAAATAAAACATCATACTTGCTCAGAAAATCCAGTTAACTTCTGCTGATGCCTCCCTAACCTTTACCTTAAACAGAAGCTGTTGGTCTGAAGCTGTGTAAACCCTGTAGTTGTTCCAGGTCTGCAGGAGCAGGAGAAAAATCACCTTTGACCATTTGATCATTGCTGGCATGAGCAGAAATGGTTCGTTACCTGCATGTTCCTCAGTGACAGTTAAGTTCATTATAGATATGGTTCTTTATTTAAGGTCAAACATGGAAAAAAATCTTTTATTGTAAAGATACAATCTCTAATCTCTAAAATAAAAGGCTGATGCATGGAGTTTGGAATAGCTATTTAAGTTGGAAGCAGGCCATGACTAAGTGCTGGCATGAACAAAGACAAGAATGTGGCCACATTCCTTATAAATGGATCTCTCAGATAGCCCACATCTCTTTTATCTAGTCTTGGAAACAATACTGTATTTTCCTATATCCTGGGACATGAATTGTATTAAACTCTGAGCTCTTACATAGTCTCAATGTGACTTTGACCACTGGTCAAGGTGAAAGGTTATATTGAGTTCTGTCAAGAACAGAGTATTTTGTCTTTGGTCAACTTAATTAAAGTGACCACCCAAATTTCTCCCTGTATTTGTGTTCACACCACTATATAACTGAAGAAGTTATCCTGCAAATTAGAATTACTGCCAACAATGGTAAACTGATAAAATACAGTTAAAATGCTAAGTGGTGATTTACATGATTGGAATTACTTTAACAGAATTGGTTGATAGTAAGAGCTTTGTTTTATACCAGCTTGTGTCTCTTAATCGGTACTTCCAGAAAACTGCAACAGAGATGGAGTCTGAACATGCTTTTCACATGCTCCTGGCCTTTTTCACTCCATGCTGCTGGAGCCAGACAGTGCATATGTACCTGTCTGGACAGTCCTGTTCTACTCTTGAGGAAATCCTTAGGTCTGCACTGGATTTGGGGGTTTGTGGTTTTCAGGTGGCTGAAGTTTTGGTTGCTGACCCTGAGATATGTCAAAGGCTTCTGGAGTCCAGATGAAGACTGTTTAGCAATTTTTAATATTACAGGTCCACCTATAAGACTTCTCAAATCAGACAGAGTCTTGAAATTTTTGGGTTTAGAATTTAAAGTGTAGCTCCCCACAGATGCCATGGAAAGGCTCTACAGTTATTTGTGTTGCGATTTAAGTAGAGGGGGAAGTGAATTTTTACGTGTATGAAATTTTCTGATTCCTCTCTTACTGCTTGTTTCCATTCAGATGAAGATGTAGTGGTGGCCTGTTTGGCATTTCTCATCTCCCACAGCCACTGTCACGGGATTTTGTTCCTTTGCATGAATGAGTCTGAGAGGACAAGTGGGCCTAAACCAGCTGCAAGTGAAATTTCCCAAGGGGTTGCCTGCAGGCATAAATGCACCAATGTTGGGACCAGAGCAGCTGCCTCTGTCCTGTTAGCTAAGGATCTGGTTTGGGGAAGGATGGGGCATCTCAGGACACACAGCATAAGAGGAATGGAATTTGGAGGAGAGTGTTCAGCTGCAGGACACAATTATGCCCTACTGTACTCTCTTTCCTTTTTTTTTTTTTTTTTTTTTAAATTTTCTCTTGAGACTGTTACAATTCTACCAAGAACATCCTGAAATCCTGGGTTTCTGGATCAGTTTGTTAAAAAAAAAAAAAAAAAAAGGAGAAAAAAGGAAAGAAAAAGGCGGGAATATTTGGCATTTATAGTTTAAAATGTTTCCTTTTGTCTAAAATTCCTTTTAATAAATAGATCTTTTCTGTGGATTATCAATTAAAAGAGTCCAAAAATGCAGCAAAGAGCTTTCTGGTAAAGGCCAGTTTTCTAGGACTAGCTCTGCAGTTCTCCTTTGGCACATAAGTCCATATAGTTCTACATGAAGATGTATTTCTGGAAGCAGTTGATGTCCTAGCAAATAAGATCCCATTTGTCTCTGCAAGAAATTATTAAATCTGTGAGTAACAAGGACATAACAGTTGCATATTTTAAGGCTCCACTGGAAACTATTTCTAGTTGTCCTAAAAGATCAGTGTTCTTCAAGTTGTTTTTAGAACTCCCTTTATCCTGAATTAAAATAAAAAGAAGAAAAAGTCCTTCAGAGGGGGTATAATTAAACGGGCATTTGCCTGTATAACACACCTCTGTAACTACAGTGTGTAGAAGTCTCAGTCTTCTAATCTGAAAAAGCTCGAGAAAAGGCCTTTAGAATATAAACCTGAACATGAGAAAGAAAGTGCTGTCATTTGCTTTTTTTTTTTTTATCTCTTTAAAATACTGAATCCTCTGCCCAGAGATTAGGAGTGATGGTCTGGCTTTAGTGCTGTAATACCTAATTGAATCATGAGCCCAGGTGTAGTCCTGAGGGAGGACTTAGCACAAATTCTCATACTGATTTTGGCATTGTAATTACCTTTCAACGAATGACACTTCCTTTAATTTGAATACCTGGACTGCAGCTACTCTGGGACATAGTTTTAAAGGTAACCTGTGCCTAATTCCCAGTGATTCCAGAACCATGTCATGGGACAGAACCTGCTAACAAGAAATTAAGAGTTAGCTGCCTTATGACTGGCAGACAGGACCTGATGTCTACCACCCAGAGCACGTACCAAGTGTGAGCTCCAGTAGGAAATGACAGAAGATTGTCATTAGTGAGAATTAAGATTGTCATTAGTGAGAATTTCAGTGGCCATCCTTGAGAGGAGAATGAGTTCAGGAGAGCTTGGGGAATGACTGTGAGGAGCAGAACCATAATGACATTTGATACTGTGGCTTATGCCTGGGCATAAGCAGAGGCAGAATGTAAAAGCCAAATCTGCTCTGAGTATGGCTAAAGAAGAGGGGGCCTTCTTTCTTTCTTTGTTCATCAGCCTGTGTTGGGGTGATTTTTGTGCTAGTTTCTTCTACCAGTGGCTGATGTGCCACTGCTACTGCTGTGCTTGCCACTATTTGATGTGTAAATACTGAGTAGAGTGAATGTTAGATAGCTTTTATTACCCTGGGTTTATGTGACATCCTCCTGAGCTTTCAGGGAAGTTTGTACACTTGTTGGCTACACTGAGATACTGAAAGAGCTTGGTTGGGCCACTGGGCTAATCCTGGGCTCTCACCTAGATAGCACACCTTGCTGCACTGACTCTGATTTGGGAGGCTTAAAATGGGAGCGTGGAAAAGAGAGGCAAAAATCTATCTGAGGTCTGGAAAACATATCTTGTAGTGCAAGATAAAGGAGATAATTCTTTAATATATAAAGCTGATACCACCATCATACACATGTTCAGTCAGAGGGGCCAGGCAGGCACTGACAACCTTAGCAGAGGAGGATATGGCAAAAATATTTGGAGACTGAAAGTTTCAAACAGGAAAGTAAACCTTTCAAATGGGGAAACAAGCTGCCAAGGCATGTATCAGATTGTCATCTCATGAGGCCTGCAGGTGATGACCAAACTTTTTCCTCTATTTTGGGGGTGACTGTAGAAGCTTGCTGTCATCAAATAGTCCGTTGTTTAAAAAAGTCAGCCTAGATAAATTAAGAGTCTCCCCTGACTTTTCAGAGTATATGAATATTCTGAAGTTCATCACAATTTTCAGGGCTCCTTGAAGTCTAGTTTTCTGGTCCAGTTCTGCATAATTGTCTAAAAGTCTCCTACAGGATCGTACTCTGCTCCCCAAAGCATAACTGTGTTTTGCAGTACTTGGCACCTTGCTGACCAGGGCTTCCTCTGCTGCAAAACCACATTGAGTAGAAATAGAAAACCTATGGACAGAAGGATACAAAGCTGCAGATGCAATAATTTTACTTGCTCTTGTCAGAGTACTGTTATAACAAGAAATAAAAATGAAACAACATTTACTTTGCCCTTTTTCAGGGGCCAATAATGTGACCATATTAAAAAAGAACCTTTTGTTTAATGTTCCATATTGCCTTCATTAACTTTCTTTGCATTTCTTGTTTTATAAACCTTTAAATTGAAGGTGGGGCAGGGGAGAAGCATAAGGAGGACACATTTTGGAGGAACAAGAGCTAAGAGAAGTGTTCTCCCAAGTATTATGCACTCCACTACAACATCAGGAATGTTGCTGGCACTCCAGGTTGTGGCTCCTTGGATTAGAGATTTCATTAAAATCTTTTGTTGAAGAGCTGTTCACATAAAGTTTTTCACTGAAAGTCTCATTTCATCCAATTAACTTTTCTGTATCTTTGAAGTTCAGCCAAGATCAGTGAGACAGTGACTGCCTCTTCCTGGGAAGCAACATAAGTAGCACAGAAGTCATATAGGGTAACAAAGCTTTTTTTTTTTACTGTAAAAGAAGGAGAGAGGATTTGAGAACCCTACAGGTTTGGACACCTTTTGCCATTTTTAAGCTTCATTGATTTGAGTGCTGTGGGAAGGCATTAGCCACTTGGGTTCTTTTTCAGTGGTCCTTTACTGTGCACATGAATTACAGCTATTAATGTGCTTTTTTTTAGATTTATTTACTATTCAGCAGCGCTTTGTGTGCTCGCACCTTTAAGAGAGATGAAAGTATCCTCGTACACAAATTTCTTGGATATAGAGCAGTTTCCAATGGAGAACAGAACTGATACAAGAGAAGATGGGTCAGTGAGCCAAAGCTGCTCTTGTCTTCCCCAAGGGGTAGACTCCCAAAAATTAACCTAATTATGGAGGGCACTGAGGCCATGGGGTTAACAACTGTTCAGGAAGAAACAGAGAGCTCCTGTAGGAGCTGAGGTTAGACTTTGGAAAGAGTTTCTCATGGGAGTATACAGGAAAATTGCTGTGCACATGTGCATGTATGTGTGTAGAATTCAGAATGAAGAGTTTATATACAACAGCACCAAGGATGGAAATAGGTCAGTCGTTTTAGTGCTCTCTACGTGTTCCTTCTCTGACAGTTCTGAGTAGCAGTTGGAAGGCAGCCTGGGATTTCATTTAGAAGCGAGAACCAGAAGAAAAAGAAAAAAAGAAAGGAGGAGGGGGTCATTTTGCTTGTTTTGATGCCCATGTGTCCCATTTTTCAATTATGCCTCTCATCCACTCTCCCTGGGATACAGTGAGATGCCTACAAATGAGCCATAAGAAAATTTCAAAGGTTTGGATGCTCCATTCGGAAAACTCAGTGAAAAAAACTGTGCACCTTGTTGGGTTGTAAAACTTGACTTGAAATTAGTTGAGGACAAAGTTTCCCTTGGGGTTTTAGTATTTTGAAAAGTCTGAAGGATTTTGTGTACCTGATTAGGGGGTTATTGTCTTCATGTTGTCAGGTCTTGCCCTACAGATTCTGGGCTTTGCTTAATATGTATAGCACCACCTACACTTTAAATACTTTTTTGAGTAGTATCCAAGTTTGGAATACTTTTGTTTAACTCTTCGTCATCTAAAACTTAGTCATCTATTCTAGACTGGTGGCTTAGAGCTGTCTGTGGTTAGTGGGGCATTCGCAGAAAGCGATTTGTATCATCTACAGTAAGTGGGCTAAGCTGCAATATGGACAGATTTCTGTAACCCTGTTAACTTGGGGTTTATCCTGCTTTCCTTAAGCTGTTTAACATGAGTCAGGAGATCTGCTGTCCAGCTGCCATAAATTTATTGCTATCCCTGCATACAGTTATCAACAGTTGTACCAGTTTACGCTGACTGTGGATTTGGTCTTCTGGATTTTTTTTTTATTTGTTTATTCTTCTAAGAAAGTATAATAATACCACATGTAGTTATCACTAACTAGACTCTAATTCTGGCTCAGTAACCAAACGTGAATAGTCACTCTGCTTGCTTATTAGCACTAAAGTGCTTAAGAACATGAGAACTACTACAGAGGACCAAACCAACAGTCTATTTAGTATCTTGTTTGTGTTGAGCAAGTGTCCTATGCTGGCAGTGATATAATGTTTGCAGTGATGTGTTAAGTATGTTGTATGTTTGGTTGGTTTGTTTTTGTTTTGTTGTTTTTGTTTTTTTTTTTCTCTATGGCTTCCTCCTTCCATTTATCTTTGTTTTAATTTTGAGATATTTCCAAATACAGTTTTACCTGTTTGTCACATTTTTGCCTGGAAATCCTGTATGTGTTACAGTGGAAACCACTATATTTGTAGCCTGAGTTTGGTTGACACCCTAGAAAGAGATTTGGGAATCAAACTTTGGGATTGCTCCCATGCCCTGAATGTCACAAACAATGGCACAGTAACCTCTGTGCACACTGAGTGTCTCTGTCTCCTGGTAGGCACTCTCTGCTTTTTGTGACCAGATGTGTGCTCAGCTTCTCCTCCCTTCCACCTTTACCCCATTTATTCTCATCCTGCTTTTCATCACTCCCTCATATTTTAGTGTCCACAGTCTTTAGATTCTTATATTGATAACTGATCTAGTGGTTTTATATATCTCCCCCTTCCCCTGTCCCCTTGCACTGTGACTCCAACTCTTTTGCTCTCTTTTGTCGTAGTGTTTTTGCATCATTCATCTTCACCCCACCTCTGCCCACGAGTGTCAAATCTTATGGCGTGTGCACCTTCCATTTTGGCCGGGGCTGTCTGTTGCTCTCTGTAGTATTCCTTTTAATCCATTAAGTTTAAAAGTTTCTCTTCTGAAGTTTTTGTCATCTCCTGAAATATAAGAGTGAACAGCATGGCACAGTGGAGAAAGAAGCAAACAGGGCTAAAGAGATTTTTGTGATGTCAGATTTTGTCTCAAAATATTCCTTTCTTTTAACAGATGAAAGACAAATGTCCTCTGTTTGCAGTAGGACTTTGGGATTTTGCGATGTTTTGTTTTGTTTTTTTCCAGTTTGGTCAAGCTGTGACCCAGGTTAATGATCCTCTTTTGCTGAGAACTGTGGCCACAGCAATGTCTGCAGAGCATGTTTAATGCCAGTACAGAGAAATAACGGTGTTGGCAAATGGAAGTCCTGACTTCAAGGGCTGGGGGGAGGTTAGAAGAGCTATGAACACAAATTTGGAAAGAGAGAGTTGTGGGGTTTTTGAGTATTGTCCCAATTATTGTACTGATTGCCTCAGGTAAGCCACTTTTCAGTTTTCAGTGATATGCTTGTGTATTGTTCATTACTGGAAAGCAGTTTCAAATATTTCTGAAGGAGAAAAAATTTGGTAATTGGCCTCTTTTCTGCTTTACATCTTCTCTGAACCTCTATCTGATAGTCATCTTGTCAAAACTGTCAAGGGAAGTAAAAAGCAAACAGGCTTTTTAGCCAAAATAATTTATCTCTAAGTTAAGCTTGAATATTGCATTCTGTGGAGTGGGGAGGTATCTGTTGTGCTTTGGGCAAGCAGTGCTCTTAGAGTTGGCTTATTTCCCTCCCCATATATACCAGTTTAGCTACACTGGAGAGAGTATCAACACTCATTTTTTCTTAGCTTGGCTACAGTTGCCTGTCCCAGTCTAGGGAAAATTTTTTTTCATATCTGAAGATAATTTTGCTAACCTGGTAACCTGTGTCCACTCCTTGAATTTTATTTAAAGTTTATTTCTGCCTCCATAATTAGCTGTGAGAAAACATGAGTAAACTGTGTTCAGATAAATAAGGCTTACTGAGATATCTGAATCCTTATACCAGTATCTTGGATCTTAAATATTCAAATTAAATTCCTGTGAGGATACATGGGTTTTGCACACATTACTTATGGCTGAAGGTCTGCCTGGACTTGCTGTGGGAATGACCTGGCTCAGAACAGTGATGTTTCCTTTCCTGGCTGTAACCCAGAGGCACGCAAGGATGCATGCAGTCAAAAGTAAACAAATATTTTTCTGCTTCTTCCAGAGAGGGAGTGATTTATTTACATTTTGTAGAGTCCTGAATTCTATTTATGACTCTGTCAGACAAGTGCAGAACAATCTTGGGCAATTCACTCAATCTCCCCCTCTGTTCCTGAGTCTTGGTTGCAAAGTGAGACTAATACTGTGCACCTGCCTCACTGAACCACTGGAGGACAGTTCCTTAATGTTTGTGAAACGCTTCAAGAACCTCAGTGAAAAAAAACTGTAGATGTCTGATTTTTAGGGGATTTGATTTACCTCTTGAAGTACAAAGTCTTTGGTTTTGGAAACAAAAAAAAAAAAACCTGTGTAGAATTGTAATGTCTGAATGGCAAATCTCCATCCCTAATTACAGGTTGTGTGGATTTGTTCACAGTTTGACTTGAGCTTCACTCTGTGAACATTGGGTACCTAGAAATAACCCAAATATCCATGTCACAGTGTGAAACAGTCTATCTGCTCGATCAGGTATTGCATCCTTGGGATCTAAGGGGAACATAACACATCAGTACACCTGTTAACTACAGTGTGGATCTCTGCAAGGGTGGGCAAAACACACAGACCAAGCTGCTGGACATGATTACAATGGCCAGGATAGTGAGGAGGGCATGCATTTGTGCTTTCTACCTGGTTGGGATTTAGTACACAGTTATATCCTCTCAATGTCATTTTGATTTTTTTAGATGCATTTAAGCTTCTTTTTTTTTTTTTTCTTTTCCACCCCTCTCCTATAGACAAATGTTTCTTCGGGGTTTGGATTTTTTCTTTGGTGCTGTTTGCTAGAACACGTTCTTTTTGCCTCTGGCACTAACATATGGATTTTCTATTTGTGTGACAAACAAGATAGCAGTTTACTTTGGAATCTTTGTTCCACCTGTTGCTCAAGATCCCCAGCTTTACATCTCAGTCTTTAGTTGGAACTGTTTTCAGGCATCCACTGTGACACTCGATGATGTTACAAAAAATGTGAGAATTCAACCTGTGAGCTGCATAATTTCAAGTGGCTGTCCAGATAGCAGATCTTTCTTTTCCGAGGATTTTTCTATCACCTTGCATTGTGCTCAACAATAATGCTAATCCATTCAATCACCTTGAATATTTTACTAATCTGTACTTATCCTGTGAAACTATCTTTGGTATTTAGATAGGAAATGCAAGCTGAGACTAGGCAAATACAAACTGATTGTGATGTTCTTCTTCTTTTGAAGGAAGCATTTGATGCCATCTCTCCTAAATGCACATGCTTTCTGATTTGATCGCATGTTATTGATAATCATGGGCTATTTTTGTGCATGGCTTTTGTTTAGGAGCCATCACAAACCAATCTCATGAATCTTGCTTCCTGTCCTGTGGCATTGGCATGAGCATGTTTCTTTGCTCTGTGGCAATGACATTAGCGTGTTATTTTTGTATTTCATCTGCTTTGTTGGATATTTGGCTCAGAATGTTTTGTGGTGTTTTAACCTGTGAGGTTTATGGGGGTTTATGGTGTTATTTACCTCAGTTCATGCATCTTGCATTTCATTATTAGCATATGTTTAGGAAATAGGTGGAATAAATGGAAGAAGGCAACTGTGTCCTTCATTTGAATAATACATAGGTTTGTATAAGAAGTGAATCAGTAACCATGTAGGGACATGGCCTAATTTTTGAAGGGATGTTTTGAAAAAAAAATTGTGCTATCTTGCTCCACCTGGATTTTCTTCTTCCTTCTTCTAATTTCTAATCCTCTTGCCAAAGCTGCTTTCTCAACTTTAAAATCTTTCCTGAATTAAGTGGCTTCTGGATCTTGACAATGCAACATTTTGATGCATGTGTTTGTCACATCCTGATTAGATTGGTATAACTCCTGCTCTCCCAGGCCCCTCTCAAAACTCAATTCATAAACCAGAGTTTCATACAAGATGCTTCCACTAGGGTGATGAAACAGAGAAATTCAATCATACCACGCATAGGTTATCCATTTTCCAGAGGCTGATGGGAGAGATTGGATTTTCAGAGCTCTTCTGGGCTGTTTTCTTTTGTTTTGTTTTGTTTTCTTTGCTTCTGTTCTTGTCTTCTGGGCTTCAATAAATTCTCTTTTAAAGTAGAGAAAGTAATTTTCATCTCTTCTTTTCCTGGCCATGAAACTATTCTTTCCACGTGCTTCCATTGCAGGTGAACCACTTAATTTTGTAATCCTCAGATTTGTTTACCTCCACTTTCTTTTTCAAGCACATGCATGGACAGAGTGACCCATTTCACTACTGTCAGTGTTTGTTTTTTTTTTATTAATTCTGTCCTGTGAACTTTAGATAGAGATACCACAACTTTCTTGGCAGGCATTTAGGTCAAGCCAATGGAGAGGAATTGTTTGATTCTGAAGGCAGTGAATTGCTCTTTTCCCTACACGCCTCGAGTAATCCCATTTCGTGAGCCTTTCGAACACAGTGTGTTGCATTTTTCTGTTGAAAGGCAAGAACAAGAATTGACTTCTGAACTACTCAAAGGGTGGTGGGAGCACTAACAAAATCTAAGAACTAATTCAGTCTACAGTAGAAACTACACCACTCAGATCTAGTCCTAGTTTGAACAAACCAGGGAACAGGACTGTTGAATAGTTTTCTGTCTTGCCTGCCGAATATTGAAGTACTTCTCAGGGCAGAGTATAGTTGAAGGGACTGGTTCCTGAACCCCATCAGGATAATTACATTGTGGGATAGGTTGGGAAAACAAGGACTGGCACTTAATCACGCCAGAAGCGGTGGTTTTAGAGGCTGAGGGATGGCATCTGAACTAGTGTTACCTGGGTTTGTCAGCAATGCTTCCAAACAAACTTGCCATGGGAGGAACTGCAAGTGCTAAAACAGTGAGCATGAATCTACACAAATAATCCTTGCTTTTACTGCTATGGGATACAGCAAGCTAATGGGCAGACCAGCTGGAAAGGTGAACTTTCTTCTTTTGTCCATTTAGAGCTCAAATGAATGTTCACAAGAATCTGTAACAGAACCAAATCACTTCATATTTACTATAAGATCACTGCACTGTCTGTCACTTATTAGTGGAGAAATGGAATACCACCTCAAAAGAGTATTTTGAGTTTTAGTCCCATATCAGCATGAATGTGGGCAGAGGATGAATTTATGAAAAATAAAAGAGGGAAAAATATAAAATTCAAATAGACTTTGCAGTCGCATAAAGAGACTTAGCTCAGTGTGAGTTCTTTAGAAGCTATTTCTGTGGCTTTCTCCAGAAAGTTATTAGACTGTTCTTATTTTTCCAAAATCTGTTCACCCATTTTGAATTTTAACTGAGACTTTAAAAGGTCATTTCTGTTAAGAAGAAAGCAACATTTGACTGAGCTGGCTTATTTTTGACAATCTGGGGGGTACCAATGTACGAAGAGAATTATTGTTAGAGACCCATTGAATGAATCAGGCAAGATTCATTTTTGCTTCAAACTTTCCTAAGGCTTTAAACAGTTTTTGAAATGTTCTCTTTGCTCCAGGCTCCCTAGTTCTCAGTCTCCCTGTGTGTCTAGAGGACACTGTCGTATCCCCCTCCCACCTCTATATTCTGAGGATGAATTGTTTCATGTTTGTTTATGCTAAGCCATGAAAGCTTGAAATTGAAATCTGTTCGCTCCTCCACTTCCCATTCATATATGTTCTTATTCATTGTACATTTTTGCTATAGGATTTCATCTCAAGGGTGCTGAACTGCGTGAGGCTGCAAATATGCAGAAAGTGAGTTATTCGGCGAGTCTGTGAAGTCTGTTGTCCCACAGCTGGGTTCTCTGGTGTCCACCGAGATATGAACAGCGATTGAAACTTTCCCTGTATCTAAAACTTCCATAGAATTATAAAGAGAAAGAGTTTAATGTAGACCTCTGGAGGTCTTCAGTCCATTCTCAAAGCAGGGCTAACTTCAAGTGTTGCACTGGTTACTTAGGGCTTTTTACAGGTAAGATTTGAAAATCTCCATGGATAAAAACTCATAATGTGGGAGGTTTTTCCCCCCATGTGGATTCTCTGTTGTCTAATTAAAATTGACTTCATTATATAATCTTTCCACTGGAGCTTGAAAGCTGTGGATGCCCCATCCCTGGAAGTGTTCAAGGCCAGGCTGGATAGAGCCCTGAGCAACCTGGTCTAGTGGAAGATGTCCCTGCATGGGTGTTGAAAGTAGATGGTCTTTAAGGTCTCTTTCAACCCAAACCACTCTATGATCAGCTTCTACCTGAACTCTTTCCTGATCTGCCTGGGTAATGGTTACCTGAAGGTTTAGTTTGGCACATTGTCTCATCCTCACCTCTTTTCTTCAGCTGTTACATGGCTTCAGTAGTTGTTGCATTCTTCCATACGTCACAGAAAAAGATATAATAATAGATTTTTCTGACAGTTTTTACCCCCATTTGTGCCTGGTTTTGAGGCATAATAACAAAATAAGGAAAATGGTCTGAACCCCTGAAGGTTTAAATTTTTTGGATTTAACATTCTCATCAGGATTCTCAAACTAATCTGTCATTTTACCATTATTCATTGCAATGAGATGTTTCAGTACTCTGGAATCAAAATGTCTAGTTTCAGCTTGGCTTGGTATCAAATCACATTCTGCTGGTGCATTGCAGTGATTGATAGAAGTTACATTTTGAGTGCTTTACATTCCCATTCTTCTGCATTGGACAAGGATCCGCACTGGACAACTGACCCATATCTCATGTGATGGCACCAAATCCCCTCACATGTTGTTCTGAGTTAGTAAGAGGAGATGTCATGGAGTATGATGAGAAATGTATCTTTGCCTGGTAGCTTTTCTTCTAGGGAGTATAGAGTGTTTGACTGATGGGATTGGTGGAAAATTTAAAGCCTAACTGATTTGAGGTAGAAATTGGAAAGGGACTGGAGACCACCATGCTGTCAAATAGTTCCTGGTTCTCTGTGTTGTTTGGGCTGAGGCAACACCATGCAGTGAAGCTCAGATGGTAAAACTCTGCCCCTTAAATTAACAAGTGATTGGGAAAGATCTGAGTCTCATTTAACTCCCTTTGAAAGCATCTGGGCTTTTTGTTGATTGCAATCAGAGACAGATCCGGGCTTTACAGCTTGCCTGCCATCTCCTGAGATGTTATGTGACAAACAAGACACTGGTATTATTTCTGCTATGAAATGTTTGTTGTTTTATCATGGCAGTGATTATAGGAAGAACATTTGCATCATTCTCAGTTTCTGCTGGACTTTCTAAAGATGAAATAACGTGGAGGTTTCGGTGTGTTTTTTTATTTGGGTTGTGATTTTTTCCGTTGTTTTGGTTTTTAACTGACTTGGCCACATTGTCCCTTTGCTGAGGCAGAGTAGTCACATGGCAGGTACTAAAACAATCTAATAGAATAAGGTTAATCTTCTCTCTTTAATTAGACAGCAATATGTAACACACCCAATGGGCCAGATGACCTTGAAAATTAAAGTGAGAATACAGACATGTTTGAGAGGAAAATATCTTTAGTTACAGGGGTTTGGGGGTAGAAGGAACACGAGGAAATGTTCACTGATACTACAGCACAACCCTACACAATGCCCCTTCTCCACCCAAACCCTAAGAGAATGTCAATGGACTAGGATATCTTACTGCTTTTATAGGCATTTCAGGATTGTTTGTTCAGTGCGAATTGTTAGTACAACCTTGCTGGAAATGAACCTCAAACAAATTCAGGGTCTGTCAGTCAGTCTTTCTGCAATTCCATAAATCACTTAATCTCCATCTGTAGAACCTACTTGGTTATCCTTCACGTATTTCCTCTCAAAACAATGTGGAAGGTTGATACTGCTTTGTACAAGTGAAGAACCAAGGCATTGCAATTTTTCCCTTGGTTGCATAGGACATCTTGACAGTCTAATGATGTCACTCTAAGTGAACCACTGGATCATTTGCCCCTTTCCTGTATTATGAGACTTGGGGTTTTGTTCAGGACTTCCCATGCACCTGTAAAATTTTCACTTAGTTGTTGTAAAGGGACTTTATATGGAAGTGCCTAGCTAAAGGACATATCCCTGACTCCAAATTTTGATGGAATTTACCCATGCCATCTGATGAAGCAGGGTGGACTGCTTGCAGGGGTTCAGGGGTGTGCAGGGACAATAAAAGGGGCCTTCTCTCCCACCCACTCAAAGTGGATATTTATGTATGCAAAAAGTCATTTGCAAGCTGAACAATTTGCAGATGTGGCAAGACTATGCAGGAGTACAATCAATATTCTTAGAATTCTAGCTGTGCATGGGAGCGAGAAATGGCTGAGTGTGTCAGAGGCTGTTAGCAAACATAGATATGAAAGGGAGCCAGCACCCATGCCCTGGTGCTGGGTGGTTAAGCCTTGCTCCTCAGAATTCAGCCAGCAGTCTGCCAGTCCTGTGCTGCTTTTCTGTTTGCCATCTCGACAGAACAGCACACACCTTCTTGACAGTTTTAGTATCAAGTCAAACCCTCGCTTCAGGATATCAAAGGCTTCTGTGATGATGGAGATGGATGAGTTCTGGCATGACCTATTGAGGATGTGTGTGCGGCATCACTGCCTTTGCATAAGGAATGTTCTGGATGCAGATAGTCTGGTGACCTGTAATGTAGCAGAGTAATCATTTAATTCTATTCAAGAGAGTAAAGGCAATATCAGGTACAATGTAATCCCAACCACCACATATTAGAGCAGGTTCTCAGACACAGTTGAATGTAGCAGTATTGGGATCCAAAGCCAAGAAAAATGGCTGAATTAAGGTATAACTGAAAACCACCCAAACCCCATTTACTATCCAGTAATGTTAGCATTTTGTAGTAACCTCTGGCTGTCCTAATTCTACAAACTTGGACGTTTCTAACATTCTGCCCACTCACATTGCCCTTTTTGTGTCAGATTTGGAGAAGCCTTGAGTTCAGTCAGCTTCAGCTGCAATAAATGCTGGACATGTGACATACTATGTAAATCCACATTCTCTTAAAAAAATCCTGTCCTTGGCCACTCAGATACAGTGGCCCAAATAAGTGGATGTCTGTTATTTAAGCCACTTTTTGTCCCAATTGCTCTTTTATGAATTGGGGACAATGTGGTCCCCTCTTGTTCAGTGCTGTTGGGAAAATTAGTCCATCAGTATTTATAAAGCAGTTGTCTCCTGCAGTGCTGAGCACTTCAGAAAAGCCATGAAGAACTGAATAGCTCTGTCCTTGGAGCAGGCTTCGAGTAGCAAGCAGTAGGCAGGAGCCTAGGGTTGCATACTGAACAATAAGGAAAAGCCAAAATATTGAATAGTCCACTCATTAATGAACAGTGCTGATCCTGTGCACAGAATAAAGCAAAAGCCCTGTGGAAAAACACCCTGTGTTCCTGCAGTTAAAGGCTGTGTCACAGTAACAGCAAGCTCAGGGCTGAAGGAAGCTTGTATGTTTCTGTGCAGCTGTGGCATATCCAGACTTTTTAAGAGCTCATCATTGTGACATTAAGGTTGGCTCCTTTGACTGCAGCTTTCTGTGTGTGAGTCTGGTAGTAAGAGCTGAACCATCTTTTGGGAGTGTTCGTATAATGCTGGGCTACAGGGAACATGACGTGTCTTTCCTCTTGCTTGAAGGTGAGTAGGTTAAGCAAGACTGCCAGCTTTGGATGCGAAGGAGTAAGGGAAATATGTGTTGTAATATGTGGGAATATCATCCTACAGCAGCTGAAGTATTCACTGATGATTGTGAGGTGTGTTGTGTGTGATTATTTGCATAGTCTGAGGAAGGGCAGAGGTGGGAACAGAAGTATAATTTGAGATGAGCCATTTTCCCAGAAATGCTTACATGTGTATTAGCTGTTTTCTGTGAACCACTGTGATGATGAACCACTTAATTTCACCCAACCTCCACCTCCAGGAATGTAGACAAAAAGAAGTACAAATAGTTTAAAGAAGGGTTGCCTGTCTGCAGGGAAACGTTTGTTAGGAGACAGAATTAGGGCATTGTGTGGAAGTGTCAAGCAGATCGGGCAGGAGGGCCTAGAGGAGTTTGGCTTGTTGACAGGGTGGTAATCCAGTATATCAAGCACATGTTAAAATTCTCTTTCTCAGTGGTTTACAGCTTGTGATTCATGAGGTGGTGGCTTTTGGACTACACCAAAAAAGAATATTCATATAATACTGCATTATGGGTTATGTATGTGAGATTTCTCAAGGGCCTGTGGCTACAGTGGAAATTTTTTGGGATCCAAAAATTGGAAAAAACCGCTGTCTCCTGTGTTCATCTCATTAAGTCAGTGATATGTTTGGTTTTGAAAAGGCCAAACAATGAATCAGGGTTTAAAATGGAAGAACTGTAGGTGTTCTCAATAACTTGGTTAAAGCACCTGAGTGCACAAGATTGATGTGGCAGTGTGACTCAGTGTGCAGCTGGGAGCAGGAGTCTGAGAACACTTTCCCAGGGCAGGACAGATGGGACATGCTCCTGAAGAGCATGTGTTCAGAGAGATCCACACAAGGGGAAAGGCATGAGTTTCCTATGGGAGAGCTTCGCTAAACTGTGGGTTGCCTCACAGGGAAAATGCTGGAAACCCTGTCTCTTGAAACGCTGACAGTTGGGCTGGGCACCCTGCAGGAAAATATGTGGAGGGGGGATGAGTCCTGTGATAGCCTGAGGGGTGAGCTGCACTAGGGATGGGATCTCACGGTCTGACATCCCAGGCACACTCACAGGGCGGAGGGCTCCTGACTGCAGGATGAGTTTTTATTTCTAGCACGCTGCTTTGTGCCCAGGAATCTTTCTGGCATTGCTGAGGACCTGGGGTGTGGGGGGAGAGTTAATGCAAGAATTGAGATATATCCTGAAGATCAGAGCATGCCCCTGTCATGTGGGGATGTGTGTCTTCCTTGGTGTGTGTGTCTGTGGCGCCTATTACCAGCTCTGAGAAATGCATGTATTCATCAGAAAGAGAAAATATCCCTTTGTGTTTATTCTTATTTAACATTGTTTACACAGAAAATGGAGAAACACATCTTTAACCGTCATGTACGATTTAAAATTATGTCAGTACGCCGTGCAGTGCTCATTCTGCAAACATCTACTCCACCGTGTGGTCTCTGGGAGCTAGTGCTGGTCTCCTATGCACGGCCACTCCGCTCTGCCTGGAGCATTCTGCAGTGGTTCTGCTAAATAGCCTTTGTGAGGGCTTCCAGAGCTCTAAATTAAAAATGTGGGAAGCTGGGGAGGAGGAGAATCTGCTGGGAGGAGGGGGGGGGGGGGTTCTCTGTAGCTGGAGTGTTAGGATGTCTTGCTACCTAATTGCTTTAGAATATGTGGGCTTGAATGAGTCCTCTTTAATGAATAATAGGCAAATGCATAAATCACAAACCCCAAGCACCCGAATGGTGAAATGCACACTAATGAAGACCTGACTTTGATGGCAGGTGTAGAGCTGATTTGTAAAATGTCGTGAATATATCAGTTTTAAAATGATATTTATTAAAAGAAGCAAATCTTCCGTGTGTTGCCCTTGCCTTTAGTCTCTCACGCCGCACACCTGCTCTCCCTGTGTGCTCTTGCAGGCTGCAGTCTCATGGCAGTTCCCTGCTATAACTCTTGCTTCAAGAACTGCAACAATAGAGACCAATTACCCTCTGTCTCCACTCTCATTGCCATGAGCCCGGGAGGGAGAAAAAAAAAAAGAGTGCTCCCCCTCCCCACTACCTTTTCAATTTCAAATCCTCACCCTGTTGGTAGTGCCATTTGTGGGTTGGAACTCCCTGCTTTGTGTTTGGCATTATCTGGAGATTCACCTGGTGCTGATCCAATGAACCAACGCAACCTCACAAAGCTGAAGGGAAGGGTGTAAAGTTCTCTTTGTAATAAATCACATGCCGTGAAAAAGGATTTCTTTACCTCCTTTCCTCCATTATTCTCCATATCTCACCTTGTGGAAATGGGTCTGTTAGTAAGAGACTTAGACTCACATGGTTTGGAAAAACGAGCGGGGGAGGGAGGACTGAAGTGAAAGGAAGGCAGAGTTCCTGGAGGTGTCTATAGCTTGGAGATTCCAGAAAGAAGAGGCACACCCTAAAAGAATGAGAAGCAGCCCTAAAAAATAAACCCAGCATGGGCCTTGGTACTAAATCTTTATCAGTTCTAGAAAGGGACAAGGATGTTGTCATTGAAGCAGCTGCAAAGGAAATCCTTAAAAGCAGTGATGTCCCAGAGGCAAGGGGGTTCTGCCCAGATAACTGCCCAGCAAGCTGCATGCTGGTCTGAACATCTTTGGTTTCACTGAGTTGAGCTGGTAACCTCTTGAGATCTGGCTGCCTCCCAAGTAGGGAGGGATGAATACTGCAAAATGTTTCAGTTTCCATTGCAATTTTGAAACTCATTTGCTTTGACTGAATTTGCACTGTGTTTATGTAAATTTATAAACACTGTAATAAATTTATCTACTTACAGAAAGCAGAAATTTTAGAAAAAGGCTGGGAAACACTCATGAAACACGAATTCTAATTCAACAAGAATATTCACAGAACCTGATTTAAATGTACAGTCAGTCACAGAGCAGAAATATCGTATGTGGTCTGTATATCTAGCAAACTCTAGCAAGCATAATCCAAAATTCAAACAACTATTATCAGCTTAAATATTTTAAATTGCATACATGTCATTTTTTGTGGTGGCAATGACTGTGAGAAACAACCCAGGTTTTCACAGTAGGAACGAAAACCACAATCAGGTGCTACTTTGCTTGTTATAAAAAGCTCCACTACTTCTGGCTGTACTTTTTTTCTAACCTGTGAGAGTCTGTGCCAGCACTTTTTGGGCTCCATGGCAATGTGACCTGCCACATTTGTAAGAGCATGAATGGGCATGGTCATTAAGCCTCATGGAATGGGATATTCTGCTCTGGAAAACCTCCAACGCTCACCAATTTTGAAGCTGCTTTTGCCTTCTCTTGCATCTCTTGGAGTCTCTGTCTTCTGATTTTCTGTTTTCCATGCTCCCTTTCCAAGATCATCCTTAAACAGCCCTTTGATATAATTTAGGGTTGTTTTTTTTTTCTCCCCTTGTAATTTTTTTACTGAACACATTAGTTTATTTACAGCACAAGATAAATCTAATCTGTATAGGGCAGATCCGGAGGCACTTTCAAAATTAGGGGAACACTTACAGGCAGGTGAGGTGTATTGAAGCCAATGACAACACTTGCAGTCTGAGTAAGAGAGGTGATCTCATACTGAGAGATTATGTATTGTATTGGAACACAGTTGTTCCCCAACGTAGAGCTGCTGTTTCCAGACTATATCTGTATTTCTACTTTGCCTACCCAGTGCTTGAAGCAGCAGGCAAACAGTTAAGCAGCAGAACCAGCAGCACAGTGTACTAAAAATGAGCTGGTTTAAAACTGGGAGGAGGAATTAAACAGCAGTGCAAGATGCAATTTTTAAGTCATCCTGTTCAAGCTCTTGCATTGGAGGTATTAGCCACAAGAGAGATCACATCATCTGGGAGCAAAAGAATATAATGAATGCAGGATCTGTAAGAGGCATGTGGGAGACTCTTGCCGTATGTTTTGGTCATGTCCTGATATACGTGAGCTTTGGGAGACAATTCTACATGTAATAGAGTCAATAATCAAATCTGAAGTACCAGGGAACACAACTTGATGTTTCCTTAGAGAGGCCATGAGTTTGCAGCAGATGAATAAAGAGAGAATGTGGTAGATACAAATTTGTCTTTAGGCAAAAAGGAAAGAAGAAAAAGGCTTAAAAACTGGGAGGGAGGAGAAAACTTTGCACTGTTTCCAGACTGGGAAGAAATAGTAATGCCTACATCAGAAACTTAATTAATTGTTGTTACATTGATAAAGATGTGATACACAACATCAAAGACTAGCTAAATGGTATTTGAAAATTAATTTGGATTCCTATTAAATAGAGCTCAGAGGAGCTTCCCAAATGAATAACTTGTTTGTTAAGCATTGCTTCCTTCTGTTTATAAAGTCTTCTCAAAAACAACTATTTTCAACTGTTCTTGTTGCTTTAAATGAACCATGAGATTTATCATTTACCCAACATTTATGACGCATCCAAATACTTCAAATTTCAATGCCTTAGTTAGGAACTTACAAAAATTAGGTAACGCTTACTTCTATTCCCTGTAGGGATGACTTAGGTAAAGTTGTCTAAAAGGTCCCAACCCCCAAATTTAATATTGACAATCCATGTATGAATTTAAAATTTGTTTTGGCACACATAGCTTGGCCAATTCAATGTGCTTTGGAGATGAACATAATGGAATCAAAATATGCTCATTTTCTATAGTGTTATTAGTGTTAAATATTATTAAAAGAAAATGTAAATGTGACCCACTAACCCTATAAAAGGATATAATTTCAGATTCTGAGCTCTTAAGAAAACTTTTGTACAGTAAGAATGTTGTTTTCTTGGGAACTGTGCCAAAATATGGTAAGAGTCATGACAGATTCTGCTTTTACTAAATGAAAAACTTATTCCTCTCATTCTACTCTTCTACCAGTTTTATCCCAGTGTAATTCTACCTACATCTCTGGAAGTACTTCTGATTTTTTTATTAATGTCTATGAGTTCAAAAGAAAATAGGATTTAGAGGAACTGAGTGGAGAGAGTTTACATGAAGACAAATAGAAGAGAGAGAGAAATCTGATGCAATATGATTTGCTTTAGAGTGGGACGGAGACAACTTACAGAGTTGTCTGTGGAATTGTAGCTTTTGGAGTGTCCGGAAAAGAAATCCATCTGTTTTCTATACAAGCACAGAAGTGGCCACCGAGTCAAGGAGGTGACCTCTCCATGACAGGAAGCCATCCAGTTCAGCAGTGATGGAGCTGCAAAGCCCCCAGACAGCCTCATGGTTGGGTTGTCTAAGCCCAGCCCAGGGAGCACAGCAGCTACTGCTCGCTTGGATCCCCGTAGGAATTTATACAATAGAATGTCCCATTAACTTTGTATCTTTTGGTTCATGGGAAAATATTTCTTCATCAGTTTTGGAAATGAATTTCAACCTCTGGTTTCATCCTCTCCCTTTTCTTAGCATTTCACCTCTCTACTCTTAGTTTTTATGTTCTTTTCTTTTTGCCAGTTAAACCTATGGCTTTTGGCCATCAGATCCTTAGAAATTTTTGTCAAAGGATAGCACTACAGGAGTAAATTTCTATTGTTTGCATTGGTGTGTTTAAAAGATTAGGTCTGAAAAGACCTGCTTGTAATAGACCGGGGATCGATGAAAGCTCTTCTTTCCTCAAGAAGCTTTAAGGCTTAGAGCAAAGTTGATTTTTTTGTTTATTTGTTTTTACTATAGAGGAAGCTGCATCTCTACCTGGGCTTTTATTATTTGTGTGGTCTTTCACAGAATGCCTGAGTAAGACTTACCCAGGGTCCACTGATCCTGAGCTCAGCTTGAGATGACAGAGAGACTTCTCTTCCTGCATGTGTCAGTGGCCACAGATTGTCTAGGTGATCTCTGCACTAGGCAAGGGACATGATTTCCACCTCCCCCTATTTGTGCCACTTCCAGCTTTTTAATTTCTCCTGTGTTCACTCTAATGACAGCTTCTTGAGTTTCAGTGGGACTTCACAAAGAATGGGATACTACTCCATAGGACTGGGAGCAGCAGAATCAAATGTACTGAGAGGGATGTGAGTTAGGGCAGGAAGGAGAAGCCAAGGTGGCATACATGCTTCAACGCCTACAGGATTTGATGGCCAATAAGCATTTTAACTTGGTGTCTTGGTTGGCTAACTTTTGTGTAGGCAATTGCAGGAGGGGGAGAGACTGAGGCCCTGGGTTAGTGGAACAATGACATTCATGCTTTAAAACCCTTAAGCACCTACTTAATTGATTACAATGCTCTTTACAGCTTTGCTGAGTCAAAGCCTGACTGAGGGCAAACTAAAGGTCTGGTGGTGCAGTGTATGAATCACCCTCGTAGCTATAGACCCTCAGCCAGAGCATGGAAGAGAAGGGGACCTCAAAGGTCAGGCAGACTGTTCCAGAGCCAGCCTGCCAAGCTGGAAAAAGGCAAAGGATAGAGCAAGCACAGGTGGTATGGAGGGGAAGAAGGCTGAATTACCAAAGGTGTTTCAGTGATATTCTGTTGGTCACATTATTTCTAAAAGTGGCCGTTACTGTAGTCTTTCCTCAGGAGAGTATTTGCTTTGTTTTTCCCATCAGAAGAACATATTTAAATACATCAGCTGCAGAACATAGCCCTAATTCTGCAGCAGAACCCAGAAGAGGCTGCAGCCCATACATGTCATTTGTGTGTGTTTGTTTTTGTGTGCGTGCAGGTGCTCCTTGATGGGGTTCGATTTAAACCAGCACTGGGCAAATCCATCTCCTTGGGCTCATCCCACACTGCACGGAGTGAAACAGCTCATCATCGACATGTACAACAATCCGGTGAGTGGGGAAAGGGGATGCCAGAACAACCCCTTGCTGAGGTACCAACTCCTTCTCGCTGCAGGGTTGTGTGAGGTGCAAGTAACTCTTATGTGGTTTAATCCAGTGGTAAACCAAAATAAGGGAGAAGTCAACAAGCACACACACACCGCATGAGATCGGGCAACATTTGTGTCTTTTGTCACAGGAAGCATCAGAAGTGGAGAGAGCAAGTGAAATGAAGTTCAGCTCGGATTAAATATGAAATAATTCTGCAAGCAGGGCCTAAATTCAATCGAGCTGCTCTCATGCTCTGAGCCGGATTCAAAACAGCAGGTCCCCCAAATTGAATTATGGAATGGCATTGATGCTTAATCCGGAGCTCTGGCAGGGGTTGCTGTGTAACATGCAGTGCAGGAGGGGGAGAATATTTGCAAATATTATATAAACACGCATGCACACAGTCATGCTCACTTGGAGAAGCAGAGGTGTTCTTGAAGGTGAAATCTTAGCTAATCAGAGGAGATGGATTGCGGAGAATATGGAGAAGAGGAGTGGGAGGGAGGCAGACAGCTATTGAATGTTTGACATCAAAGCACAGAAGGATTATTGAACGTGGCACCTAAGAAAAACTGCTGAAAAAAAATGGAGATGGGTAGGAAAAAATCACTACCAAAAAATAAGAGGAGATTTTATAGATTATGATTTTTTTCCTTGTAGAATTCCTGGTATTTGTCCTTTCTTTTTGCTTCCCACTACGGAGAGGGAATTTGGATCTTTAATTCCCTAAAGCTTTGCTAATTTTTCCTTTTATTTTTTTTTTTTTCCTTTTTGTTGCTTTGAAAAAGGACCTGGTTTGCCTTGCTAATAAAGAAAGAGGATTCTTACCCTTGGCTACACCATGTATAGGATAAGACCTTCTTTAATTTAACTCCTGGTTTTCCCAATACATCTTAATTGGACTTTTTATCTTCCAGCTAGTAGTAATACCTGTACAGAAGAGGTTTTAGGTACAAGGAAGATAGGTTAATAGATAAGATCCTTACATATAGAGTGGAATTCAATTGCATGAAAAATATTTTCTTAGACTGCTAATTGTTTGGCAGAGAATTTGTCTTTCTGGTCAGTTCCTGCAGCACTTAGTGTTGTGCCTCTGACCAAGGCTCCAAAGCTGTATCAGATTGATGATGATGATGATGGAAGGCACAGAAAGGAGCTTTAGAGTCAACCTGGTCCTTCCTCTGTTTTCTACTCCAAATAGCAAGACAATTTGCCTTCCAAGAAGATGGAGAGAGCATACAGGCTGCTTTGAGAAGAAAGCTTTCTTTCGAAAATAAAGAGATGCTTAAATATTACAAGGAGTTCGGGTGTAGGGAAATGCTTGTAGCCAGTAAGGCAACAAGCCTTACAATCCTGACACTATTAAAAGTCACTGTCAGTAAAATAAAGCTATTCTTGGAGGCAGGGGGAAATTGTTTTCAGCTTCATCCCCTTCTAGGGCAGCTTTGAAAATTCTGGTAGTTTCCAGCTGCCCTGTGTGTGAAGAATGAATTAATTTGCTGTGGTGGGTAAAATGAAAAATCAAAAGAAATGTTTGGTCAGAATTGGTCTGAAATGGAAATCTTTTTTTTCCTCAATCTCTCTGTCTCCCACCCCTCCCCAGTGATCAACCTGAGATGAACCAGTTCCAGTTCATTTCTTTTGGAGGAAAAGGAGCCTTTCAAACACAGGTGTAACATTTCATTTTCAGGGTTATTTATTTTTTTTAAAAATACTATTTAGAAATTATATTTTTTGGATTGAAGTACCAGAAAAGTTCAGGTTGCTTTCCAGGATCCATTTCTCAGTGAATTAGCTACTCACCAAAAAACCTTCTTGTCTGGTTTTATCATCCCTTAGTCAACACCAGCCTTTCTGACAGTTTCAGGGATGCTCAGCAATATAATGCAGTATATGGGATAACTGTTGTTTTCAGGTAATACCAGGGTCTTAGTCCCTCTGATACCAGTAATATTTGTATGGAAAGACCATATCCAAAGTGCTGGGACAAAAATGCCAGCTGCCTCACTGAGAGGGTGTGGGACTGTGAATGCACCATCCTGCTTTAGCAGTGGCTGTTTTTATTAAGTTCTGACAGTGCCAGAATCAAACTTGCTTTGAATTCTTTCAGGTAGCTAAAAATGTTAAGTACTTTTCAGATGCAGAATGTTGCTTTCAGATGAGTAATACATGATAGATGGTTGGCTGCATGCAGAGGTGACCAGCTGCAGGAGGGCTGGTGTCAAACTGCATCAGATCAGGGATTATGCATTTGAACATATCTGTCCTGCCACCTTCTCCTCACCTGAGGTCTTCCCACACTCGGGAAAATGAAATGAAATAAAATGCAAGGTCCAGTTCCCTGAAAAATAGTGTAATAAAAAAATAACCTTCATCCCTCCCATTCCAGACAAGATCTGCCATGAGAGGCTGCCCACAGAAGACTGGACTGTTTAAAGCAGAGGAAGTTTAGCTTCATGTTGGCATTGCAGAACAGCTCAGTGCAACACTTTTAGATGTATTCATTCCCTTAAATCACTTAAGGAAAATTAGCTGCCATAAGACCATAAAACCATGTTTTAAATATTGCTGTATAGGAGGATTTTTCTTCTGCTCTGCAGTATGGAAGATAAGCTGCTTCCTTTGAAAAAAAGTTCATTTTGGAGCAGGGAGGATGACTGACTCAGAAATAAGTGAAGTGGATATGAGGCACACACACAACTACAGTGATTCCAGCACTGAGTGTTCCAAGGCTGAGTGTTTGCTGTAGTTACTGCATAAAAATAAACCAAAGCACCTGTGGTTCACTGTTCTTCTGGCTTTTACAAAGTGTACTTATTTTATTTTTAAAGTGTTTTGAATTTCATAATGACTCTATCATCCGTAGGAAGGAGTAGATGGGTCAAAAAATGAGAGAACAAAGGAAGCTTTTGATCTCCACGTCACTGATTTTGACACAATTATACTCTGATGATCACTGTCATTGTGTTGGCATACATGAAGTGAAGGGATGTTTTCAGCTCTTTCTAGTGGTATCAGTCTTGTAGATGACACTGAAGATCTTCAGATCTTCTAGATCTTCTAGATCATGTGCTGTTGGCTGGAGTTGTTTCTGTTCATAAGCACCTTTCCCTGCCCATATAGAGAGCAATGTCTTCCCCCCATTCCACCAGGTGACACATGTTGATGGTTTCCCTGTCTGTGCTGGAGCAGGTTAGCAAAATTAGCGCTGAACATGAATGTATTGTTTAAAACAACTCAGCTGACTTTTAAGTATGTTAAAGCATGTTCATATGAGCCATTCCAACAGCTGAACTGTGGATCCAAAAACTTCCGCTTGGGCCTGATAACACACTTCACGCAGAGAGATATTTGGAGTATGAATGTCTATATCCTAGGCAAGGAATCCAGTAAGGCAGATAATCACAGCTAGATCGAAACACATGAACAATCTGATTGAATTCAGCAATGTTACTTTTGTGCTTATGGTTAAACAGGTGCTTAAATGTTTTGGAGTGGGGATCAAGTGGTCAGTACTGGCAAGCTCAAGACTGGGGTGGTCAACAGAGATCAGTCCTTACCTCTGCGTGAACATGAAACCTCAGACACAGAGAGAGCAGCATAACTGCTTGGTTGTCAGACAGGTTCCATAAGACCATCCAGCACTTCTCCCAACAAGCAAATGCACTCTTTAAAACAGATTTAATGAGTGAACTCAGGTAGTGTGCTCAGTGCCAGCTCAGTCCCCTCGACCATGTGCATTGTGATGTGGCCTTTAATCACAGGGGCTCGTGTTATTCTCCCAGCTAGACCCCTGCCTCACCGAGTTCTCCAAATGGAAAACTTCCACATAATAAGCAGCTATTCAGCATTTTGGTTTAGCTTCAGCGTTCATTGTGCTGCTTTGTCCTGTATTTACTGTGTGCTATTGAGATCCTGCTCTGAGGATAGAATTGTTAATCTCCTTGTGGGCTCTTTTGTTTTGCTCATTGTTGTACCCTAGGAGCATTTCAGAAGTGTTGATTATTTTTGGGGGGGGATCCCTATGAGAGATAAATGTATTATCCTTGTATGGATAGGAAACAAACAGACAGTTATGATCAGAAGTACCTACTCGTTTGTGATAGATGATTTAAGATGCCTGGAATCAGATTTGTTTCATGTCATTCAGCAAAGATTGATAAGTTCATTGTCTTGTTTCTACCTATTCCTTCTGTGAGGAAGATTGGGATAGACTGTTTCTGTCATTTGGAGTTCTTAGGACACAGAAGAAAAGGACTAGGTAGCTACTGATTCCTTGGAATGAATCTATTTCTAGTAATTTGCCTCTCCCAAATGAAAATGCAGAAATGGGATTCAGTGCTCCCAGGAACTCACACTGCAACACTAGAGCTTGTCTTCTTTCTTCCGTTTTTCTTCTATTCTGCCTGTTTTCTACGTCCTGCTGTCATTGAGACTGAAGTCCTACATGCAAATGATTCCTTTGCTAGATGCTATTCACCTTGTGACCTGAGTGAGCTAAAGAAAACAAAATGATGACCAAAAAGAAAACAAAAAAACCACTCACCTGGGATGTGCTTTTTAATTATCATCTCCTTTGTCATGCATACATATACTAAAATTTAAATTATTTCTGCTTAAGTAACTTTTCTGTATCCATTCCTGACTTTGGAGTGCTTGATGTTGCAGCCTTTGCATACTTTTAATACTATTCTGGGTGAAAGTTTTCATCGATTCAAAGCAAAACATAGAGCTGAAATGAAGCCCCAGCATGCTAAACTCTGAGTCATCTGCTGGGCTGGAACCTTTAGGTTTCACCACACAGACATCTGCCACCAGGACTGATGAATTAGCTGATAGAGGATGGCAATCTGCTGTGGCTGTGGACAGGCATGAGGGAGGGAAAGAGCCTGTGGGCTTTGGGGGTATCTGCTGACAGCAGAATTAGTAATAAGAAAGGATGAGTAAACATAATACTGCAGGCATCAGGGGTGTTATTTGAGGGTGAATGACACCTTTTATGGTTTTGAGAAGGTTTTTTTAATATCTCATGTGCAGGCTTGGACTTGAACAAAAGTATATGTTTCCAATCTTCTGTCTCTCAGGAGGCCTTGCTTTCAATCCAGGTAGGCTTGAGTGGGCAAGCAGTAAGAGTACAGGGGAATTAACATTTGTCTGGTTAGTCAGTGTAACTCTGGATTCTTCAGCAGATGACTATGCTCCTCTTCATAGAGAGAATATAACCAACTTTCTCAGACTATAGCCAACTCATAGACCTTCTCTTTCTCTCATTCTGGTGCTGAGCTCATCCCTGTCAGGAGGTTGCGCATGTTCTTACCACTCTGGAGCACTTCCCAATTCTTTCAAAGATGCAATTGAGCTCTTAATGCCCTCAGTCCCCGCCCCTCTGCCTACTGCTGTGTTTCAGAACTGTTTAGGCTACTCACTGTCAATGCTGCTGTTCCACCTACTTCTTTTCTAGGCCTTCAGTAGCAGCATCTAGAGTGAATTATCAAGAAGAGGACTGTGCAGAAGCCATGTTCAAAGTATGGTGTTGTGGGAGTGATCCACATGTAGCACATCCAACCCCCAGTTTCTTCATTATCCTGAACTTTTGCAGAGATGGAAATCAGGCTCTTTGTCTTTCTAGTATCCCTTGTTGCAGAGGCAGTGCCATATTTTGAGGGAAGCATTCTGCTTTTATGAAAAACTAGGTCACAAAATATAGACTTAGAATCCTATAACTGATACTTTGCAGGTTGCAACTATCCCTAACAGCAGCTTTAGTGACTTGAGTTGCTTTAGTGACCTCCCGTCCTCTCTGCCTTGGGCAGTGCCACATTCTTTACCAGACAACTCCACATTTAGAAAAATGCAGTTGGTCTCCAATGTGCGTGTGATTTGCTGGAGAGTGTCATAAATTTTATTTTTGTCAGTCCTGCAAATGTGTCAATCTTAGAGGCTCTACTTCCACTCATCTCCTGAAACGACGTTGTTAGTATTATCATCAATGTGATATTGGGTGGTTGACAAGTAAAGTATAACAACAATTTTTTGCAAGGGTTTCACATCAAAATTGTACACTTAGGCTCCTAATGCTATAAGCCTACAAGCAGTATTATTCAATATAACATTTGAATGACTGGAAGGAATTGTTTTCTTTTCAAAAATTCTTCTTTTCCCTCATCATCTTCCCTGCTCCTGTTATAAACTGGAGCAACAAAATTGAATATATTTCACTGGAAAAATCATAAGCCAATTCTCATTCTAGCTGAAGCCAGTTTGGATGTTAATAAATGTTTGGAAAGACTGTTGATTGGGGTTTGGTATTGCTCAAAAATCACTCAGAGCCAAACAGATCAGCTGAGGTCTGCTTCATCTGGTAGAAGGAGCCATAACAGATTAACATAGGGTAATGAGATCTGTAGCATAACATACCTGGCTCCATTTTGCTGTTAGCAGAGCTCTTGGACTTCCTTCCCCAGCTGAAACACACAATAGTAATGAATAATCATTTTTAACTCAATACTGAATTTTAACAACCTACTAGAGAGTGATGTTCACATAGTCCCTTAGATATTCCGAGTTGTCATTTTCACCTGATGGTTTTCACTCTGACATCAAAACAGCTGTCATGAGACATCATCTTTTGCCAATAATTCTCAGTGTAATGTAGTATATGTTATTCTGAGTTCTTCTCCGGCAAAATGGCCAACATGCTGCCTCTTATTCCTCTCTTCCTGAAATTAGAAGAGAGATTACCTCTGCTGATGCAGTATGTGTTCAGCTATGATAGCCCTGTGGCTACTTTCTGTGGTAATGTTCATACTTGTGCTGCTTTGTTGACATTGTAGAAATGCCCTGTACCACTTCTATCTTGCAAGTCCCTGTTGACTGAAGTGTAACTTTTTCATAGTTTGCAAATATCATTCTTGTTTCATTTCTCTGCTGAAGAAAACAGTAGTGAGGATAACCTTTCATCACTGGTTTAATTTAGTAGAGTAATATACCCATCATTGCCTGATTCTTCTGCTTATGCTTAGGATTCTGACTTTATTTCACACTTTCCTTTTGGACTAGCATAATAGGAGCTACTAATGCTCTAGATAACGTTATACTTCATATAGGCTGCATAAAAGTATTCCCCTTAAACTCTTCCCATTGTAAAATATGGATATCTGCTGACAGAAGCAAATGTGATGTGCATGATCAGTTTGTGAGCTATGGCATTTTCTGATAAGCAATCTTGTGAGGGTAGCAGTTCAGAACTCCTCAGTTTCTTTCATGTAATTTTAAAAATTCTTCCAGTTTGTTCTGGAATAAACGTTCTCTTGTGATCTACCACTGTGTTCTGTTTTTATGCTGGGTAAAGCAGCTTCTGATCTTAGCAACCTTCTCACAGTCCTTTTAACACAAACTGTGTTATAAGAAATTTACTAGTAGCAGAGCTGTTTTTTGCACTGGAATGGATTATTTGCAGGAGATGCTGAATCTTTGCCACTGGAGGGTTTTATGACAGGTATTTATTGAAAAAAAAGTTTAGATAGAGTTAATTCCCTTTTGAGGCAATTGAATACACTCAATAACCTCTACAGATTTCCTTCTCATCTCCAATTAATCTATGATTTTTTTGTCCCTTCTCTTTGATTAGTTTTCAACATGTAAATCTTCATATATATAAATGTATATATAAAAGTGAATATAGAATTTCTCTGGGTAAATCTTCATATATATAAGTGTATATATAAAAGTGAATATATAATTTCTCTAGTAATATTTTAGGAATCAAGGACACCATTAGATGAAGTTCCACCTGAAACTGTGATCTCCTTGTTAAAGTGATAGTCAAGGAAGGGATGTGCTG
Source organism: Corapipo altera (assembly GCF_003945725.1). NCBI lineage: Eukaryota > Metazoa > Chordata > Aves > Passeriformes > Pipridae > Corapipo > Corapipo altera. Next base: position 6,821,005 of record NW_020884899.1, on the reverse strand, counting down.
TTGAGGCCACTCTCTGTTAAAACCCTTATTTTTTGCTAAGCAAAATTTATAATTTGAGAATTATAAACTACATTTCATCTAAACTAGACAGGCTTTTTGGCTGATTTTGTTTTGTTTTGATCACACTGACACGCTCACAATCTAGCTCTGGATGATGCTCCACTGTACTTTTGTCAAATACTCCTGACTCTCCAGGAAATGTGTCTGAAATGTGTCTACAGCTCCCAAATTTCTCTCTGTTTGTACTTAACATGCTAATTATATCACCATAGTTGTAATCTCTGACACAGTTGATGGGTTGATGTGGTTTTTTTGCTATCCCCATTTGGTAGTGTTTTTATCTAGAATAAGAACAGTGTCAGGTAAAATTAATAACCCAAAGAAGAATGGAATGTTTTAATCCCAGAGACTACAATTTCCTTTGTTTCAACACAATGTTGACCAGTTTTCCTTTGTACCTGAAACTTCTAAGCTGTTGTTCTCTATGATACTCAGACTCCTCCATGAAACACTGTAGAAAGATTAGCATGGTTTACTATCATATTTCTAGATAAGTAGAAACTATTATTCTTAAAGTTAAATCTTTAATATTCTCACATGTTGCATTAATATTTGCATCCTGTGACTTAGGTTATCTGCGTGCAGTAACATGCACATTGCTGCTCTAAACATCTGAATCAGGCATGTGTTTGGGTTTTTTTTTTCCAGCAGTTTGCCATTCTGAGAAATCTTTGTGCTGCTGTTTTTAGTTTGGGGCAGACATGTTACTTATGACCTCCACTTTGCAGTGATCTACTGTACACCTTATCTTTTCTTCCAGGTATTTTATTGCTATTACATGGAACTTCTGTTGTTGCTTTCTTAGTTTCAGCTCAGCATCTCTGTCTCTTTCCACAGCTCTTTAGGGCCTTTAGTCAAACTCCTCTCTTTTACCTTGGATCAAAATATTATCCATCAAAGCTTTAGTATCCTCTCTACCATCAAAACATGGTTGTATTTTCCTGGGATGTGCCTAGAGGGCTGAACACAACTCAAATATCCCTCTGAGGAAATAGTGTCTCCTAAAATAGTTTTTTGAAGATGTACAACCATGTTCTCTATTTTTCTAGGGGCATCTGCCAGCACCCCGCTGATGAATCAGAGCCGTCTCTTCAAAGAATTTACCCCTTGCCAATGGAAGAAAATATTCCCTTTATGTAATACTCACATTTTTGTCTTGGACTGAGTGTACAAGAGGGGTTCAGTATGGATTCTTTTCCCACTCTTTTGCATCTTCTTCCTGCTTCTACATTCTGTAGTTCTTAGAGAGGTGATGTTATCAAATTGTTCTTGATATCTGCATTGGGGAGAGAGGGTTTGTTGTTGTTTGGGGTTTTTTTAAATTGTAAGTAGCATTAATCAGGGAGTGGTTGATATGTTCAGTGCTGCGTTGAGAGTTTCCTTGAGTCTGGGAGACATGATTAAGCTCCTCCTCAGTAATTCTGGTTTCATGTTTCTCCTCCTCTTCTCTGCTTTTCAGTGAGAAACAGAGTTTGAGATTTATTTTTTTTTAGCCACTTATGAAAAACTCCCCCTTCGCTTCTGCTCCTTCCCCAAGTGCTTCTATAAACTGGGTCAGAGTCAAGGTCACTGACAAGTCTGCTTCAGTCAGTGGTTGCATTTGAAGTGATGAGCACTGAGGAGAATGAGCTCCTGCACGATGCAGCAGGCAATTCCAGCTGGCTCTTACCAGAGCTTCTTAGAGAAGGGGCTTCTCACAGGATGCAAGTGGAAATGCCTGGAATGAGCTGATCCATTTTATTTTTCCTCCTTCAGAAGGCATCGGGACCATGCCCTTTGTTCATGTGGCTCAATTTTCCACCTGGGATTGCATTTGCCTTTTAAGACACAGGGGCAAAGTCACTGCCAGGGCTTTTTTATTTAATACAAAAGAGCTCTTAGTATTCAAAAAATGATTTACAGACAGCTGGCCAAGTGTTTGACCTAACTATGTCTGTTCATGCTATTCTACTGGTGCAAGATAGCAGTAATAGAGCCAGTGGACAATTAGCCCAGTGTATGCAGTGAAGATGGGTAAAGTGAAATGCTGATTTTAAATGAGGATATTTGACATAATAGCATCTCAATCAGGGAGCAGTGGAATAGCAGTATAAAATTATACACGAATAGCAGAGGAAACCAAGCCAGGGGAGGAGTGACATTATAGTTAAAAGAAAGCTCAGAAGCAAAAAAGGGAAAATAAAAGGAAAAAAAGGCAGAGAGTGGAATTGTATCAACAAGTACTGAACAATCTCACAGTCCCTGTGCATTAAAATTTCATGCCAGAATGGGATGGTGGCACTAAGCAACTTTATAGTATCATGCTCAGAATTACCAAAGAGGCAATGAGGACTCAAAGAAAGTAATGGCAGAGCCTGATTAAGTGTCACGGTTAAAGTTGATGTAGAAACTGCATTTATACCCTTTAAAAATGATATCTTCTTGATGCAAGAAATCAGAGTCTGAAAGAGAAGAGCAAATTTTTTTTATTTATTCCTGAGCAAGGATTAAGCCTTGATTGAAGATGTACCTGTCAAAGAAACGTTCTGTAATAATAAATATAAACATGCTCAAATTCATCATTCCTGGTGGAGTACAAAAGCCAAAAAGACCTTAGATTGGCACATACTTCTGAAAGGGGACCAACATAAAACGGAAAAGAAAACTAAAAGCAGTAGCTAAGAGGGCAAAACAGAACAAAATAACACTTTGGGGTGACATGGCAGCAATATAAAATTGCCATTGTAGAAATGCATTTTTGCAGCTTTACCATTAGAGAGTGTCTTACCCTTATTTGAAAAACTCCACAAGTTTATAAAAGGTTGCATGAGAAGTTAGCAAAGGGGATTATTAGACTGAAGAAGGTCATTAGCATTAAAGGACACCCTTTGAAGTCTTGCCCAAATGAACTAAGGAAAAAAACCCCAGTATACTCTGGCAAGTTAAATGCAAACCCATAATAATAGAGGACAAAAACAATTTTGAAGAATAACTTGCTAAAGGCATAAAAACTAATAATAAAAACTTTTTCAAACACATCAGAGGCAAGAAGCCTGCCTGAAGGTCTATAAGGTTGATAGATGATCAAGATGTAAAAGAAGTGCTCAAGGAAAATAAGGTCTTTGCAGAAAAGCTAAATGAGTTATTTGCTTTGGTGTTCACAGTGAGGAGCCTAGAGGGAATTCCCAAATTAGAGCTGCTCTTTATAGGGGACAAGTCAGATAACATGGATAACAGTGGCTTAATGGTAGTTTTCATTTTGGAAGAGGAATTTATTCCTCATACATCTGCTAGCCTTTTTTGGATGAATTGACAGGCGTGAAGATCAAGGCAATCCACCACCTATTGCGTATTTTGAATTTCTGAAAAGCTTTGGTAAAGTTTCTAACCAAATGATTTTAAAGAAGTTAAGAATCTAAGTTGTCACTGGATGACATGAGCTTTTTGTGCTTATTTTTGACATATGTGGGCTTTTGCTTGCATTGTTTCCTCAAACACCCTGTGCTGGCCACGTCCAGGGACCTCTGAGTGGCTGTTCTTTCAGGAGCTCATGCATGGCAAAGAAAACACAGCTCCTGCTACTGCTCTCTGACAGTCTCTTGTACTCTTCCAAGAATAAAGTAGAAGGAGTGGCTGTATGATGGCTGGATTGGCACTATCAGGTTTATGGACAAACAATAGTAGTTTGTTCTGCCTAAAAGAGAGCTCTGTTCTATCCTGCATTCCTCTGCCTCTGCATTCCTGTGATTCTGGTGTTTGGGGCTACCTGAACCTTATTGGAGTTACTGTTCAGTGCCATAAAGCATCACTAAATTGGAAAAAAAGAAAAAAAAAAAAGTGAAACTGTATTTTGAGTGGGAAAAGCCTACAGACGATAAGATTTCCCTACATAAAAGATCATTATCCTCGGTGAAGGCCATTATACTGTCATTGTGACAATACACAGAGGTATAGGATAGGTCCCTTGATTTCTTGGCATGTGTCATTCCAAAATAGTAATCCCAAATAATCCTGTAGATAGGATTCTCCACTGCTTATTTTCGTCTTGTGCCTGGTTTACTGTGCCATCCAGAGCCTGGGCCGGAGAACAGGAATCCTGTGAGAAGAATACAGTGGCTGCCTGACAGCTTAAAGGAAAGGAAACTAATGGATCCAATTGGGATATTTTAGGCAGATAGGCTTTAGTTGCAGAGTGGATGGCTAGAGCTGAATGAATAATACTGCTGCTCTTTTGAAAAGTATAATAGATATCCTTTATGATTTCAGATTGCCAGGATCTTTGCCTTCTGCAAACTCATCCTATGAGGATTATAATGTAGCAGAGCTGCTTCCAGAGTTGTTATTTTTCTTAAACTTGAAAAACTGCACTTTTAGATTCATAGGCATCAAAAATAGCTTAATGCTGGTAGCATTACTAGCTGGCTTTTGCAGGCAGCAACCCTGCAGTTTTGCATATGTTTTCTTGATCTAGAGCCCAGTTTAAGCTGTTGAATGGGGTCTGTGTCTATAATGTTCCCTAAGTGCAATTATGCAAAGAGATTGCTTATTTGAATCATTAATCAGTCTCTGGATGGCTGCAAGTTCTTATATTTCATGGCTGGTTTTCATGATGTATGTGACCTATTCATAGTGTTGCTCAAGCTGCACTGGAACAAGACTTAATTCCTACTCTTGTTAAAGCTTTTCTGCTGACTACCTTCCCCAGTATATGCTTAGAAACTCTCCCAAGCCCAGAGGACCACTCTATGCAAAACTGCTGAAAAGGCTCTTCAGACAAGAAAACTGTATTAGTAGCTTAAATCTTTCAAGTTGGAGTTAACACAATAGATCGATGTTTCCTGTGTGGATGCATTCAGTCATCTTTTCAGAATCTGGTTACTCTATGCCTTGTGAAAAATCCAATTAAAATTAATGTATTAATTAGCAGGAGTTTAATTTTCTTCTTGTCAGGAGATACATCACGATGTTGGAATTTTACCGCATCAAAGTTAGCAATAGTCCCCTTCTTATAAGTATTTTGAAAGCTTCTACTTGCTGTCTTCTGCAGTGCTGACACCAGTGGATCAATAGGTTTTTAAAAGCAGACAGGAATCACCGTGATAATCTAGTCTGAGTTACAAAGTACTAAATATCATCCATCATGGTTTTCCTAAATGGGCATCAAAGTCTGAGCTTCCCCAACTTCTGGTGGCTTAGCTGTTAGAGAAAATGACTGATCTAAAAGAGCTTAGAGGGTTTATCTCACAAGAGCATCTGGAATATCAAATCTTTCACCAAATATCTTCAAAACTCCATCCCTGTGCTGGTAAGGTGGTTTTCTTTAAACGATTTTTTTTTTCCTCAAAAAATAAATTTATTTTTTTTCTCTTCAGTATATCTACCTTCTGGGAACTGACATATAGGAAACTTCAGTGTAGAGCAAGATTACTGAGCTGGGTCATTTTGATGGCCTGAGCTGCAGAATCTGACCATACTTTATGTGATAAATCTGCCCAAGTGTGCTGAAAGCCAGGGGCACTCTGACATGTGAGCTGCCTCCTTCATTTCTACAGGGTTTGCTTGTGTTCCAGGGTGACTCCTTTAGAGACAATGCTGGTAATCATTTCACTATTTCTCAAAATATGGTAAGAATAGGAGGAAGGATCACATTATGAGGACTGATAATCGTTGATTCATGTAAATGTACATCTGGGAGAAACAGAGGGTTGCCTGAGCATAAACAGAAAAATCTAAGTTAAGATGAGCGCACACCGTGGAGTATATGCAGCAGGGAGGAGGAATCAACAATTCTTGATATTGCTGAAAAGGGAGCCCTGCAAAATAATTTGCATACAAAGTTTGTGAAACCAATGCAGCTTTGTTCCCTCATTCCTCACGGTGTTTGTGTCTTGTTTAAAGAATCACAGAATTGTTAGGTTTGGAAGGGAACTCTGGAGATCATCTAGTCCCATCCCTTTGCCAAGGCAGGGTCACCTAGAGCAGGTGACACAGAAATGCATCCAGCTGGGTTTTGAATGTCTCTAGAGAGGGGAGAGTCTGTGACCTCTCTGGGCAGCCTATTCCAGTGCTCTGCCACCCGCAAGGTGAAGAAGTTCTTGTGTTGAGGTTGAACTCCATTCATCTAACTGAACAATTTCCTGAGCTTACCTATGAGAATGTTGGGGGAGACAGTGTCAAAAGCCTTGCTGAGATCAAGGTAGACAACAACACTTTTTATATGTTGATGTATAGAATTTGATGGGGTTTTTTTGGTGTTTTTGGTGCTTTTGCCTGATTAATAACATTGCATAAAATGCAATGCTACTACTATTTCCATTTTATTTTGTTGAATAGGTTGTTGTTTTCAATGTTTTTATTTATGGACTGTTTTTATTTATGAACTGAAAGATCAGTTTTTAACTGTAGAATATCTCACATTTAGGTTTGGATTTTAATAGCACCTTCTGAAATAGTATCCTGTCCTGTCTCATTATATACTGAGTTCCAAAGTTTAAATCCAAGTTAGGAACCAGTTTATGCCCTACTGAAATGCAGTCACCTCTGGAAAAGACCCCATCAGTGGAGTGCTATTTGAAGGCTGTTTACTTAGATGTACATCAAGAAAAATCTATTTCGGTTCTGAGTCTAGCTAATCTATTGTTTTGTATTTTTTGAAAATAAACTGCCTTCATCTCAGTATTGGCCTTCTGCTACGGAATTTGTGGTGGTTTATGGCTTCCCCCAAAAAGGATATTCACTGTAGAATTAAATCTCAGCAGGCGTAGATTTAATCCTCCCTGATGACTTGTAGTCTATGGAAACATTATTGCCTGTGCTTGGTTGGTGAGTCTGCCCTTCAGGAACTGGATGTTCTCCTCTTGCTGCAGTTAACTCATGCAACAGAGACAGCTTTTTATTCTGTTTATGTCCCTTGGTAATGGCTGTATTGATCTGGCCTGATGTAAGCAAAGGTTCACAGTTCGCCAAATGTTGCTAAGGGTACCAGACTATTACTGCCATCAGCAGACACATTCCATCATCCCTCAGCCTCGGTGTGCGAAAGCTAGAGCAGCAGGATGCCACATGTTGGTAACTAAGGAAAATGGCATGTGTCAGAATCTGGCATATGTCAGACTTGGATGCTTCTAAAATTAGAAGGAGTATATTTTTTGTCATGTTTGTTTTGACTGCCGAGCAATGCAGGAACATTTAAAGGTTAGACTAATTTTCAGCTGTTTGGAAACAAAAGTCACAATGACAATGCTGTGCCAAACCACCTATAAATTTCATTTTCAAATAACTGAGAACTCTGTTCCTTTAAAACATTATCAAAGTGACTAAGGCTGCCCTGAGCTGGGAGCAAGAAGAGTGAGGAAGGTGAGATGTTGTCCAGCCTGATAGCTCTGAACAAATGACTTCATCATCTCCTTGCCTGTTCAGTTCAACAAGGAATTTTCACTAGAAAGCAAAAGCCAGGTGAAAAGCTTTTGAGCCTGACTCTTACTTGCGACTACTCCAAGTAAAGCTGTAGAAGTGAGAACTGCTGAATCTCCTAATACTGCTTGGGGGATTTGGCTCGTTGTTTAGAAAACAGTTTAAATCTGTGTACTTGATTTTCCTAGCACAAACCCCCAGTTGTCCCTTGAAATAAGAATTATTTTTCTAGCTCTGCAATGATGAATATGTCTCACTGTGACAGGATACTTCGATGAGTTTTAGAATATTTTTAAAAGCAAGAGGCCTGAGACTATAGTTGGGTAGGGGTGGTGGTGAGGAAACAGCTGATCTATTTGTAGATTATCTATTAGATTAATAGGTTGCGGGTTTTTCCCCACGGAGTCCAAGAGTGGAGGATAGAATAGCTGATTCAAATGGAAAACTGTTTTCATTTTGTTTTCCTGCTCCTTGAGAGCTGGAAAATGCTGATTGCTTGTTCCCATCTCATCCTGGTTCTAGTCTGTTAATTCCAAAGATCACTCTCTAAGTGGCATGGTTACCTTCTAACAAGATTAGAGGAAGAGAGGCAGTAAACTGCTCGGTTGCCCTCTAGAAACCTTTGGAAAGTGTGATTTGGAGTGTGTTACTTGGAGAAGTAGTGCAAGGAGCCCTGTCCAATCTTGCCCGTTATTGCAAGGGTTTTACAGCTGTCATAGTAGTGGATTATTCTCTGGAAAACCAAATATTTAGCGGTTATTGTCTGTGTTAGTCAAACTGATATATACCACTGTTGTATAACAAGGTGAGATTCTGTACAGGGTGTTTGTAAATGACTTTGTTGATTTCAGCAGTATTGTAATAGCAAAGGGCAATGAAAATTTATATTATAACAGACATTGTGATTTTATGTTATTAGCAAAAATAACTTCAAATGCAGTTTGCTAGAACTGGAACAGAGAAATTCATCCAAGTAAAACATTATTTTAGTTTTCAGACATGTTTTGAGAATGCCAGTATCTTCTGCTGAAGTCAGTGGAAGCTGTAAATGATTGCTGTGACTGCTTTTAGCCCTGCAGATTGATTTATCACCTGAACCCATTAGTATCTGTGCACTGAGAGCAGTAGGAAAAGTGTATGTGTATGTGCCTATACATATATTATACCTATAGTAGGTTTTATGCATTGTTTTCCTGTTGATTATGTATTTTGCAAAGGAATTTATCTGCATCTCTTCCCTGTGGAGTTCAGATGTATGATTGGATCTAGTTATGCTGCAGTTCAGGGAGAGACTGGAGCATTTGAAATAAAGCTTGGGAGCCATTTACCAGGCTATTACAAAAGCTGTGGTCTGTACCGGGTACCCAGGCCCAAAATGCCAAGGAGAAGCTGCCATCTGGCTTTGCAGGCTGGCCAGTATCAAAAGGGTCTGTGCTAATTGGAGCACAGCCCCTGAGTTAGCTGTAGGGAGCCATCCTGCAGGAACTTGGAGAGTGACTGGAAGACCTGATAGGAATTTTCCTTCTCTAACTTGTGTGATGGAGAGTTGGCTGGAGTGCACTGCCAGCTGCCACCCCCTTTCAGGAACCTGTAGAGAGAATAAAGCTGCACTTTGGCTAACTGGCTCTGTACCCCAGCTAATTTTGTTAATAACAAAGTCAATGCCCTCTTGAACCACGCTGGGACTTGATGGGGTGGTTTAGGATTTTTATCCTTTGGACTGGAATTGATAGAGCAGACTGCAGACAGAACAGATTGGACTCTCAATTCCTAAGTACAGTTTTCCCCTCACCATGGTTTTCTTCAGCCTAGTGGAGTAGTTGTAGTAATGCACAGGTGAAGCTTGAAAAGTTTGCTTAGGGAGCTGTGACATTTCACCAAGAGTGGGCAGAGTGATCTGACTTTGGGTATGCAAATGTTTACAGTCAGTCTGAAATCAGTTCTCAGTCCCCACGTACCGTGAAACCCCCAAAATTAGTGCTTGGCATCTCTTTAGGCTGAGCATGAGAGTTCTCCTCAACACCACGTTTTGAGTTTAACCAAGCCTCTATTCAGGCCCCAGCCCTGCAGTTCACCCACTCTCCCCCAGTTTTCAAGGCAGGGACTTATGTGGAACATCAGTCCCTCAGATCCAGGAGGCTTCAATCCCTTGTTCCCCAGATAGGGGACGTGTGCACGTGGGATCTTCCAGTGCACGCTGTAGTCTCCCCATTCCTGGAAATGGTCTTCTTGTGCCATCTGCATCCAAATTCCTGACCATGGGATGACCATGGAAGCAGTTAAACTCCTTTGAAAGATTCCTGGGAGAAGTCTGAGGAAAACTGGAATGTGTGGTTGGCTTTTGTTGTAGCCTCTAAACTGAAATGTAAATGGGGAAACACAGGTTTTGGGGAAAAATTATTTCCAACCTTAAAGGCAAACCTGCTACTTTTTGTATGTTTGGGTCAAATATCTCTGATCTGGCTTTCTAGAAAGCATCTCAACATCAATACTGAAGTTTTGAAAGACAAACAGCATGATTTCCATCAGTCCTGGGCGTGGGAAGGTGTACTTGGTTTCTGAACATCTGTAAATGAGGCTACTTTGACTGTCACTTCCATAAACAAAATAAATAGTTCTGGTAAGCAAGCATGTGAATGTTGTTTAAATTTCTCTGAGCTTTATTATTTCAGTACCAGTAAAATTCAACTTATTTTAAGTTTCCACTGCTCATCTGAACTAATATTGTAGTCCAAACTTCTCCCACAGTGCTACTCAGTCCTTGTGCATTAAAGTTAAAGGTGAGGAGGAGGATAAGATACAAAAGTCAAAGGGTAAAGTGACTTATGTTTAAAAACTAAGAATATGGAAAGAGCCAATTTGGTTGTAACAGTTTGACATCAGAAACTGTATTTGCAAAGGGAGGATATTTTTAAGATTAGCTATTTTTTTCCCCCTCTCACAGTATCTTTAAAAATGCATCTGGTAATGGCCTTGAGGATTGTATCTTTTGGAAACAACTCTCCGACAGGTTATGTATGAAAAACCTTGCTGAAATTTCACTGAAGGTACAAAAGGACAAAAAGCCAGCCAGAGAAATGGAGACAGAAGGGCACAGAGAGGATGTTAGCATTCCCCTGAACTTCTTGTAGCAGTAAGCATTTTAAAGTAATTTTGAATAACCTCATGGAATATGAGGGGAAAAAAGCTTTACTGTACATTGGGCAATAACTGAGTAGGCTCGACATATTTTGTGAGGTGACACCCTTGGAGGTAATAAAGTGGATGGATTGAATTTAGTAGCAAAATAAATAACACACAGGTTATTAAACTCCCTGTGTTATTCATGACCATCTTGCATTTAGCAAAACTTTCCATTTTTAAGTCTGCTGCAAGCTGCTATGGAAAATCTAATCTGTCCCAGGGGACAATGCAGGAGTCCAGGGAATGCCACAGCAGGCACACGACCAGTTTAGAGAGTACAGAGCCTTGCTAATGCATTAAGGTGGTGTGCTAAGAGCAGAAAACTTTCTAACAAACAGTTCATTAGACATCTCAGGGGAGCTCCTGACTATTCTTATGGTATTATAGTAGTGGGTGTCCAACTTGTCTCCTTCGAAGACTTTTCTTCCAATCCAGTGTCCAGCCAAATGAGGAATCTTGAAACAAAAACCTCTACCTGTCTGTGTTTAAAGGTGTGTCAGAAAGGAAAATAAGTTACAAATTTTGCCTGAGGGGCTGCCTGGTGCCATGTGGCCTTCAGGTATTCAGTCACCTGGCAGTGGCACTTCACTGCTTGAAGGAATCTTAGAGGTATGTGTGAGGGATAGATAAGGGTGCTTGGGAAGAAATGTCATTTATTCTGAATAAAGATGGATCTGCAGCCTCCTTACTGGAATATAATCCTTGCAGTTCTGGGGTTATTTCAACCAATCTTAGAATATCTCCTCTTAAATCTGGCTGTCATTCAAGTGGATTTGCCCAGTGCAGCAGTACCACGGCCACAACCAGCTGTGGAACACGCTGCTGTTCCCACCACAGCACAATGAGGCCTCAATTTCTGTGTTAAGCTGTACCTATGGAGCCAAAGGGAACAGGACAGTGAGCCTAATTTCATGGAAGGGAAACAGTCAGGAATCAAATGAAGCATGTTCTTCTGCTAGAAATTATTGGGCCATAAGCAGGTCATGGTTGAGTCCATGCAAGGAAAACTGATTACTGTTGTTACCAAACCTACCTGTTTTGTAATCTGGTCAAATTCTGTCCTCTTGTAACTGTATTTAAACTTCAAACCTTATAGTTGACATGTTTGGGCAGACAGACCATTTCTGTTTCCCACTTTTTCCTTTCTAAGCAACTAGTGTTTTAAAAGTTAATCTGAAGTTTCCTGTCCATGTCACACTGGACAGGTTCACCCACCCAATGGGCAGTTTGTAAGCCCTAACAGCAGGAAGAGGAAGATGGAGGTGCTTTTATTTTCCTGCCTGTAGGGAGCATCCTTTGGCAAAGGAAGCAGCTGAGCTCTTTTACTGTAGGTGGTTCGCAGGTTTGAAAAGGACTTTTCACTGGTGCAACCAATGTTTCACTTTGTGCCAGGAACTGGCCTGTCCCTTTGGACATTGAATGAGCAGATGCCTAATTAGCCTATTATTTACCATGATTGAGATAGCTGAGTTTTGATGAAAGAGACTCTACTTTAATCATTGATTCATGACAGAGGTGCTCATATCTTGCATTAGGCTGTTTAACCTTCCGCAAATATAGTTGTTCCATGCACCCTTTTATAAATATCCTGGCAACTGCTCTGTCTTCCTGCATTCTCTGTGAGGGGGAAGCTTGGGAGCTTTCAAATTGGTCCTTAGTGCTGATAATATGTGTATTGAATGCAAGCAGAGGACACTGAGTGGCACCAGGGCACTGTGTGGCTTGGGCGTATACTGCTAGCTTTTAGGGAAGGAAGAGATCCCTATGCTGAGGTGAAGGGGGCTTGCTCTGAATCCTGCCATGCACTGCCCAGGCCTGGAAAGCTTGGCTGGAGCATCCCAGAGAACAGATCTCTCAGAGGATCTCTCTATTTTTGGGGCAGGAGTGTAGCTGTTAACCTAGGAGGTCAGTTAGATGGAGATGAGGTTGTTCCAGCCTTCCTTTCCGCCACTTCCAGCGTGGTTGTGTTAGACTCCATCACCCTCACTCGTTTATTTTCTTCTCTTGAATGAATATTGGAGAGTCCTGGAGGAGGGGCAGTGCTAGTTTGATCACTGGAACTCCACATGGCAATAGGCCCTCCCCATATTCTCTTTCTTCTTTTGGTCTCCACTCCTGGACTAACCATACTTTGCTCTTAAAAGGGTTAAGAATAAACTGAGAGATTTCTGTGTCAGAGAGAAATTCAGCTGTGGTGATGAGCAAGGCTCTGTACTGAGGGGCTGGGCTGCTCCATCCAGCTTGCAGCAGCCCATTCCATTATGGTTTCACAGCTGGAGGGATCCTTAAAAACTAGCCAAATCTGGTGTATGCAGGTGCCAAATTTCTGTAAAAGTGTAGCAGAATAATTCCCTAATGCTGTCTAAAGGCCTGAAACTTTCAAAGCATCTTCTCCCTATATATGATCCTGAATTCAGGAGAGGATTGTCCCAAATATCATTCAACTGAGCTAGGTTTCAGTAGGAAAGCAAACCATTTTTAAAAGGTCTTTTCAAATGCATTTTTAATCCATCCCTTTACACCCATCTCCCCAAGACACATTGGTTTTCATATGCCCCCTGCTTCATCAGATGCCTGCTGTACATCCAGAGGTTGGAAGTGGAGCCCAAAGAGGCAGAGCTGTAGAAAGGAGCTGGATAAACATCGATTGTATTTTAAAATCTGAATAATTGTTGGGTCTGTACTGTTGGGAAGAGAAAAGGAGTTAAAGATTTGCTCTCTGTTTGGTGTGATAAATGGCACATTCTGTGTAATACCAATGATGGATGCAGCCTGAAAGGTCAGGGGAATTCCCAGCACAGGGTCTGACCTTTATTTTACTCAGTTCTCTGCTCTGAGTTTAGAATAAATTCACCGGTTAGAAGGAATCTACCACTGGAGGTTTTATCTTTGTGTTTTATTTTTGAATGAGCTCTTTTACTTTAAATTCCTCTCAGGGATTTTTTTTTTCTTCTTTGTGTGTGTGTGTGTGTGGATTTTTTGTTGTTGTTTGTGGTTTGTGGTTTCTGTGGGTTTTTCTAGTAGCAGGAGGAGGTGAAGAGAACATTTTTTAAAAAATATTTGGAAGATTTCAGAGGCCAAACAAAGAAGAGACACTTTCTTTTTTGGAGCTTTGAGATTAGTCATGCTGCTGTCTGTTTTGGAAAAGTGTTGATATAATAGAGAGCCCAATCTTGTGTTAATATGTATGGACTGATATAGCTTTCTCTATGCAGCACAAATCCTTCCAACTGTAATAAATTGGAAACGCTTTATTCTGAGAAGAGCAATTATCAGAATCCAGCATATTTCTCCCCCTCCCTGTCACCTAACTCTGTGCTCTCTTCTAGATCTTTTTTGACTTGCATAAGCCCCAAAGAGAAAAGGATTTATTTAGTGTTGACCAAAGGTTTAGCAGTATAACTTTACAGAAACAAGTTAAGGGGAAAACTTTCCTTAGTATGGGATTTTTTTTTAGACTGCCTGAGTAGTCTTCCAATTAAAAGAGAAAAGGGAATTAATTTTCTAAGTGATTGAAAATTGGCACAGATATATTCTTTGGATATTTGCTCTATCGTGGCCCACTATTTAGTAGTTCTGTGCAAATCATTACGAGGGTACTTGTAGTACATGATCCTAAATGAAATGCTCTGCAGTGGTGGAGGATGTGTTATTGGAGCAACTCAGATACTTCTGGAGGCACTGGTGGGCCTGTGCCTCCAGTGGAATCCATTGTAGAGCTGGATGTCAGTGTTTGTAATTCAGCTTCCTAATTAGAGAGAGACTTGGAAACTGGACTGGGTTCTCTGGAAGTTGATACATAGCAGCAGCTGAAGTCACCAAGAGAGGACAGAAAGGTAGCATGAGGCTGAAAATGTTGCTTATCCAGGAAAATGACTGTAATTGTGTGAGTTAATTCAAGAGCAACCCTTTCTCAGGCCAATAAGTGATGCAGTAGGGCACAGAAACCAACTGTCTCATGCCTTGCACACTGTTGCACAGTGATGACTGTGCTGAGCACCTGCAGGGACTGTGAAATTGCCTTAAAAAAATGTAGAAATGATTTTCTGGATTACACAGTGAAGGCTTCTGGGAAATGTTAAGGTGTTCTTGTGGGATGAGGTGTAGTGTTACTGTGGCTGCCATGGTTTCAAATAGGAAAAAAACCCCAAGGTTTTAGGAGAAGAGGTAATAATTTTCCTTAGCCCAGCTGGTATTGTTGGAGGAGGAAGATAAGTTTGTCATTGTTTCGTGACACAGACACTGCCAGCAAGTTGCATCTTATGAATCACATCTGGTCTCCAGAGGGCAAGGCTGGATTTTCATGAGGGAAATACAGACTCCCAAAATTCTATTTAAATTATGTGTGTGCTGGTTTTATAACCAGGTGTTCATAATAATTTGTTCAGCAGTTTTGGGGCCTACTGAGTATAACTGATATCTTTCCCACATGGTTTAGTGTTTGCAAAACAGGATGGAGGGACCATTTTTCTTTTCCAAAGAAGTCCCATAGGTGGGAAAGATATGTTATGGGAAGAGCCCATAACATCTGCTGGACTTTGTTGGCTATTGCCCTTGGACAGGTCCTTGAATCACCTGAGAGAACTGTGGTTTTCCTGCTCCAGTCTCACCCCAAGGAGTTTCTAACAATTCAAGCCTCTGAACATACTAAACATACCCAGAAGAGCAACCCAGCCCTAGAGATAAGCCTGCATTTACCACTTTGGAAGCAGTCATAAGGAAGAACTTCTTTTTTTTGATTTAAATTTTGGGATTCTGTAACTGGATGTTAAATAGTTGCATACTCAGGAGAGTGGGTCTTTCAGGAGAAACCCCCACCATAATCCCACTGAAAAGCAAGTATCTGAAAACCAGTAAGAACTGGAAAACATCTTTCCTTTTCTTTTGAATAATTTTCCACTTATGTTTCAAATTACTTTAAAAATACCTGCATTTCAAAGCTGAAATTTAGGAAAACACTTGCAATAGAGAAGGTTTTGTATTTCCTGAATTTGAGCCTAAATTTGAGACTGTTTCATAAATGGGAGGACATTTTTTAAATGTTCTTTTAACTTGTTCAGCAGTTGAAGTAGATTTGCATCTGAGCACTGCTGAAGATGCCATCTTCAGTTTGTACCATCTAAGAGACATCATTCACAGAAAACACCTGGTAGACCTATTTCCAAGAAAACTTTTGAAAACATGATAAAAGAAATATGTAAAAAAAAAAAAAAATCCTACCTTTTGAATATGGCAATTCCTGTAAAGAATTAACTTTGACCAGTTAATCAGTACTAACATTTATTACTCAAAATGTTATCCCTTTTGATCTGACAGCCTTGTTTTGGATAATTTGTCAAAGATGACAAAAAGGCTCATATGCCTCTCGTTCATTTTGACCTTTCTTACTATTAGAAAATTAATTTCAGAACTGAAACAAATGTATTAGTGTTGTCATTTAAAAAAAAAAAAAGATGAATACCTTGCCTTCAAGCTGTTTCTTCATATTAATCCATCACACTGTAACATGATCGCTTTTTGACACATAACATCTTACCAAGATACTTTCGACATTCTCACCAGCTCTTATTAAACACTGCACATAAATTCCAAGTGCTGGAAGTTATTGATAGAAAAGGGTGAATAATAGAAAATGTACATACGGGAAACACAGGGAGGAGAGGAGGCTTTTCTTTAGTTAAAAGGCTTATCTGAACATGTGTTTTTATGATTGTCAAGGGTAAAAACAAGCAAATGCTCAGTTTTCTCTTGATAATGTTTTATTTTGTAACTCACAAAGAAGGAATCAATAAATACTTCAGTAGGGTTTTTTATTGAGAATTTTTAGGTTTTCTTTTAGTTTTGCTTAGTGGAAACAAGTTTTGATCCAGTCAGGTTTCAAAGCTTGGAACTGCATTTTCCTTGTTGTTGTTGCTGTGGTTGCAATGTTTCCCTCTATTTCATTTTAATATTTGCTGCTGTTTACCCATAATTCCCACCACATCCTCCCCCTAAATTGCCTGTAGCTCTTGGAAACGTGTTGGTAGGTACCTTGCTGAATAACAGTCACGAACGATTCCTTTCATCCTTTCAGTTATATATCAAAGCAAGCATTTGAGCTATATGGACAAATTAAATGATGCACTACTCCAAGACATAAAGAACTACAGAATTCCTAAGCACTGGTGGCTGTCAAGCACAGTCACTGGGTAATACTGAATTGGAGTCATGTTTGTTAATGAAGGCTTAAGCCTGGCAGGGGTTGAAGTTCAGGTGGAATCTGAATAAGCTCTCAAACATTTGGATGCATGTTCAGAAGAAATTTTATTTAGTCATACTCTTTGTATTGATATGTCTGTAAACCTGGGCTTCACACCTTTGGAAAACTTCAATAAGGGTCATGACACAGGAAAGAATGAGGATCACACTAAGATACTGTTGAGATGCCCAGCATCTCAGCATACTTACCATGCGATGGGCTCTGGCTGTACAGAGTTACACTCATCATGTAACCCTATTGTTGAACCTTAGCAGCCTCTTTCATTTGGGAATTTCAGCTTTCCAAGAAATCCACGTAAAACATGGATTTTAAGTCTATGGGTTGTGGGTAGACTGGAGCAGGAGGGTCACATCAGCTGCCTTTTAAATACCATGTGGATACATCCATCAAGTATTATCACAT
Organism: Corapipo altera; assembly: GCF_003945725.1. Classification (NCBI taxonomy): domain Eukaryota; kingdom Metazoa; phylum Chordata; class Aves; order Passeriformes; family Pipridae; genus Corapipo; species Corapipo altera. The sequence goes on along the minus strand of NW_020884899.1, from coordinate 6,803,709 downwards.
CACAACAGCAACATCTATTATTTGCAGAGATAAGTACAGCAGAGTGCTGGTTATGCACTGTGGACAGTTATGTTTATACAGCTATCACAGCTGCTGCTTCCCATTTCCATAGCTTTTAAGTGGAAGGCAGACTTCTGAAACCAAAGGACACATTTTATTACTGTTGGTGCTGTTGTTTTCTTGCACCATGAGGTCAGGGTAAGGAAAATGTTGCGAATGATTTTTAGTGAAGGGCGATATGCAACCTTGATAAAGGGAAGGGAGTTGCACAGGAGTGGAGCATCCCATAGACACCACCATATCCCTGTCATGTATGTGTCCCCCACCAACCCTATTACCTCATAATTGGTGTTGGTCTTGAATCATTATATTGTCCATGGTTGTGCAGATGACCTCGAATTCCACATCCAGTCTCCTAGAAAGGGCATAAAGAGATGTATATGGGTAAAGGAAAACATTTTAATTCAGTGACTCACTGTTTTCTGGTTGCTTGAAAACATGTCAAATAAAAGCAGTTTTGCTAAGGTTAAGGGGGAAAATGGACCTCGTTCCACCCTTTCCATTCCTGTTTCAGATAGTGAATGACATATAATGATTTTCCTTGAATGTCATTTGAGGAGCAAAGGTAACTTTTCAGAAATGAGAAAGAACTTTGAAAAGAAGAAATCAGAGAGTCTAAATTGATGTTTGGAAGCCTTTGTGCAGGGGAAAGGCATGATGTCTACTAGGAAGGAAGGAAAGACCATGTGCCAGAAAGAACTGACCAGTTATCTGTCCACGTGAATCAGTCAAAGGCGTATCTTGGATATACGTAGGCCACTGCAGCAAGGAATCCTCTCCTGGCTGAGCCTCTCTGTTTCCTGAGGATATATTGTTGAAAAATTTAGTGGTGGTTTCCTATGTTTCTGTAAGACCAAATGCACTGTGCTCTGTGTATTTTCTGGAAGATAAAGTCAATGTGAATTGTGGGTACACATTGCTCTCTGAAACTCGACCCCATCTGATCTTCAGTCACATCATCACAATCAGGGGGCACAATTGGGAAATGCAGATAATTGTGAGTCACCTGCACTGGGTAGATTTGTCATTTCTGTAGCAACTTGGAAGACAGAGACAGGAACAGTCTGTTAGATTAGCCAGTCCACCCCCACAGCCAGACAAGTTGTTTCTTACCCTGCTGTGTTTTTAAAAAAACCACTTTGCTCTGTTCTAACAGTTATTTTCTGTACTCTTATGAAGAAACCCACTGTCACATTGAAGTTGCATTTACTCAAATATTCAGTGGTCACAAAGGGACAATTCTGTGCAGCATATATAATCTTTGTACCACAACTACATACATAAAAATAGGCATATTAAAACAATATTAGGGGAGATCTGGTCTGAGAGTTTTTCTTCTTTGTAAAGCTTGTGACACACATGCTTTATTTTTTATTAAAATAAATTCTCCGTGTGATATTTAGCTTAAGTGCAGTTTAAGGATTTATTTTGGTGCAGTATAAGAGCAGAAAAATATATTTTTTGCATAAAGTATTCCCTTCTAGGCAGAAAGATTTTCTTTTTTTTTTTTTTTTCCCTCCTGAAAAACTATGTGCTTTGTCATAGTCCTTTCTTATCTGGAAAGGATCAGGCCTTTCCACAGTAACACTTCACCCAGCTCTCCTTTAGGGAAAATATGGGCTGCTTGCACCTACTCCCTCTGTCGGAGGCAGAATTCCAGTTGGTTCCAGACAAACTGAGATGAACATCTTGTTTTCTGTTTGGCTTCCCATCTGGGTTGGCTGAGGCACTCACATTCTATTGACCACACCACGGAAGTGTCAGCTGGGCCTGACTCCCCATCCAGGGAACTGGTGAGCCACCAGTTCAGTGAGTCAGAATAATGAACCCATTGAGAAAAATCAATGATTTTGCAATGTGATCAGGGCACTGCTGAGTTCCATGAAAGGCATGTGATCATTACAGCCAGTGACTTGGTTTTATGGATCGCTCTATGCTATTTCTTAGGATCTCAGTTTTCTGCCTCCATCACTGAGAATAGTGAGGGATAGTCCATAGTTTCTTTTCTGGAATGTAAGACCATTCAAGCCCAGCAAGCTGTCCCTTTCTCACAGATCCATTGCAGCAGAAAATAAGTGGGGGTGCAACTTGAAATTAATCTCTTTTTCATCATGTCTTCACAAGGCATTCACAATTTTTGGAGGATCTTTGATTAAAGGAATGGAAAAGGATGACAGCTCTCAGGTTTCAGGAAAGAGTTTGTTGGTAGGGAAAGGTAAAGTTGGTAGAAGAGATTTGCAAATCAAACAAACCATTTGAGTCCAGTTTAGCTAATGGCCCGCAGGTGGATTTGGTCAGCAGGTTCCTTCCATCTTCTCTAGGGCATAGGCAACATCCCAGGAGACTAATCCCAGCTCTTGGACCTGTGCTTACAGTTGGGGTTTGCTGCTTCCACAGAGATGGAAGAAGTGGGAGTAGTATAAGGACCTCTGATATTCAAGATAAGGAAGAAGAGGCGGCCCAACCCCAGACATGCCTCTGGCTGGGGAACCTTTCCCTCCTTACCTTGAATATCAGTGGTCCTTGTGCTGCTGGTGGCACTGCAGGCGTGTAGTGGGGGACAAGGAGCAGCTGCCATGTTGATGACCCTCTGAAATCTGCTCTCTGCAGCTCTTATGGGGGAACTGCCTGGGTGTTTCATTTATTTTTCTTATCATGGGCTTTTCATCCAGCTGCACTCAAGAAGCGTGTGGGTGTGTATTACTCCTTGAGGTTTCCTGGACAGGGCCTGTGACTCTCTCTCTGTTGCCTCCTTAAGCCACTTCTGACTGTCCTGGAGAGGTAAAGCCAGATTCAACCTCAAAAATAATACCCTTACTTCCTGTTCCCCAACAGCTCAAAGCTGGGGAGACTTGAGGTTGGAGTCTAGATCCAAACTCCTTGCTCAGGCCCTCATCTTACCCTACAGAAATAGGAGGTATTATTGAATTATTTCCCCAGCTATGCACACATCCTTCATGCAGGTGGTTTCTGTACTTGCACTGAGGAGGTAGCTGCAGTGTTCAGCCCCCCAAGCCACAGAAAATGCTAACTGTTCCTTTAAAACATCTGTACAGTGACTTTCCTTTTCCCTTGATCCTGCTTCTCGCTGCCATCTTCCTAACAAGGGAGTTGTTACCCAAAGACTTGTTATCCCTCTCTCTGCTGACGACTCGCCTGACAGCTCTGTCTGTATGTAAATTAACTTTTTTTTTCTTTATTTTTTATCTAGAGGCATCTCGGTTTTGGCAGTCTCATCAAAAAAGCATATTCTGCTTTAAATTACCCCCAGTTCTCCAAAATGCCTCCCACACCGCGCTTAAAAATCATTCTTTCTTCTTCTGATTGGGAATTTCAGCAACACTTCAGTCTTAAAATAAATGGCTTGTTTGTGGTTGAATGCTTCCCTCACGCGACACCTTTTGTTATTAATATCTGCACATCTGTTTGTTTAATTATTCGATCTCCTGCATGAAACCGAAAGTCATAATTTTTTTAGAAGCTTGTGTGAGCTGATCAAAGCAAATCTTCTCATTTGGGGTCACAGCAACTTTCATTCCTTTGCCTTTTGGGCAGCAGTCCGTCAGTCACTTATCATAAATAATCAGCTTCATCAGGTTGCTGCAGAGATACAGCCCATTGCAGACATACAGAGGGTAAATCTGGCCTTAACTCCAGGCTGAAAGTGGCCTTTCAAAACTAATTTGGGGATTTACAAAACGACAGACAGGCTCTCCTCATGCACCGAGTTGCTGCTCCTTGTTGTTGCTGGTTGGGTGTGTTTTTTTAATTGCCTAGTTAATATAATCTGACATACTTCTAATGGCCCGCTGGTGAGTTCAATAGGGTAGTGGTTTTCATCAGGTGCTGGTAATAGGGTAAAGGAGCTTGGTTTAAAACCTGTTAAAGATGCAGCAATCTTTTTAAAAAGCTCACTGTTAGCAGCTCTTCTGGAGCCTGTGCCAAAGGATATTAATGTCAGGAGCTGCTTTGCTACCAGAGGCTCAAGCTGAGTCCTGCCTGCTCTTGTGTACATTTGGTAAGTAGGAAACAGCCAGCCTTGAGAAAAATTCTAGAGGGGGTCTTTGGGATGCAGAATTCCCAGCTGAGTCTGGGGCAAAATAAACTGGGCTTCAGGAGAAAAACCCTGCAATGTGTTGTAGAAGCACCAGAGGGCTTAGTGTGTGAAGACCAGGTCCCAGCCTGGGAGCAGGGACGGATCTGCTCCAGGCTATATGTCCTTGGGGAGAGGCTGTTGAGGGAAGAAAGTCTCCAGCTGTAGAGAGCATGCAAGAGGTGAGAGAACCTATTAGAAACCCACAGATTGTATGTCTGGAAGGCCAGGTAGGAACTAATCAAGTGTAGTATGTCTTTTTGAATCTGAGTATGATGACCATGATTATTTAATGTATTGAAATGTTTGCTGCTTCTCCTGATAGAGTATGATCTGTTTAAACACTGCTGCAAAGAAATGACCACTTTTAAATTCCCCAAATGCCCCAGCAACCACTCTTGGTTCTATTTCTCATCAAGGAGGAGATTGTAATGATGGGGTGAAAAGTATAAAGACCCAGTGAACAGCCAGGTTTTCTTAGGCTACTGTTTCTTGCAGAAATACGTTGCTTCTTCCAAAATTTAGTCAGACTTCTAGACCTGGGGTGGTCTCCCATTTGTGCACATTTTTAATTCCTCAATTCATGTGGTGGTTTTGCTTAAGAAATTTAAGCATTTGTTGAAATTTCTTCAGCTTGACAGTCCTGTTTTAGAGCGAGAGCCTGCAATAATTCTGCCTTTCCCTGTGCTGTGAACTTGCCTTCTAACATACCTAAACGAAGGCAAATATTGGTAGCTGTCAGCCCTTCTTTGCCTTTACAAATAGGGATGGATCAAAGGTGTGGGTTAATTTAGTTTCAAAATACATACAGTTTGGATGCAGACTGGTTCTCCAACTCTGAAGCACAAGCTCACTTCTAATTGCTCTCCAGCTTTATTGAGGTGGTCAGCGTTATTTCATCAGAGCCTTTGATTTTCATGGTTTCTTGGCACACATATTAATAACTAATGAACTACCACAAGTGCTCTGACCCCTGCTGTGCCTTTGTTCCACGATCTCTCCTTTTTCTGCCTGAGGGTCTTTGATTGACATCATGAGCTAAGGGACCCCTGGCATGAGGTGTGATGTGGAGTTTAGCTCTCTGTATTTTCACTGCAGGTTGACAACACATACTGAACGTGAAGTTTTATCCATGTAACAACCTTGGGGGCAAAAAAAAAGCCAAAAACAAACAAACAAACAAAGAAAAAAAGAGGCAGATCTCTAGTTCCCTAATGAACTGGCTGTTTCATAAGTTTTTCTGCATAGGTGTGGGTATCCTCCTGCAGTGTCCAGTACCTCCTCTGTCACTGCAACAGGCATGCCATGAAGGGCACCGAAGGAATTGCAGAATGATGTTTTTATGTTAGGAGGGCTCTGGGCAGTGGGGAACCCCTGAAGATGCTTGTGCACACAGTGAGCTGTAGGACTGTCCCACCTGTTCTGGGACATTCGAGGTCCAAGGACAAAGACACCAATTTTCCTTGGTATCAGGAATGCAGCACTTTCCTCTCCTGTTTTGTATTGTGGCTGAGCCAGGAAAGCCTTGCTGGTGCCCTCGTATCACACCGCTATCCCTTTTATTTTCTTTGTGATCACCGCTGGAAATTTTGTCCGATTAGAAGAAACTTTTACCTCTATTAAGCCCCCGAATCTCCATCAAGCATCTGATAGACTGGGCCCTAACGGCAGCCGCTTTACTTCTTTTCAGGCACCATCCATCAGGCTGACAGTGACTGCCGATGGGCCAGTCATATTGTCTATATTTCATACACAAACATCAGGCCTGCTGACAGCACTTTGCACACTCGGAAATTGCTTTTGCTGTGAGCTGAATTTCAACTAGAGCTTTTTTGCTGGCTCCATCTCTCAGTGTTTATGACCCTCAGGAGCAGAGGAACTGCTGTGAATAGATAATGCTGAAAGCACTCTTGTAGCACAGAAGGTTTCATGTCTGAAGTATTTAATGTTTACAGCAAATTTGCTGTTTGTTAATTTGCATTTTTATTCTTTCCTTAAAGAACTGTCACCTTTTTCTTCCGCTTGTCCTTTGTACAGATGTGTGGCAATTTGTGCTGGGGGAGCAGCGCTGATGGAGTGGGGGGAAAGAGGAGAGGAGGTGTTAAGGGGTGGGAAGAAGGCTGAGTAGAGTTACAAAATGCTCCATGGCTTAGGCAGCAATCCTGATTAATGCTGCTTTGGAGGATGGTGAAGGAAGGGCTTCCAAGCAGTGTAAAGCTACCCCTTTGCTCTACATTGAAATAATTTTGACAGACAACCCATCATCAGCTTAAAAATCAAATACATTAGCATATAGGAAAAAAACTGTAACCTGGAATGAATGGTATTGGCTTGTCCTTTCCTCTTAGAGAACAGAGAAATTATTTTCATTACTGAAAAGGACAGATCCCTGCTAATAAAACACCCCTCCCAGCAGCTGAATTGCATTTCTTGGGGGTATAGAAATACTTCTGCTGGAGCCTAACCATTACAATTGCACATATATGTGGTTTTGCACTTGGACTGATATGCAAGAGACCCTGTGTGGTACTGGGCAGTCCTGAGTCTTTATCTATACCACTGCAAATGTTCTCATAGGAAGAAATGTGTTTACCTTCACCTCTGTGTTTGTTTCCAGCCATCCTTGAGAAAGTGTGTGCTGGGAGTCACTCAGAAACTGAGGAGAGGATGAGGAGGAAATAAAGATGGCTGTTTAGAAAGTTGTGCAGCAGTTTCAGATGAACTATGGGGGTCACATAGATTAACCTACCCCTACCAAATGTTCCCCAGGCAATCAGTGCTCTGGCTGGCCAGGCGGTTTTATAAAGACTATAAAGAACGTACAGAGATATATCCCTGTAAAACTATCTCTTACCTAAAAGCTCAATGAGCCATCAAATTCAGGAGAAGAACAGCCATTTCTTGGGAAAATGTAATGTTAAGTGTCTCCAAATTAAACTCTAAGCCAGTATATTTTGGTGTGCAGCTAGACCTATGTTCAAGTAACATTAAAGATAAATTGTCAGAGTAAAATACCCATGTTAAAAAGAAAAAAAATGCCAACCCTCAGACTTTACCTGGTATCAGGAACGAGGTCGAAACAGAAAGATTTTTGAAGTGTTATTTATTCTTTCAGTTGTCCTAATGTTTTGTTGTTTCTTTTTTCTTTGTTTATTTTTTTCAGCCTTGGGAGAGCTGGAGACTTGACTAGTTAGTTTGCATATTTGCTATAGATTTTATTGTCATGCTCTAGCTCAGTGATCTTCTGTTTGGGTTGCAAACTATAAAGGGTAACATTTAATCTCTGTGTTCTTTTTTGCCTGGCCCGACTGACATTTGTGTTAGCGATTTTTTGGTTGTTTTTTTTTTTTTTCCCCTACCCTTTTACACTTTGATTTTTAAATGGAAACTGAATGTTGTGCCTCTAACTTCCTGACAGGGTTAAATAATGACACTTCCATCTCAAAAATAATTTGACTATATGGAAACTGATTTTCAAGTGACAGTATTTTATTGATGATATGTTGTATGACCTTTTGCATCATTATTGTTGAGACACAAGAACAGAAGGAGAATTTCCTGCATTGATTGGACCTTAGATACAAAATATTAAGTAGAAAGTAAGAGCAGTTTCTTAACTAAACAGCACTTTTTCAAATAGCCTGTTACCTGGATGTTCCTGTTACAGTAACTCTTGTACTTCCCTCCTGGAGCACAGCAAAAGGGTTTGTTTAGGTCTGTGTAATGGCTATATATGGTTATTTATGGTACAGCAGTTCCTGGGAGCTCCTGTTCTGATCAGCATTCCTTCAAATTTGCGCTACTGTGCACTAGGAAAAAGTGCCTTCCTATGAGGAGGTGGTGATTTCTGGAGATCATAAAACTGGCATTCTGGAGTCCCCTTTATAAGAGTGAGAGATGAGAGGAATGAAGGACTTGTTGAAGATCAAATGCAAAGCCCATGTCAGAACTGGGAAATCAATGCACATGTCACTTCATGCTATGGAGGCTTCCTGCCCCTGCTCTTTCTGCTGGCTTGGGAACAGTGGAGACAGGGCCTCCTGAAGCCACTGCTGTAGCAGAAGTATTATGAAATTACTATCTTCAGCGTGTGATAAATGAGCACAGTGACTTGGGAACCAACCATAGACATCCAAAAAATATCAGAGCACTGGGAGTTATGTTCCCAGGTAGATGACACTGCATTCTTAATCTCCATTTGAGTGGAACAGAGCCAAAATTATGTGTTCATATGGGAGTACTTCTTTATATCTCTACCCCCAAAATGAAGGAAGCGAGATTCCCAGTGTAAAAGTACAGAAAATAGCAAGGCTGTTGAATAGTTTCCCTGAAAAACAGCTTTTTTCTGTTTCCTTTTCCCACATTCATTAGGGGTAGAAGCTGGACTTGACTATGAAGACTTCCTGTCTCTTATCCAGACTTATCCAGAAGAAGTAGAAGAGAAAGAGATTAGCAACCTCCCACCTCCGTGTCATTTTTGTAGTTACAATCCTTACCTTTGCTCTGCTTGAAAATGGAGCCAAACATGAAAAAGGTTTCAGTTCAGTTCCTGGAGCCTCCGCCTACCCCCTCAAAACAAGTAAGAGCAGCAGAATAAGGGACAGAAATTGAAAGCATTGGTTGACTTTTTAACTAACATCCTGCATGACCTCGGGCAAGTTGGTTTACCTCAGGCTTTGTTTTGCCAGGCTGCACTGTGATACTAACCACTAAGTTAATTGGTAAAGTGTTTTAAGACCTGCCAAAGATTAAAAGTTCCACAGGGAGCACAGGCATACTGAACAGCAGCCACAGTTATCTGTGATGCTTACTGAGGCTTGTTCTGTTCAGGATACAGTGCTGGTGGCTGTAGTGCATGAAACTGTAGATTAATAGATTGGGAAAACCTATCATGGGACCATCTCTATGATTTGACTGCAGGAAATTTGACAGTGTTCCTGAGCTTTATCTAGCTGCAGTGTGAAGGAACAGGAAGGATGCACAGTGATTACACCATGTAAGTTATGATGGGCTTGAGTAAGGAAAAGAAAGATGCAAACACTTTTCTCTTTGATAAATCTGCACACAGCTCTTAGAATATAAACAGTTGTGAAGCAGTGAAGTAAGTGTTCGATTATGGGTTTTATCAGCTTCCAAGCTGCTCACAGAGCAAGAGGTGACTTTTGGGGACTTTCAGCTGTGACTATCTACCATTCTAGGCAGCATGTTAGTCAAAGGCAATAGAATATCCTCCAGATGCCCTTTGATGTAGAGGATGTGTGGCAAGTTCCACCTTGGCAGGGAATCTCATTAGCTGTTGCTGGAAGGAAGCAACACAGTCAAGAAGCTACTCAACCTCCCTCTTTTCTCTCTCATCATGTTAGCCATTGGGAAGCAATTTCCTTTTGTTGTTTTATGATCCTTAGAGATGAGCAGATGATCACAGCCTTATTCTCTGAGTAAGGAGAAAAAAGGTTTTGAGGGGTGTTTTTTTCCCACTTTCCTGGTGTTTGAAAACTATTTTCCCAGGCCTTGTTTTGATAATACCAATATCTATAATATTTATTTGAAATATGATGAAGCCCCAAATAAACTGTGCTCTGTTTATGAACACTGAAACTTCATGTCTCCCCTTCCCCCCTAAACATTTATGTGCATACAGTTTATCTTTAGTATTACAAATAACATCTTAAATCTCCTGAGAACTTCAGTGATCCTTTCAGGTCATTCACAGAAATGCTTACCTTTTAATTCAATAGTTTCTAATCAGCTGAGATAGCTTAGCAAATACGTGTGGCAAACTTTTTTACCCATAAATAAAGTAAGAATTTATTTCCATGTCAACGGGTTAAGTAAATTTTTCCGCATCATTACTAGTCTTTGTATTTTCTTGATGATTCTACAACATATAACAATAAGTTTGCTATGGAAGGGAGATCTAAAAGGTAGGTAGTTCCCATGATTTGTTCCCCTGGAGCATTCCTTATTATTGATACATTCATACAGTTGAGATTTACATCATTGATTAGTGTGATTTAGAGTGTCATGGCTTCACATTCTTTCAACCTTTCTAGCAAAGCAAGCAATTTAAAGTCATTGTATGTGATACAAGATTTCAAAGCAGTAATTCAGCTGCAGCATCGTTTGATCCAGCATTTACTGCCTACCTGCCGTAACAATTGGCAGTTTATAAACTTAGATATTAAAATGATGAAAGATTTAGAAATTCATACAACGCTAATGAAGAAGTAGTGTGTGAACACCTGTGATTGTTTTGTGCCATTTTTCCCAGCATGCTCAGGTTTTTAAGGGTGTGTATCGATGTGCATTCAGTCCATGAAGTGCAGATCAGGTATCATAATCAAGCCAGACAGAGTTCAGAGTTGGAGGGTTTGTTCATGCCTGTCTCCCAGATAATTTTATGCAATCTGAGTATCTGTCTATCTACAGTACATCTCTGCTCAAAGTGTGAAAGTGAACTGCAGTTTTTATTTCCTCCAAGCCTGATAGTTATTTATATTATCACTGGATGTCGTATCATGTAGGGCTTAACAGTGCCACAAAACATCACCATCAGAAACAAGACACGGACTCTAGGTCAGACTGTGTCAAGCAGTCTTTATATTCCTAACCATGTCCATGCTGTTCAGGAACTGGACTGGACCTTTCTGATTCTGCCACTGGACTCTGATTTTTCATAGCCCTGAATTTTCGTAGTAGAAGTTGTTTAAAGTTTGTCTCAGCTGGAGCTATTCCATGGCTTATCAGATATTCATTACTGCTGTTCTCAGAGAACTAAAATTTCCCCAGGTCCTTCCATGCAGCCTATCTGTAACATACCTGTTGACATGAAAACAGAAGTTTAAAAAAATGTAATTCATAAGAAAAGTCTAATTATTTGTGACATTTCATCCATCATGTCCTAAGCTTCTCCAGAGGAAAGTAGTAACATTTCGTCTCCTTGACAGCAAACAACACAGTGACGAACTGAAAAATGTTCTGCTATATTTCAAACTGCAGTAAACTGAGTAAAGAACAAGTGCAAAATAAATAGCAAGAGTAAAGAGCAGGAACCCACATAAGTAGGGGGCAGAAGCTTGGAGAGCTTTCTACAATATTTCTCTTGGGTTAAAATACAAAAGAATCCTTCCAAAATAACCGGAACATTTCAAGGTAAGCTATAGCAATGCCACTCAGCCCAATTTGCATTGACTTTCCCAACCACTCCTGGGAGGGGATGCCTTGGGCAGACGTGGCAGCATAGCTCAGTTCATGGAGAGCTGCAGGACCTTACTGAAGACAGGATGAAAAAGGCTTTTACCATTTCCCCCAACTCCCCACCCCCAACACTTCAGGACTGCAAAAAGAGGGCTTATATTACTTAAAGGGAAGAGAAGCACAGCAAGTCTATGAAGCCTGCCCTCCTAATTTTTTCATTTTGAAGATGATGCCTAAGTTTCTGAAGCGCTGCTGTTAGGTCATACCCAAACTGGCTTTGCAGGCTTTCTTTGGGATGTGCCAAGCTCCCCACACTGGAATTCTCTCTCTCTCTCCCCCATGTCAGACTTTGATCGAGTTTTGGTGACCATCTCTTTGTTTGTGGTTCTTGTAGTCTTGCTTATGTAGCTATATGCCTCTGCTCCAGAACCTGCAGGGCTCTCCTGCTTCAGCAAAAATAGAATCTCTGTCAGTAACCCAGATTCCTACACATTTGAATATTTAACTCCCACTGTTTTCCTGAGTACTCAGAGATCTCACGTCTGTGAAACATGCAGGTTCCATCCATTGGTGGAGTGGGAAGGTCATCTGTCGTGACATCCACATACAGCTCTTCAGCTGGTTTTCAGACCCTTTTTCGTATCCTGTTGGCAGATCTCTTGCTCTCCAAACTTCATCATTTAAACAAAGAAACATGCAACACCCCAAAGAAGGATATCAATCAAATCTTCCATCTGTGAAGTCTAATGAAGAATAATAATGAGTTGGTGAATTTTGAAGTAGTTTGGGTGTTCTTTCTTTTCCGATCTCTGATTTTAGAGGAAATCCTTACATGCAGAAGCTACAGTAGAGTACTCTTTTTAACTCTGAAAGGCTGTGATTGTTCTTTAAGGAAAATACAAGTTTTTGCAGCCATTCCTAGTCTTTTACAGCATGGAGGCTCTTTCATTCCCATTCTTTTTCTTCTCTTTCCTTTTCTGTTATGCACACACACACAAAAACTCAGGAGTACATCATGAGCCGAGCCGTATTTTCTGTTTATTACCACCAGGTTAATAACAGTAATGGTGCGAGGAGAAAATGAAGTGTTATGTAAAATCCTGCATTGCAGATTTTGGTGCTGATGCAAAGAGCTCAATAAAGTGTAACACTTTAATCATGGAGATAAAAATCACACAGCAGCTTCACAGTCTTCCAAGATGCAGAGCCTTAAGACAAAATAGAAGCGGGAGAGAAAGAGAACCTGACAATATTATTGAGTCCCAAAAAACTTGGGGAAGAAAACAGCCCACTTTATTTTCTTGTGATGCTTTGATTCTGTCTTTGTATTCACAAGATAAACAACCGAAAAATGTGTGCCTATTAATTTCCTGGAATTAGAGAGCAAAATGTCACAGCTTTATACACAACTTGGTGTCATTTACAGGAACCTGGAAACCCTTTAAAAACAAAGCCAAACAACTCCCTCCCCGCAAAAATACCAAGCTCCCCAAAAAAAACTTCAAACAAAAAACTAACCCTAGAACATGGTAGGATGATATGCAGTTTTTTTCAAGTAGACAAGCAGCCCAGTACAGTTTTAGCTATGGTGGTTTGAGTACAAATTTAGCATTCTAGCACAGAAGAGGACTTCATTTTTGATGGTACTTTGCATCTCTTCATTGTTACTGACCTTGGTGTCTCTGCTTCTCAGCTGCTGAAGATTAAGATTATAGTATTGTCAAATGACTGGACATAAAGTTGTAGGTTGTTGGTTTGTGGAGTTATTTTGGAATTGGGGGAGGAAAAGGAAGAGTTATGAGAAGATCTCTCCTGTACAGGGAAATTTGTGGATGTAATGACATGGAGCACTGTGCTAAAAAATTGGAACAGTGCTAAGGTGTGTATATTTTTAGATTGGACAAGTTCTTGTGAGGGACCTGACTACAGTTGTGCGCCAAGTATATTCTTTCATGAATAATATTTCCAAGAAAGTAATTTTCCCTTCAATTTGGTTATTGAGAAGAATACAAAAATATTATTTGTTGGAACCAACACAAAAAAATTGGAAATATCTAGTTTATGGCCCAGAAAAATACCTCAGGTAACTCAGAAAAGTCTCATGCAGCTTTGCTCCTAGCATCTAAAAAGAAAGTAGTCTAAAATATAGAGGGAATTTCTATGCCAGAGCCCAATGGCCACCCAGCCACCCCAGAAGGAGCTTCTTCACAGAGGCCGGAGCAGAGAAATTACATATTCAGCACAAAATGGAATTCAGTTTTAGTTGGTGCCTGGTCCTTTGGAGACCAGTTGCACAGCTTTGAGGAGCACAGCAGCCTGCTGAGCCAGCCTGTCTAGTCCTCAGCAGGATAAGAAGGAGGAAGGGATCAGTACTTTAGCTTTATTGCAGGGTTTCCATTGGCCCTGTTCTGTCCCAAATCTTGCCTGTCTGCAGCCAGTTAGCACTGCCTGTTTCAATCTATTGCATAGCTATGCCCTCGGGTAAGATTCAAGGTTAATTCAAGGGCATGCTAAAACTTGTTGGGACTTGAGGTAACCCAGAAGGTTTAATGTTTCCACCAGCTGCAATAACCACGAGCTGAAGTTTGGGTCTGCTGATTGAAAAGCTCCTACAGAGACAGAATCAGGCACATGTATTAGTGGCCTTTGGTATCTGATAAACTCTGTCATCACTGCTTACCTATGATATGCCCATCATAAAGAGTGCCTGATTACATGGCTGGCTTAATCCATATAGCATGAAAGCTGACATTTTATATTACTTTATATCCTCTCGTCCAGCTGAGTTCACTTGTGTGGAATTAACAGATGTCAGATTTGGACATCGTGGGCATGGATGCCACAAAAAATGTGTAAATAAACCAACCCTTGTGTAGTATTGTTAGAACAGGTCACGGTAAGAAATGGCAAAGAAAGGGAATGTTTCGTGGAACCCTGTAATATTTTCAGGAGAATTCAGGGGTGAATTAAGCTGATATCACTTGGAAGTTAAAATCTTATCCTAAGGGTTACCTGAAGTAAAAGCCTCCTACTTTTTTCTGAGATAAGTCTGTGTCCATGAACATCATCTGTTTCCCCATGGTGTATTAAAACATTCGCTACAGCAACTGTAGTAGTGGCATAGTGATCTCAACACCAGCTTAGCAGGGTACTTCCTATTTGGGGTAAAAGACCAGGTAGGCTTTACTTACCAACATGTCTTGGAACACAGCGTGTCTCACAGCCTTGAGCTCATCCATAAAATTGAAGGGACAGAGATTCCAGGAAACCTGCTACATCATATCGACAGTCCTTGTTCGCTTTTGAAGTTTGAAGGCAATTAGATGGATTTGAAGAGCTGCCTTTTTAAGGGTGGAAACAAAGGCGCTATGAGTGTTAAGAAACAAAACCTCTCTGCAGGCTGTGCTTTGCAGGGCAGACCTGTGCCCCAATGAGAGGTTCATTTGGATGCTGGGGAGCATGGGAGGAAACCACCCATCATCTTGGCTTCACATGCTGGATTTGTGACTGGAGAGTGTTACAGAGCAGAGCTGGCTCACAGGGATGGACACAACTGTAGAGATGTGAGTTTGGGAAAGGGGGCATTGATCACCTCTTTCTTGTGCAGACTCCTCAGACCCATTCTGGATACTACAAAATGGTTACTAGGCAAGTCACTGCTTCAGATACAACCAGATGCTCCTGGTTGTTTGAGGAGAAAACTGAGACACAAGTTCTTCATATGTTGTGATGTCTGTCCTGCTGGCTCAGTTAAAATGCTTTTAACCTCAGGATAAGGCTTAAATCCAGAATCAATTGCTTTAAGATATTCCATTCTCTTGTATTTTTTCTTTCCTTCGCCCCCACCCCTGTGCATGTTCTATATGAATCATGGAGGGGACACACATACACAATATACAAACAGCTCTAGCAGCTGATTGGGCTGGAAAAAGACAAACCTCCAAATATTTAGACTTTTTTTGCCTACATGTATTAGCTCCCTAGGTCATGAGGTGGATTTCCAAACTTCCAGCTGATGGTGTTGCACAGTCCTGGTGCAACACCAGTGGTGACCCCTCTGTGGGGGACGTGGGGAGGATGGAGTTTTTGAGACTGCCCTTGTTGCTAGAAACATGAATGTGAAAATAAAGGGTCAGTCTACCATGGGGCTGTGACACCTGCTGAATGGAAGGGCTGCAAGTGGGGATGAATGCACTGGAATTAATTAATGCAGGTAATGCTTATAATTCGGGAAGTGCTAGAAAATCCAGTGGCATTTGTTACCAAAACAGTGGGTTCTTTTGCAGGGTAACAGAGAGTAAAACTCTGGGAAGGACCAATGACATGATGGGTAAACACTGGAATACATTCTGATAGCAATGTGGTGATTTGGGTAGCTTCTGGTCCTGACAGACTAGAAACAGTCTGTTTGCAAGTTTAAAAAGAGCAAGTCAGTGATTTCCTAGTGCTGGGTACAGAGCGATATCGCTTTTCCCTCCCAGGCATTTAGATTTTGTGTCTGTGCCTTTTCCAAACAAGTTATTACTATTTCCTCTGCTTTTAAGAAATGCAGCCAGGCTATTTTTACTGGGGTGTGTGTGTGTGTGGAGGTTGGTTTGGGTTTTGTTTGTGTGGCTTTTTTGTTTGTTTTGTTGGTGGGTTTTTTGTGTATGTGTTTCGCTCAATATAAGACATGAGAAGCCATTAAAGGCAATCAAAATAAACCCCTACAAAGTGCTGGTTGGATCTGTGGTTAACCCTTGTTTTAAGAAACATGAGCTTAGTTTTTGCCCGTGTGTCCTTTTAACACTATGAATCAGCTCTGTCAGAAAGAGCCACAGAGAGAGGAAATCCAGCCCAGAATTGAATGAGTTGCTGTGGTACATCATCTGTTACACCTTGTGTGCTCCAGTGAGACAAAGTGGTTAAAAATATTGCTACTACACCTTTCCATGGGTTAAGATGATATTCTCTGAGCACGTTGCAAGCGTACTTGTTTGATAGACTCCCTGGTTAGAATCAGTACTTATTTTCCTTGTCAGGAAGAAAACAAGAAAAAAAAATGAAAGGAAG
Organism: Corapipo altera; assembly: GCF_003945725.1. NCBI lineage: Eukaryota > Metazoa > Chordata > Aves > Passeriformes > Pipridae > Corapipo > Corapipo altera. The sequence goes on along the minus strand of NW_020884899.1, from coordinate 6,787,307 downwards.
GTAATTGACAGCAATCTTTAAGGGTCATCACAGTATTTGCCTCTACTTTGATTTTTTTTTACAATGGCTTTAATGCTGTGAAATTATGGACTTCTTTTAAGTCTTCTCATTTTCTCTTACAAGCAGACCACCTCACATTTTAAACATCTGCAGTAGTTCCAGCAATGAAACCAGGGCTATTGTAGCACTGAAAGCTCTAAAATTGCAGTGATTCTCAGTTGGATAGTGATCCACTGTACACCTGGAAATGTAGGTGTTGGCCTCAGGGAGCTATATTTGGCATAATTTCCTCCTGGGGAACAGGGCACAATGGGATCACAGTTTCTCCTGGTCTCAGCTGTTGAGAAAATCCGTGTCAGGCCTAATAGCCAGTGCTCTTTCCCCCTTGATCAGCTGGGCTTTGGTCTTTGCTGAGTTGAACATTGTTCACTAAATGAATAGCTCTCAGAATGCAAACTTCGCCTGTTATCCTTCCATTTAGGAAAATTGAGAGTTTTTAATCTTTTGTACTCTGCATTCAAGAGATGAGAGGAAAAAAAAACCCCACCTAAATGCTTCCATTTAAATGTAAATTTTGACTTTTCAAGTCTGGCAAAGTAGGGTGTTTGTTTTTATAAACAATATATATATATAAATAAAAACCATGGAATTGAAAGAACAAAACCCTGCTCTCGCTGATATTTTTTCCACATAGTAATCTTTGCTCTCATCATGTTACATATTTTTTTTTTGTTTCTTTTTACTTTAAAACTAATTTTGCTGTGAGAACAAGAGCAGAAGATGGTTAGAAGGAAATACTCTGGCACTGGCTTGTGCAGAGAAAACATGCCATCTGCCTAATGTGCTTCATCTGGTGTCAGTCTAAGATGTGTTGTTTGGGTTTAACACGCCAGTCACCAGCCTAGAAAGAGTGCAGGCAGCAGCTCTGCCACCGGCTGCCCCAACTAGGGCTCCAAATCCTTCCTGCTTTTCAGAGACTATACTCACTCTTACATAGGCCACAAAATTTTGGGTAGGAGATACATGACCTACAGTGTCCTCGCATTAGAGCACAAGAGGCATTTGTGCAAGGAACAGAAGTGGTTTGGGATATATTTTTACCCTTCACCATATCATAGTTAAGAAGCAAAAGCAAAGATCCAGCCTCAAAGTGGGTTTTTTTTAGAGCTTTGACTGGTGAATTGAAGGGCTGGTGGTGAGGATGTGATGGTGTCTCCGAAGTTTCAACATTCTCTGCTTCGTTAGGAAAGAGCTGGAGAAGCCACTTGGCACAGCATCACACAGAGACATGCACTTGAGCCCCAAGAGCAGAAGAGTCATGCAGTGAAGCCCTCCTTGCTCAGGACTGGCAGGTCTCTTCTGTCTGTCTGTCTGTCTGTCCGGAGATGAGTCACAATGAGCTCAGTGTCTCTCCCTGCCCCACTGTGTAGTGTGGACTTGGCTTCCTGGGGGGGACAGGGCATGTTTTGGGGCTCAGAGCTGTGGTCAGAACCCATCAGTGGCCAGGTTTCAGAAACAGGGCCACCTTCTTTAGCAGAAGTTTCCTCTTTCAGTCGCAGAAATCCTGCCTGATAAATGGATGGTGCACATCTCAGCTGGGTGAATGTAGCTGGTCACATTTTGTTACACAGTGTGTAATAAAGACTTTAGCTTATTTTTTTTATTAAGAAAAGACGTTGGTAGACAGCTTTAAATGTCTGCCTGAGGACAAAACGAACTGAGTTTTGTAGATAGCTGGGATTTTTTTTCTTAATAAATAAATAAATGGAAAGATTTTTATGTTGATAATAAAAATAACTAATGCAGAGCTCCTTCCACTAGTGCCTGGAGACATGGACAGATGTGGGATTTTGAAGGGATAAAGAATTGAAATCTTTTGGCAGGTAGTTGCTATAAAAATGACTATCCTTCCTGCTTCTTATTACAGACCAGTATTCAACAAATGAAGAGTCCCTGAGAAAGCTAATGATGACAGGATCAGGTTCCAACCATCACAGATAGCAGAAACCTCCTCCCTTCAGAGAAATCTGAAGTTAAAGTATACCTTGGGACTTTCTCAGACTCACAATGTGGTGTGTGGGAGTCTAAAGAGGAGGAAACTGCCAGGGAAACTATGAAAAAGCAGAGTGAGTTGACCAAAAGTTTGGTTTGCTCATGAGTTTTCTGCCAAAATTTTGTGCAATCACTTTCTGCCTACAGAGAACTTTGAGTGTGCTGATGAGTATAGTTGGTTCCTGCCTTGCTGTGTGGTCTGTTGTTGGAATAAGAGGGTAAGCCTTGTTTTCTCACTTTTACCCTTCTGATTCTTTCTTCCATTCTGCTGCAGAGGGGAGAGTGTCTGTCTGGGCCTTATCTGCCTACTAGGCTTAAATCACGATATTGCTTCACAATCTAATGCTGTTGTAGGGTCAGTCTCCTGGAGAAGTCACTAACATGTGTTGTAGAACTGGCCAGTCCCTCCAGAGTTTTCAACCTGAAAACCATCAGTGACAATGCAACATTTAGGAGAGCAAAGATGAAATGTTGATCTGATGTATTTACAATTCAGAGCAAATTGCTTTGTTGTCCATTACAAACAGCTGTAACAGATACAGAGGAGAAGAAGGATGAAAATGAGTTTAAAATATTTCTTTGTATTTAAATATGCATTTTTACATACACATATACTTAGAAAGCTGTATATATACACACATAGAAGAAAAAACATGGAGAAACTGCCTAAATCTCTAAGTCAACCACTGGTCATGTGGGACAGCTACTGCTTTCTAGGGTGGGAAATATCCTTCTGAGTCCTACTGTACCTTTGTTTAGTTATGTCCTGCTGGGTCCTCTTGAGGCTGTCATTCTGATTATTTCTTACAGCACTGTGCTGAATCTCGAGTCCCTGATCTTGTGCAAGAACTGAATATTCTCTCTGTAGGAAATGGTAAAAAATGACATAAAAAATCCCCAATATGTGCTTGCAGGGGAGACATTGTCTTTGAGATGTTGTGGCTCTACTTATAGGCACAGTTAGCTGACCTGCTGTTTGGCCTGACAGGGAGAACACAAGGTGATATCACCTGCAGCAATATCATAGAACCACAGAATGGTTTGGGTTGGAAGGCACCTTACAGATCATTTAGTTCCAGCACCCTGCCATGGGCAGGAACACCTTCCACTAGGCCAGGTTGCTCAAAGCCCCATCCAACGTTGCTTTGAGAAACTCCAGACACGGGGCATTCACAACTCCTCTGGACAACCTCTGCCACCTCCTCACCACCCACACAGTGAAGAATTTCTTCCTAATATCTACACTTGCCCTCTGTCAGTCTGATGCCATTCCCCCTTGTCCTATCACTACATGATCTTGTCAAAAGTCCCTCTCCATCTCTCTTGTCACCCCCTTCGGGTACTGGAAGGTACTATAAGGCTTCCCTGGAGTCTTCTCTTCTCCAGGCTGAAAAATCCCATCTTTCTCAACCTGTCTCCATAGGAGAGGTCCTCCAGCCCTTGGAGCATCTTCACGGTCTCCTCTGGATTTGCTCCTGCAGGTCCACAGCCTTCTTATGGTGGGGGCCCCAGAACCGGATGCAATACCCCAGGCGGGGTCTCACAAGAGCAGAGGGGGAGGATCACCTTACATAACCTGCTGGCCACACAGCTTTTGATGCAGCCCAGGGCACCATTGGCCAGTGTGAGTGGTGGAGTATTGCAGGAGGAAAGTTTCAGATACAACTGGTGCTGATAAACGCCTTTCAAAAGGCATGACATGTTGCACTTTCAGTTGTGAAAGGAGATCCTTCCAAAACGTCCATTACATTTTAGCTTTTATAGCACTGTGTAGATAATAAATACTGCTAGATGTAAAGCTCAAAGAAAACATCCCACAGTTTGGTGCTAAATGTGATGCTGAGCTCTCTCTGAGTAGGACAAACTAAAGAAACCCTGTTCTTCCTGTTGTGAATGAATTCTGGGAGAGCAAGAAACTATCAGGGACAATTCTATTTTGTATTTGCATGCTGTCCCTCCCCTCAGCATGTATGTCTGATGTTTAGTCCCTAATCTCTTTCAGTGTCCTTGTGTTCCTGTTTATCAGCTTTCACTTTTATCTCTTACTTGGATGTGCTTGTTGCTTGCCCTGAGTACAAGAAAGGAAAAGAAAGACACAACTTGGAAAGGAACAGAGTAAGACTAATGACCATGGATAGCTTATGCCTGCGGCAAGGCTGTGCCAGGAAGACAAAGAGAGTGAGTTAGTTTAGTGAGTTAGTTTGGTTTTCAGCTGTCAGTCACTAGTAAGGCATTTGCACAATGTCCATCCAAGCCTTCCCATCTTCTCAAGGAAGTAGGATGGCCACATAACCCTTGAATGACACATTTGGTGTTGTCTCCTTCCACCTGACTGGGCAAGTTTGCAGTTTGCATCCAGGTATGGGGGGTTTTTTGTTTCTTACTCCTCGCAGATCTGTGTAAAATGAGAGCAACTCTTACAGGTCCTCTAATAGGTCCAACAAATCCAATTTTCTGAATGTGTTCTTAGTAGGTGGGAAAAGCCACTCAAGGGCCTGTTTAAAAAATTTTGCATGTGTAAAATGAACCTTTACCTTTGATGTCTAGCTTGTAGTTATCAGTGGTTTGGGGGTTTTGTTGAGCTGAAAGCTTTATATAGAGCAGGGCCTACCTTACAGTAGTTTGTTTAATCTCTTTTCAGAGTAGACAGTTTACACTGTAGAAATATACATACTTTTCAGCACCAATCAACACCTTAACTTTTAGGAACTACAGAAGTCTCATTCTGCAGCATAAATTAAGGTCTAATTGGAAAATAAAACCAGTGATGCTACATCAAACCCAAGGTCTATTTGGCTCAGTATCCCATGACTTATTGCAAATGCTAAGGGGTAGACTAGAGAAAGGCTTCTGACAATGTGTAATTTGGGGATTTTCTGATCAAGAAATTATGTTCACTGCCTTGAGTGGAATAACATAATGGAATCTTGTTCTTTGAATTTATCTAATTGATCTTTGAGTTTACCTGTGTTTTGGCCAAAATCTGGTGGCAGTGAGTTCTGCAGTATAAGTTAATTTGAAAAACACTTAATTATGTTTGCCTTAGGTCTACTGCCTGATGACTTTATATTCTGCCAGCTGTTACTTATTTAGTCAGAAATAGTGAATAATGATATATATTATTTCAGAGACTAGAGAAACTGGTTGTTATAGAGTTTGATTTGCATACATATAGTTTGTCCAACTGCAAGAGTTCCTAGGAAATTAGGGGACAGGGAGCCATAACTCCTAGCCATTGTTTTTATTCTACCACTCTTTGCCTTTGTAATTAGAGGAGAGGCAGGCAATGTCTTTGGGCCTTATTTATGTAGTTGTAAAGACTGTGTTCCTTGGTCAGAAGATTCTGCAGAGGTATAATTAAAAGTTAGTGGTAAAACACAAAGCTATTAATACTGCTATGAAGTGGATAGTTGAACAGAAATTCTTGACCTTAACATAGTTGCAGGTGTATAAGCAGCAATTAATGATGCCTGAAGACTTTAAGTGACTTGTGTATTGTCACACAGCAGGCAAGTGGCTGTCTAAGGAACAGCACCAAGGAGTGCTAAAACCTTCAATACAGCTACTGGGAGCATTTCAGCTGAGAGAACCTTCAGAACCAGACCAGAGACAAATTTTATTATCTGGTGAAAACATGGTCATTTAGATATTTCTATTTCATAACCTAATTTTCTTGCTTTAATTATGAGTGTAAATAACAGTTACTGTCTCAGCTTCTCTCTCCCTTGCTCTCCTTAACTGTCCTTTTACCTCTTGCTCTCTCTTACATTCACTCTTTGCTTATAGTAGGGTTTCTTCCCACTTCCAAAAAGCTGTTGATTCTTTTGTCACAAATCTCCTCTCTCTTTTCTGAAGAGCCCTCTTTCTGTGGAGCCAACACTTTTCAGTACCAGGGAAGTGAGCAAGGTAGGATTTATAGAGCTTGTTCTGTGGGGCACGTGGTGGGGACACACAAGTGACGTTTGAGACGGGTAGAGCCACATGAGGTCATTGAAGCTTGGGGTGAGCTAATGCCCCAAGACCCAGTTCAGTTCCACTGCTTTATTCTAGTATTTTGGGCAACTAAAAGACTTCAGAACTTGTGAAGGTCAAAAACCATGGTGCTGAGTGTTTGTGCATGTTTGCTTCTATATGAGGGACAGAGAAAGGTTGAAACAGAGCAAGGACTGTCCCTCTTCAGGCTCACACTTCCAGTTTTGGCTTGGGGTCAGACCCAAAATCCAGAAGAGTGTATTTTCTGGTTCATAATCATTTAGCATAAAAATTATACAAGAATTGTCCATGCAGCTGAGCCAAAAGTCTTGTCTAAACTTGATCTGGGTCTTAACATTGTCTCTTTGGCACCTCTCTAATTTAATATGCATTTGAACAGAAGTGGCTTCTTGATAGAGCCTTTCACCTCCAGGTCACCCTTTCAAATCCAATTCAGGCCTGTCATGACCAAATGTTTCTACCATCTGACGGCTCTTCTGTGTCCTGTGTGAATTGCTGGCTTCAGTCCAGGAACTGGTGGACAGGTGCCTGAATTGCAAAAACTGCCAGAGCTGACACTAACTGGACATCTCTGCAGAGGGGTCAAAGAATGAATCAGCCTGGCAGATGAATTAATACTTAACTTGTATGCACTGTGAGGCTTTATATCTTCCAAGTGCTTTACAAACGTCAGCTAACCCTCAGGAGGTGTTGTTATCTGCACTGGCAGGTGAGAGAAGCAAGCAGATAAAGAACCAGCACCAGAATATGCATGTTGCTGACCTCCCACTCTGAGGCCAAAACTCTGAGTTTAGCTCCTTTCAGGGCAACTGATGGGCACACCAGAGTAAGGTTTAAGCTCCTTGAGGGAAGTTCCATGTTCTTCTGGGGATAAAAGCATCCCTTACTTTTTAAGACAGGCAGGAAAGCAGTATTTATGGCGATGCCATCCTTTTCCTGTATGAACCAGCAGAAGTCTCTTCTCCATCTACCTCGAGGCACTGGGGAGTCATGTCAGATTATGCCAATCATTAAGAGGTATCTTTATTTAGACTGAGAACCTGCCATGTAACCGGACTGGTAAATGTTTCTGAAGAGCAATTGGGTTGGAGTGGTTCATTCTGAAAGACAACAGCTCATGGAACATCATTGAAATGTTCAGAAAAAAATGCTTGAAGTGCTGGAAGATCATGCAGAGTCAGTGGTACTTCAGTGTTTGCAAGGTGCTTCTGCAGGGACACTTAAAAGACATTGTCAGACTGTGTAAAGGAAAACAGAAAAATTGGCTTTTGTGCCTCATATCACTGAGAATAAGGGTGGTTCTAAGATGGCATTTTCCTTTCTCTGGAAGCAAGATGAGGAAACTTTTTTTTAATGTTTTTAACCTTTAGAAGGTTTTTAAAAATAGTAACCCCCTTTCCTACTATTAATTTCTTGTGTAAATAATTGCTGTTGTTGCCATGGTGTTTACAAGGATGAATGGAGCAGGTAGTCTGTGAGATGATGAATGGAAAGAGAAAGATGTTGTCCCTATGGTTACAAAGAGATAGTGGCATTCCTCTGAAACAGTGCCTCTAATAAGGTGTGCATTGTCTGCAAAACTGGAGATGACACTGTAGGACTAACTTGTCAAAGGTTATAAAGAATGGCAGGAGAAAATGTTCTTGGGAGTATTTAACTTTTTTTTATTTTTTTTTTTTTTTTGGTGAGGATTTATGCTGGCCCTTTCAAATTTTGGGGAAAATATATGGGGAGAAGGTAGATGTAAGAAAAGTGATTTGGGTAAAATTCATCTTACCAGGCATCCAAACCCAGGTGTTTCGAGGGAGACTTGAAAATGCGTACCACAAACAGACAGTTTGAATTCCACCTCGTGTTCGCTTGGATAGTCAGAAGGAGACAAGTGCCACACATCCCTAGAGAGTGATCTAAGGCACTGGACAGAATTCTCTGGAGCTGAAAGGGGAAGGACTGGTCCTTTCTAGCTGAATACTGACTGTTGACCACGTGATGCTGAATGGCCAGTTTTCCTTTATTTTGCTTAGGGGCACACTGTGCTTGTGATCACTGGTGTCCCCACTGTGAGCATTGCCAAAATAACTAATGGTGAGATAAGGTGTGTGTGTCAAAATGGATGTCTTTGAGACCTCTGAAAAATTTTCTTCTGAGAGATCCTGTACCTGAGGAAGCATCAAAGAGCCAGTCTTTTTGGTATTTCTGGATCTCTTCTGAATGACAAGGGGCAAACTCCTTATGCTGTGCCAGCTGTTTTATGCCCGTTTGCTCCCCGCAGCCGTTCAGCAGTAAGAGCACAAAGTCTGCCTGGAGGCTGTTACATTCTCTACAGCTAATGACAAGCCATGGTTTCAGCAGCCTGTATAAAACATTGCAAGGAGTTCAACCCACCCCCTGTATGAAATATGAGAGTGAAGAAGGGTTTTGGACGCTCTCTCGCTAAACCAATTGCTATGCCCAAGAATTAATAAAATCCATATTGAAGTGACAGCTGGTGGACAGAGCTGGCTTCTTCCTGCATCACTTGGCTCTCTAGTGGCTCATGTTCTGGGTTCAATGCACATTTATCGTTTTATTATGGCATTTATTGATTTTTATTTATTTATGTATTAAATCTCTGTTTCCTAAAGAATCATAATTGCACTGTTCAAAATCTAAGTTTCATCATATCAGCACTAGCTATTAACATACTTCTTCCCTTTTTCTCTTTAATGACTGACCTTCCAAAGGCATTCAGTGAATGAAATAAAAATGCAGACAAGTGAGAATATATTTTCTCATCGTGAACCAGTTTCTGTACTGCTTTGACTATTTCCTCTCTTGTCAGTATATGTGAGTTCTTTTCCTTAATCCATGATTTCTTTCATTTTCCTCACCTCCTAATTTATATGTATATTTCTCAAACTGACAGAAACTTCAGACTGACTCAGTAGAACAGTGGAAAGTGAGTGTCACAAAGGTAGGGATTCAAATGAACTTTAGAGCAGAAATTCCTTTGCTTATTTATTTATGTTGGTTTTATATGGTAAGTGGCAAGAAGAGATAAAGACCATTCTTTTCAAGGGAGAAAATGTTAACTGTTGTTTTCTAAGGAAGTGAGGTGCAATCATTGTCTCTGTCAGTCTAGTAAATGATTTCTGTTTTGAGACATGGAGAAAAGGCAGACCAAGTCTGCCTTTGTTTTCTGGAACTGTGTAACCTGGGTCATCCAGGTAATTATAGCTTTACTTAAGAAACAGAGAATGTGGGAGAGAAACTCTGCTACTGCTTGTAAGCACAAAGAAAAGACACTTGAGAGAATTAAATTTCATTATGATTTGTATAGGGCTTATGAATCATTTTGCATTCCACCTCTAAAGCAGAAAATGATGACTTTAATATCATATTGTAGGACGACACTGGTAAGTCTCTCAGAAGGCAGCTATGGCATCCAGAGATATTGGAGCCTGGTTATTCATTACCTTCTGCTTAAAAGCTGGAGCAAATGCTACTGTGAGACTTTGACACCTCCCTATTTATTCCCATTCCTACTTGTGGGTGCTACTGCAATAGAAGCCCTAATGGGGGTGGGTTCTGCTGTGCACATACTGCCAGATACCCCTGGAGTATAACAGCAGATAGCACTGGGTTAAGTGTGTTTGTATGTGCTCCTGTAAATGCACATGTACATTTATTTACTTCATTCTCCCTATCTCAAAGACAAACAATTTCAGAAGGTCATCCCTCTGCTGACTTTTCTGAAATTGCCATCAGTAGGTGACATTATATATTTAATAAAATGTTAATTCTGTGATCCTACCTAAATTGCAGGAGATCAGTAATTATGTCAAAATCTTCCAGAGAGCCTCAACTGAAATATGAAATTTATTTCCCAGCTTAAATTTGCAGAATGGCAGTGGGTGAAACAGTTCCTACACGTAAAGTGCCTATGAATATGTATGACTGTAAAGAGAGAGAAGAAATACCATTATTGTTCAGGAACATATCATAATTCTTGAGAAGCTTGTGTGCAAACAAATTGTCTGCTACTTGGTCTACTAGTTGAGGCACAAGGTAGCAAACTTCTAGTGTGCCAGTGACTGGACTGTTATTGTCCATTTTAAGGCCACAATATCTTTGTTTCTGAGAATAAAGGGATTTTTTTTTTCCATTAGGAACTCATGTGTTATATTAACAATGCACTGGATTATTTTGTTTTGTAATGGAGAATGCTCATCATGTTTTCCTTTGATAAAGTAATGAATGTGAGGAGAAGAAATGTGAAACACTGAAATACTGTTCTGTTCACACATAGCAGTGTCTGGAAGTGGTACATCTAACTCGAAATTACTCTAGCAATCTTTAAAAACTTTCTGAATAGGATGGACAATTGCAAATTTGGACTATATTTAGTGTTCAGGGAGATGTGAAATAGAGTGGTTTGTAGGTTCTGTAGGAGGGTAAGGAACAAAGACCAGAAAAAACAGTTAAATAGTTATTGTGAACTGACTTAAGGAATTACTTTTTAAATACTTTGAAATTAATAACTGGATAAATGTTTTTAAACACCTGTCTGGGTGATGAGCTATCTGTGGAATGTCATGGTTTCCAAATAAGAGATCTGGAAGCTTAGTCTTTAGGTGAGGGTGATATGTGTGAAGGACACTGTTCCCTCACAAACAACCGTTGTAACCAGATTATTTGAAAATGGTTTTGATGAACAAAAAAGATCTTCAAAGAAATTTCACCACACCACATGACTTTCTAATATTCTCTGTGACACTTTTATCAACAATTTTTTTTTGAGTGAGTGTCTTGGAAGAGTTTAGAAAATAATACTCCAGTGATACTATGTTAAACTGGATAACCTGATAATTGAATACTAAACTGAGGCTCAGGTCACCCACGTTCTGCAGGTGAATTTCTTGCTGGATAGCCTATGGAAAGTTATTTTAGTTATCTGTGCCTCTGCATCTCTGTTTGCATCTCACCTTCTTTTGGAAACAGCTTGAAAACTATGGATGAATTAAGTATACTATGACACACCAAAAATCATAGAGTTTATACCAGCACTTTTATTTGTCCTAAGACAGAAATTGTTCTAGTCTATTGTTAAATATCTCACTGTGCTTCTTGATTACTTTATGTTAGTAACTATGTTCCTATAAAGAATTCTGCCTCGTTCTAAAATAAGTATGACTTAGGTCACTGACTTCTGTGTGAAGGACATTCATGCTTTACAAATACCCAGTTTAACTAGATTATCTCCTCACTTCATCAAATCACTGTTTTGAGACTCCACAGCATGTTCTGTTTTATGGTGATATGCCAGTGTGCATCTGATCTCATCACATTCTGTTTGTGATGGGGAAATTATCTCATGAAAATAGTATTACTTAATCTTGGTTTTAATTTCTGTATGCTTGGAGAGGAAGAAAATTCTGTGTGGTGTTTCATCCTGTCAGTGCTAATCTTTCTCCTCAGTGCTGTATCTCCAAATAGCAGATGTGTGCTTTATTGCAGTGTTGGTCCTCTATAGCACAACATAAAGTTTTGGCAGGAGCAAACAATTTATTGTATTAGAGTCAAACACAATCAAATGTTCCTTTTCCTATGAAGCATGGTCAGATATTGATATTGCATTAGCTAACATTTTAACATAGCAGAGCCTTAATAAGATACATTATTACTCTCTCTAGGCTGTTTAATTAAACTAAACAGTCGCTGTGTATTGTACATTGGTTTTCTGCCAAGGGAAAGTAAATCTGTATTATATTAGTTTCACATACCAAATTATATCCTCCCCCCATCAGAGACTCTTTAGAAGAGCTGACACTGCTGTCACATGAACTGCACAATACAAACTGCCTTCCTATGTCATGGGACTGTCCTTGTAGCTCAGTATTCTCCAGTAACCTGAGCAAGTTGTGTGTGCAGGGAAGACTTGTGTCTGCAGAGCTACATGTTGTATTCCATTGGTCAGGGTCCATGTTTGCTGCCAGGGAGTACAGGGATAAGCATCATAACACCTGTCCTGCCAACAGAGCTCTTCTCCATCCCTCTGTTGAGGCAGAAAGATCTGAACTCTGGTCGCCAGGATGGCTCTTACTGGTGCTGTGGTGGTCAGGTGGCAGGAGTGGGTTCATCACTGTCACATCACATTATTTCTTCAAGTCCAGAAGTTAAAGAGTTTTGGGAAACCGGGTGATCCAGTGGAGTCTGCTCTGGTATTGGTCTTCAGTGCTGGGCATTGCTATCTCTGCTGCCAATGGCACTGTACACAGTGATCAAGGTGAACATTCACTGCTTCCCACTGAGGACATGGGAAGGGTATGGGCAGAGCAGGCACTTCTGTGCCAGGGGGTCCTACTGTTTTCTTTTAAAGCAAGAGCTGATGCAGAATCACGGAGAGAGCTGCAAGCAGAGAGGCATTCAAGGCACTTGCTTTTGGGAGTTGTTCTGTTGAATTACTACTAAAAAGCAGAATAAGACAAAACATTTGCAGTTATTTCTCCTTATAAGCAAAAATAAATTGCACAGGAAATACTGAAGTCTTTTTTACACAATTTTGAGCCTGTTTTACCTGGCAGAAGTGTACATCTGCATATTGCAATGCAGAGCTGTGCAGAGAGGGCAAAACTGTGCCCAAATAATTGTGCTGTAGAACTGGAAGGTGCACATTTTTATCAGTGGCAGTAAGCCCTGTATCACAGTGAAGGATGATGTTTTGGCTCTATTTTGCACAGTGTCATGTGCACAATGTTCCAACATTTTCAAGAACAGTGAAGAAATGTCTGTCATGGTCCTGTGTTGTGTTTCACATGCCCCCACAGAGAGGCATGAATGGTTGGATGCATCACAGCAGTGTCTTTAGCATGGCTCTGGCCCCATGGTTAGATTCAAGAATGGCTGTATTGGATTTATGGGAGGCTTCATAACACAGTTATGATTTATCTCATGCTGAATGTTTTGTTGTTGTTTTGTTTCCCTCAACAGAAGATTAACCTGGAGTTCTATATTGACATCCATGCCCACTCCACCATGATGAATGGCTTCATGTATGGGAACATCTTTGAAGATGAGGAAAGATTTCAGAGACAGGCTGTTTTTCCCAAGCTACTCTGTCAGAATGCTGAAGACTTCTCTTATGTAAGCAATGTTTTTCTTAACTATATTTTCTTAAGGTTTTTTCTTTTCATGATAAATCTCTGGCTTTACTGGATTGAGTAAATTTTATTTCAGTATTAACAAAAGGCTACTTAAAAATGTTGTTATTATTAGCTACCACTTTTCCTCTTACATTTACCTTATCCAGAAGTGGTAAGTTGTGATCTTATGTATGCCATCAGACACATGAACAAAAGCAGGCTCTTCATCTTCCATATTATAACCTTAGGTTCTGAATTATTGGAGCACTTTGTTTTTGTCAGATCTTTTGTCTTTTGATCAACTGGATCAGCTTTATTGTTCCATTCTTTTTTATTATTTTGTCAGTTATTTTACTTTTACACTCTAAATAATAATTTAATAACAAATAGAAAGAAAAATAACTAGCTTGAAAAAAAAGGTTAGGTAATCTTCTGTTAAAAGTTGTGGCAAAGGCAATGTATGGTTTTGAAATTCTTTGATATTACCATGGAAAACTGTTCTGGAAATAAATGGCGAGCTCTTCTAAATGAGTTGAAAAGGGGCATATGTTTTTTGAACATATTTCAAATAGAGTAGAAGAGCTCCTTAGCACACAGCCATAGCAGTCACTGTGTAGAAATCAGTAGATTTAAGACTGGTCCAGTGTGTCCAAGTATGACATCCTGGCCCTTTCCATGGGCTCTTTTGTGCACCAGTTTTCCCTGAAAGCTGTGCAAGTAGAGCACTCAACGCCCAAGACTTCCTGCAACAGCTTGATTGCTTCTCCTGGCACATCTGTGGAACTCCCAGTGAAGCTGCCTCTACACAGCTCTCCCTTGCTCAGTCTCTGACATCCCCTTTTTGCTTATACTTCATCCTCCTGGTACTGAGAAATGAATCTGTGTCTCCCGTCAGAGTTTGGGACAGCTGGGTCATGGTGCCTCCCTCTGCTGCAGTGCCACCCCAGCCAGCTTGTGGCAGAGGTGGTGGTAGAGGGAGGATAGGGACCCTGCACCATTCCGAGTGTTTAGCTCTAGAGAAACAAAATTTAAAACAGATACAAAAGCAGGCAAGTCTGCAAGCAAAACAAAATGTAATTGAAAGAAAAGGCCGTTCTCATCATGGCAAGAATGCTGGCCTAAAGCTTTCTCATCAATATGCAGGAGATAATTTTTTTGTATTCTGTTTGTGCATCTTGCAGTGTGGAGTTTGGATGGGAACTGAATGTAGAAATAGAGCTCTGCCATTGTTTTCTTGACAGATGTGATCCAGAAAAATGAAGGAAGGACCTTAAACCTCCCAATTCCCATTCATTTCTCTATTCTATGGTAGTTTGTTTTATGCAAGAGTGGGAAAAAGATTGAATCAGTCTCTGACTTTTCTAAGGCTAGGCAGAAGATATTCTTTCCTCTATCCTTTCTGCTCTGAGGAAGAGGGGCCTCCTTGGCATCAGCAATGGCAGCTGTCTGGGTAATGCATGGGAGGGTGTGTGGCTTCTGTTGCTTCCTCTATTGTCTCAAAGTATTGTTTAACCATTGTCAGATTTGTTTAACAATTGTCTGTATGTTTTGAGGGTTCAGGCGACTGCTACATTGTGCAGCTTTCTGCAGTCAACCATTGCAAGGGTTTCTCAGAGAACTGTCCAAAGTGCAGAAGACCAAATCTAAATGAGGAGGAACAGCAGCTGTATCTGTTCCCAGCTGTTTGGAATCTGGGGAAGAGGGAGTGGTGTCCAAGAATCAGCCTCTTCTTATCCAAGGAGACCTCAGTGATCGAGTTTCTTATCTGCACCTGGTTGTTTCAAAAACACATAACATATAAGGGGCATTCACAGATCATAGCAATGAAAACCTGCAATTGATACGAGTTGAGAAATTTTGTGCTCAGGTGTGGGGATTTCTCTCTGCTGCTGTGGGAGATTAAGTGTTCCTTTTAGCACAAGCCTTGGTTGACAAAGGGAAAATCTTTGAGAAAATGATGTAGGGAAATGGAAGCCAATAGCTAAATAAACAGCACTGTCTCTCTCCTTTGACTCTCGATCTCCTTCCTGTAGGAGCTGGCAGTCAGATATATATGTTGGCATCCAGTGCACCAGAGTTCAACCTCAGTGCTACTGGCATTTGGTACCATTGTCTTCCAGCTAACATCCTACTGGTCTCTTGAGGCTGGAAGCTTTTCTCCACCATCTATCCAGGCCATTCTTCCCAGGGCAGCTGAGTGGATATAAGTGTTGGAAAAGGAAACAGCCACCAGCTGTCTGATGTGTGTGAAGTGACTACTCCTGCTGTCTCCAAGTAGGAAAGTCTGTTTTCTTCTTTTCAGCTCTAACCATGTGGGCTATGTGACCAGTTGGAAATATCAGGTGAAGAGAGGAAAGGAATCCAGAACTTCCTGCATTTAAATTGAGGGGAGGGGGGAAATGTGCTGAAGACTTAAAATAGTGTATGTAAATATGCCCTATTGCCTGCTCAAAGGGAAGGGGGGGAAGTGCATCGTTAACGTTACCAGGCTGGTGTTTGAAAGTGTGGGAATGGACCACTGTTGTTACTAATTAATTTTCCAAAGCTTCAGGAGGTCTCATTTACATTGTATGCTGCTGCGGCCATTTGTTGGGATTATAATACTTCAACAGCAGCACTTCAAGTGAAAACTGGCGGCTGCATGAAGTGTTGTCCATAATTGACTAGCTCCATGTCTTCACACAGCACAGAGACAATGTTCCATTATGCTATCCATTGACAGTATCATTGAAAAGATTACTCTCCTTAAAGCATCTGTCAACCTTGATTGATTTACAAGGGACAAAGAACTGAAAAGGTTTGAAGTGCGGGTACAATTTTTGCCACCGTTTAGCATACATAATGGTTCTCCTTTGATGTCAAAAGCTCATCTTCTATTAATAATGCAGAGGGCTTTTGAATGCAGGCTACTTGTATGGAGTTCCACACTAATAACCTACTTGCTGTGAAATGGGATTCACTTTGGAGAAGCAGTCATTTGGGTTTTACATGTTCGGAATGAATCCCAACTCAAAGGGATTTATTTCAGTGCTCTGCATGATTGCAGCTGAGCCCGGCACGGGTTAGGGAAGGCAGGCAAATCCTGGCCTGCTCCTCCAGCCGAGAATCTGGCAGAAATCACGCAGCCAGATGCAAAGGAGCATGAACAACAAGCCTAAGATGATGCGATCAAATGCCTTGTGCCGTTTTGTCTGGCAACCTTCTATTAATATACTTTAGAGTGCATTTCATGCCTGGGCTGCTTCCTTCACCTGTCATTTCCAATAGGCCTTTTTATTTAAATGACAGCATCTAAGGGAGATTGGTGATTAGAGTAGGGGATGGATAGGGGATTTGTACCCACATGGCTGTTGTAGGACCAAATCAGAGTCACCCAATGTCTCTGGACTCTACCTGTTGGGCAAAACATTTGACCTCGCAGCACTCTGGAAAGCTGACTGTGATTTACAGGCATAAGCTGTGAAAGGGACCAAAAATTCCTCATTTGTACATGACTTCAGACACAGAGGCCTGCCTTTGGTTTAGATATGAGCATGTGAAGAGGAAAGTGAAATAAGGGCTAGGAAGTTTTGCTCCCAGATAAATAAATGAGACATTCTTGGGCAGCTGCCTGGGCAAAGGGGACAAAATCTGTAAGGAAAATATTTTATATTTTCAATGTTTAAGAAGGATATTTTTAAACACTGAGGAGTAAATATAATCTGTATGAAAGCTCTAACAGTGAGAGCTGACAAGCTCTTTTGAAAGGCTGACTCATTGGGTTTTAGGAGCAGCTGTTGACACCATGTCTGAGTGCATTACACATCAGCCATGGCTAGGAGTAGTTGCAGTATTTGGAGGGGTGTTCTTCATTTGCCCTTTCTTGTTCTGGAGACTGGATTAGTCATAACGACCAGACACAAGCACTTGAGCATTTCAAGAACCTGCTAGTCTTAGGGGTGGCTAATTTTGACCTCTGTGACAATATGAGAGGAGACCATCTGTTCTCTCTGGTTCATTTAAAAGAAACAACTGCAGCCATTCTTGAATGGCTTTATCACTTCATAAAGATTGCTTTTCTTTGCAGTTAAAGGAAAAAGGCTTGGCCTGATCTTATTAGGTTTTTTTTCCTTTGGACTCTGAACTGATGGCACTTGGGATACCTTCGAGTTCTCATTTAATTTTCTTGTATTCGATCTCCCAGCAGAGCACCTTCCTTAGAAATACTGTTTCCTTTGTGTGCCATGGTTAACCAAAGATCCTGATAAAAACTTGGGGTCTCATTATGTTGGGCATTGGGTAACGGCTGAGGAAGTCCACAACCCCAAGAACTTCCAGCCGTGCTGGGAAAGAGATAGAGAATTGCTGGGAAGTTATTTGCTTGGAGAAACTGGAGAATAAAATTTGAATCTCCCAAGTGCCAGTCTGGTTTCTTTGTCAGCACTTCCCTATGTTTTATACCGTGCTCACACTCAACAGTGAAGTCTCTGGACAACAAACCACCAAGTTTCCTTTAGGGAAACGTGTTGTTAACCCCAGTGCCATAATGCATTTAACTAAAACATATTTTGGAGAGTATCATTGTCTCAGCAATATGAGAAAATTCAGATATGGAATTATTTGCTCTAGTACTTTTTGTTGTGGTTTTTTGTTCGATTGGTTTGTTTTGGCTTTTTTGGTCTGGATATCAAACACTGAGCAACAAAGAAAAATATTTTAATCTCTCTATATATTTTACCTATTGCCTTTGACCCACACATTCTGGGTCTGTTGTTTTCATTTCAACACCACCCCCTTCATCCAAGCTCTCTTAGAGAAGACGTGTTCTTTCCAGAAAGCCTCCTCCCACAGCAGCCTCGCTGGGCTCTTGTGATTTACCCTGGCTGGACGTCTCCCTCTTAGTCTTGGGATCCCTTTGATTAATCCCAGTGTGTTTTGGGCCATGTGTGAAGGAAGTGCTGGCACAAATGCTTGAGAGAGTAATATCAACTCCTGAGCACTAAATGACCAAATCCCAATAATCTGTTCCGAAATAATAAAGAACAAGTTTGTGTTGCATATGGCTGGGCAGGAAGCAACCAGAAAGTTGTTCAGGCCTAGCATTTATCCTGAAGTAAATTCCATACTGACTTGGCACCATCGTCTCCTAAGTGCCTCTCTTCTGTTTTGGCAAAAAAAGACTCTTGTCCCAAAAAGGCCAAAGCTGCTGTTGTATTCAGGTAGGTTTTGTTAACATCATGCAAGCTTAACAGATCTACTCAGAGATCTCTTAAAACCTCAGCACAACAAATGATCCTACCTCCTTTTTTGTTGCCTTGTACCGAGGCATATCCAGGAAGACAAATACAGCTATTATGTGCTTTAGCACCCCTCTGGGATGTATTTCTGCTCGATGCTTCTTGGCTGTGTTGCTCCATAAGTTCATTTATTTATTTATTTTTCCTGGAGGCTGGGTGAGGCGAGAGAGGAAAAGTGTTTCTGGTGGCACGGGGAACAGATTGTAAAACCTGTGTTCCTAAGTGTTATAGACTTTGGTCTCACAAGAATTGTGCCCTCTGGAGAATCTCAGCAAAGTGAAACTGCTCCATTAGGTCGTGCTGCACCAGTCCACCCCTCTTTGTATACAGAGGGTTGAATTTGTATTGCAAAGAGAAGGAAAAGTGGTGGAGGGCGGGGAAGAAGTTTTTGAGCAAAACGGTTTTTTTTAGTACCTTCTTGACTTGTTGTTTGTGCACATAGCAGTTGCCAGTCCCTTCTCCATCCTCACACGGGTAGAAATTTAGAAAATCCACGGAAGAAACAAGTTTTCATAGCAATTTTATGGTGTATTTTCAAAGACCCTCATTACTCTAACCTAACGTCAACATGCTGGGAGCAGGTGACAGCCTCCCAGAGCAGCAGAAAGGAAAGGAGCTCCTATAGATTTCCCATGCAAGCTGCTTCTCCTGCAGAGCACTGTGAATTCCCTCAGCTGGGACAAACTGTGCTGTGAAGGAGGGGTAGGAAGCTGGTTAAGAACTGGACACCCGTTCCCCTCCCAGGATTTTTTTTTTTTTTTTTTAATTACCTCTTTAACTCTGTGATATTTTAACATATGTAGAACACAACTCTGGTTCAGAGAACTGTTCTGGAGCAGTGAGAGATCCTAGAAGGAGTTTGAGCAATGGGCTGTATTGGGTTGTCCTGGGAGCAGTGTACAATATGCTGCCCCTCCTTAGGAAGGTTGTAACCTCCTGATTTAGGCCTACAAGTGAGCAGAACATCTATTTTCCACAGAGCAAACCACTTTTTCAGACTATTGACAGCAACTGTGTGCATGATGGGTGTATTTTCCTTTCTGCTTTGCATTGTCCTAAGTTTTTGTCATTTGTATAAATGATTACAAAAGCACTCCCAGGAGACCACACACACACACTCATAAAACTATTGTAAAGAGAAGCATTGCAGGCTATTGCTAGAGGCTATTTTATTGTATATTTTGAGGAAACGTCTCATTTTCTCCTGACAAATGGAGAAAGTGAGAACTCCAGAGACTCGAATTATTTTCTGAACAGTGTGATTATTCTGCAGAGCTTAGACTAGGAAATGCCACCATCGGCATCTTTGGGGAAGGATGTGCTCTGAGAAGCAGAGGCTGCTATCAGTAAAAAAACAGGAGGAAAAGCACATATTTTCTTAGAATAGAATCATAGACTCAACCAGGTTGGAAAAGACCTCTGAGATCATCAAATCCAACCCTTGATCCAACCCCGCCATGGTTCCCACACCATGGCACTCAGTGCCACATCCAGTCTCACCTTAAACACCTCCAGGGACAGTGAATCTACCACCTCCCTGGGTAGCCCATTCCAATGTCTGATTACTCTCTCTGTAAAAAATTTCTTCCTAATATCCAACCTAACCCTCCCCTGGCAGAGCTTAAGACTTGAAGCATTTTGAGATCCCCTATTTGTGTCTATTACTGGTTGCAGCTTGAGTTGTCTTTTTAAAGGGAGAAAAGTTCCAGACTAACTGGTTAATGGGTGACAGGTTGGGCATAGGTTAATGTTTGAGTAGGTGACATTGTCACATGTGGTTAAGTGCACTTCTGGTGACAGGGAGCTGCAGACTCACTGAAGGAAGAGCTGAGAAGATCTGAGGAGGGATGTTTTGGGAGACAGTACACTCTGTGTGTGCATGTTTGGGATGGCAAAATCCAGTAGCAAGAGGAACTCTGAGTTTTGCTTATAGGATGGAGTGAAATCTGCCCCCTCCTTTTTTTTTTTTTCCCCAAGTGGGCTGTGATGGGCTGCCCAGCTCTGTAGGGAAACCTTTGTCTGACTCTGTGAAGGTGCTGCAGGTGTTGTTTAAGAAGCTCTCTCAAAAGAGCTGCTGTTTTGATTTGGATTCCACCTGCTGTGGCAAAGCCAGTGGACTCAATAAGCGTCTTCAGTGCTGCAGCACTGGGGAAGGTGGGAGCTGTGAGTACAAGCAGCTTCAGTGCGTGTGAGGATGGACCCTGGTGAATGTGGATTGCAGGCCAAGCCCCTGCACTGGTGCTGCCAGTGTGACTGGTACAAGGTGCAGAGATAGGCAGCAGGCTGTGGAGACCTGCTTCAGTCCTGAAGCTGTACAGCAGAGCATGGATATTAATGAGCAGTAAAACGAACAGCTACTGTAGTTCTTGCAGGTGAACAGCTGAAACCCTGAAGCGTGAAGCCCGGTTACTTTTCTGACTACAGAGCTTCCAAAAAAAGAGAACTCATTTGGTAGTTTTGGTCTTGAGGCATAAACTGAGAGCTTATAAAGCTCTCTCCTTCCAACCTCTCTGCTAATGACCATGCAAATATGTGTTTTTATCAGCAAACTTAAGTAGGCATGACTGAAAGACACTTGGGAGGGATGGGGAGCGGGAAAGTTCTGGTATTCCTTAACTGCACATTACAGGGATAATGAAGCCCCTTAGGGAGCAGATGTGTGTGTGGTGACAATGTACCTTTAAACTGTTATTTCTCTGAGGAGAATTGCTCTTTAAAGCCTGAGAATGTGGTGCTAGGCAGGTTGTGTTCATGGTACTCTTACAGAAAGGGTCATTGCTCTCTGCTTTCCTCTGAGCAGGAGGAAGAAGGCAAAAAGAGACAGCTAGTGGAATGGTGAAAATCTCCTAGGATTTGAGGCTATTTAGTCTTCAAATTTCAGTTTTAGGCATTCTCACACTCTTGGAACAGGTCAAACTGTTTCAGTTCTCCTCTGCATGCCTTTTCTCAGATTTCTGCAAATAAAATTCTAGATCAGAGAATATTCCCCAGTTAAACCCAAACTTTGCTGCCCACCTCAGTGTTTCCTACCAGGCATAGAAGTTACGAAACAAAATGCTGTCAACTGCAGAGCCATCTGTGAGAGTGACTGAGCCCTATTCACAGGAATATTAGTCCAATCTGGCTGTTCCTAAGGGAACTGGAAAAACTTCAAGAAATGGGATTCCTCTTTGAAATGACCCTCAACTTTTCAAAACCTCCTCTTCCCAAATTTCAGTAGTCACAATTGATTTTGAGATAAGTTTTCCTCCTGTGCACCAGAAACATGGCAAAGCTGCAAGAGGACATGAATTGTGGAGTAATTTTGACTTTGTTCCCATTTCATCACATCTCTGCTTCCAGAATCCTTGTCTTTGCCTGCTACCTCCTTCAGATCAGCTGTCTGCTTTGGGGATTTTTTTTTCTTTTTCTTTTCTTTGCTATCTTTTTTTTTTTTGTTGTTGTTGTTAAATAATTCCATCTACATTTTAGATGCTGACTTAATAGCTTGTTTGTCAAATAAATTGGAAGAAGGCCGCCTGATAGCAGCCTCCCAAATGCCATGATTTCCAAGTCTCCAGACCCAGCTGGCATGGAGTTGAGTCTATTACCAAAAAAACCCCAAAACACTAACACATATGTTTTCCAGTCTATTAAAAAAGTTAATGGAGCTGGTGAGAGATGGGTGTGATGAGAGAGCTAAGTTGGCTTTTGAAGTGAGAAGTTTTCTCCGTGCTTCCAGAGAAGTAAGCAGATAAGTTTTGCTTGTAAGATAGCTCAGTGGGCTACCAGCTGCAAGAATGGCAGGGTGAAAGCAGTGAATGCTGGACACATCTTGGTAGGAATTGGCTCTGTCCATATGAGGAAAGAGTGAGATGTCAGTGGCACCCCTCTTATAGCTCCCTGAAAAGGGGCAAACAGAAGGGTCACAGTTTGTAACATTGCTATTTGCAAACTTCTCTGGCAAAGATTCCAAAGCCAGTGCCTTTCTGTGCTCTCTTTCTGACTTTTGTAGACTTCAGTAAAGCATTCTAGAAAATGAGAGTGAGTGAGTTATAGCTGATATTGTAAAACTCTCCACTGAGATGGATTTGACATTTTCTGGGCTCCAGTCCATTTCCCAATGGCACGTCTATTCTTCCTTGATGACAGGTGTGTCATTCCTTTTTTCTAGAGCACTAACTGCTAACTTTTTATTATCACTTTTTTTTTTTTGCTACACTGGGGCAGTGAGTTGAGGGTTCATAGAGGTCAGACCTGCTTTGGATAAAAAACTTGTTCTTCATCTATGAGAGCAGCCTCAGTGGATAGCTCTGGTGAGGTTGTAATTGAGTCCTGATTACAGTTGGCCATTGCTGGTATTGATAAATGGAGAACATGAAACAATTTCTATGCATAATCCCAGTTTACACCAGTAGGTAAAGTCTTTATTGCTCAACTACAGAATGAGCAAAACGTGGGACACTTTTCTGGTTTTGGAGTGGGGTTTTTTTTAGGAGGACTTAGACTAAGTTGTGAAGTACAGTTATGGAAATGGCATAGGGTGACCTTGCATATTTTTATGTGTTTTAATATGAAACCATTCTCTAATTATGAATCCTCTTGGTGTTTTTTGTCTCTGCTCTTCTCCTGGAAAGACTTCCAGCATGATTCTCTGATTTTTGAGCGCGTACTTTAACGTCCTATTGTAAAGCACTTCCTGGACTTACATCATCTAGATAT
This sequence comes from Corapipo altera, assembly GCF_003945725.1. Lineage (NCBI taxonomy): Eukaryota > Metazoa > Chordata > Aves > Passeriformes > Pipridae > Corapipo > Corapipo altera. The sequence continues at coordinate 6,764,164 of NW_020884899.1, read as the reverse complement.
GACAGCAATTGGGAAGATCTCTTAAGTCTTAGTTTCATGCAGATACTCTGTTTGTGAGGAGAAATGATCTGGAAAACATTCACGAGGACACTAGAGCTCAGATTTTTTAAGATATCTGCAGTTCGCTACTTCCTTCCATGGGCACATCCATGATCAGTTGTGTGACATTAGATGTGAACAGCTGGTAAAATCTGATGGGTTTCAGGAACCCCCCTGGACCTTGATACAGCAGAAATTCATCTTCTACAATCTATCAAAGCCTGTGATCAGATTTCTGTCTGGTTGGCGATTTTCTGAGTCGTTCGTATCGTGTTGTTTTGTTTCTTTCCAGGTTGGAGAAACACCTTAGGGCTGATCATAAATGATGTGCAGTCCATACCCTGGTTCCCATGATAGGAGCCTGGCAAGGTCTGACTTGCACTGTGGTCATACTTTGTTCCTCTTAATGTGTTGACCAGTTTCAGAAGATGACAAAGATTAATTCTCCAACAAGTTCTGTAGGAGAAAGTCCCTTTGTCCTGCCATCAGTAAAAGGTAAGCTCCCATCCATCACCAGCTGGACACAGTCTGCTTGACATTTCAGCCTTTTTTGGCATCTCTTTTTCCACTGAAAAGTGGATCTAGATTTACTGGATTTTGCCTCCAATTTTTCCTTTTGTGCAACCCAAGTTTTTCTGATGCTGAAGCGACACAAGTCCCCTCTGAAGTCGTCCCCCTCTACATACACTGGGGACAAGGTCCCACCAGTTGAAGCGCCCAACACACTGAACCACTCAGACTCCAAGTTCACCAGGACTACAAAAGGTGGACTTGGGCAAAATTCAGTCTCAGACGTGTTGGAAAAGTGCTGTTCTCCCTCTTTGCTGTGTGAAAATGCTCTTGTGACCGATTGACGTGGGCATGCAGAGGCAATCAGCAACCTGCCTGCCCTTAGTCTGTGAACATGGACTGCTCGGGGCATTCATCCCAGTGATTGTTAGCAGGAAGATGGAGCAGTGCTGAGAAACCAAGAGTATCCCTCAGCCCTATGGGAGCTGCCCAAGCTGTTGACCTTGTAAACTGGCTACTAGGGGGCTGAATTCACTGAGGAGACACATTGTGTGGTAGAGTGTCCTTACCAGCCAAGAGACAATGCTGCCCTGGGGACAGGGGTTCTGGCACATTGAGAGATCTGACCAAGGACCAAGATTTTTTTCTGCTTTGAAACCACTCCAGAAAGAATTTACATACTTTTTTTTTTTTTCCCTTATTTCCCTCCAAGCATCTTAGTCTGCTGCAATGTCTGAATATGGTCCAATTGGTTCACAAATGTCTTTGTATTGCCTGGCTGCTTATTCCCTGTCATTCCCAGTGGGGAAACTGGCCACTCAGAGACTGTTCAGCACAGAATGGGAAGGAGGAATGAAATCTAGTAGGAAGGCCTGAGGAAGCTGCCACTAATGCCTGAGATATAGAGAGAGGGTCAGCACACCTTCTGGCTCCCAAACGTGTTTGAAATCCAAGGGTGGTTTTCTGGTGGGTTTCTTGCCATCAGAAGGTAAGGGAATCCTTCACCCTTTCTTCTCTGCTCCTTTAAAACTAGATTGCTTGGCAGCTCCTAATCCTGTAGATAGCTATTTGTTCACTGAGTTTTCTCACACCAGCCGGGAAGCAAAGTCCTTCTGTGAGCTCTAATGTATCTGTGTGTTTTAATAATGCATTATTGTTGATTTTATACAAATATCACTATTTAGGAACTTCAAAGTCTTCGGTTTTCCCCCATCCTCCAGACTTTACTTCTTGCTGCTGCTGTTGTTGACACTTCCATGTATTTCAGCCTTGGAGAAATAAATATTTGTTTAGCTCTTCTCCTGCTGTGCCAGCTCAGTGCATTTGTTTAATGATGAGTTCAGTTCAGCTTTGCTTTAGGGAAATATATCATCCCAGAAAAGCAAGAGACTCTTTTGCAGACAAGTTGACCTGTGTTCTTGCCCCACACTTGCCACCCCATCCATCTCTTCCCCAGATTTGAGTTTGATTAAATAAATGTGCATGCAAAACTCCAAGGCAGTTGTGGGGAGGAGCCAAAGTTTTGCCTGTTTATTTCGCTACTCCATTTATCCTGACCTGAAATAGTGAGTAGAAGGTTGGACTCTAGCAGGTAGCTGCTGCCCTTTCTTGTCGTTACCTAAATTTTCTTTAATCTGTAATTTTCTTCTTATCATCTAAAATATCAAATCACATTTTGTCTTATAATATTTGCTTTAGAGCCAAACCCAAGCCTCTGTTTCAAAACATGTATGTGTAATGTTCTCTCAACCCCAACCTTCTTGAGTCAAATGAAAGATTATAGTTTTCACTCAAGACATCAAATTGGTCTATGCCATCAGATTTTTTTTAAAAATGAGGACACTGTTAACCTCCAAAATCTACATTTGTGAACCTAAATGAAGGTTCAACTTCTTTTTATTCCTGGAAATGCAGCATTACTTGGCAAAGAAATGAACATGGGATTTTATTAATGCCATTGCCATTTCAAGTAATTTTGCACAGCTGAAACTGGAAGTTTTCTATTAAACAAACAAACACCAACAAAAAAAAAAAAAAAGGGGGAGAGAGAGAAAACCCCATAAAACAAAACAAAAATCCCCAAACCCCACAAAATAGCATTATAAAAATACAAACTCTGGAAAGATCCAAATTTTCTTTTTTTGGCCTTTTACAAAACCTTCTTCAAATTATTTAAGCTACTTATGCTTCACTTTTGAAATACGGCAAGTATAATTTTGCCAATAACTACATTCAATTTCTGCCAGAAAGCAAAAAATCACTTCAGGGAAGTAACACATCAGGATCTCTCTTCATCTGTTTCCAGCTGATGAGGTTTCAGCCTATAGCAGAGATTGTTTGTTATTATGTTTCAGTGCATGACCTGGCACTTGTGCGGCTGAGTTTCATCTGACTACAATCACTCTGGCCCTCAAAGTCATCCCACAGTTTTTTTTATTTGTATGATATTCAGAACCTCCTCCATAATGATGATTCATTCCACAATGTGTCATCAGCAAATTTTGTTGGCATGGTTGTCCTTAACCATGCCAAGAAGTGTGATGAAAATATTATGTAAGATTTATCCTAGGAATCATCTATGAAGAATTCTACTCATAACCTTCTAGCCTGATTAAAATTATAGAAAATAGGAAAAGGACCTTATGTGCAAACTGTATCCCAAAGACATGAACTGTACTCAGCAGATACTTGTACAATTTGTTTTTAATCATAGTTGATGAGATTCCATAATCTTCATAGATACTCCGTATCAGTAACTGAGTCTCCTACTCACTGAAGTACTTCTATCCCTAATGTCTTCACTGAGTCACTTCTCCCACATTTTCTTTGTTTTCCCTGTGCCAAACACACACAGAGAATTAGCTCGTTCCCTTGTGAGTGATGCTTCTGCACACAAACCCTAAAATCTTGTCCTGACACATTAGTTGTCTCCTTACTTTGAGCTGACTCCATCCAGCTGATGCTGTCACGCATTAAAAGTTCCACCTCAGGCATTTGTTTGAACACAAAACACTATCCTCTGAAGGCAGTGTTCACTTGACTTAGGAAGCAATCCCCAGAGCACGATCATCTTCCTTTATGTTTCTGAAATTTAACTGAAGACAAAGGTTCCCTCAGTTTCAGAGTCTCAGCAGACTTCTGAAAGCTTCTTTTGCAGGAAGCCAGAGAACATTCCCTCTTGTAGACCTCTTCAAGTATTTTATTGCATGTATCAGATTAACAGTTAAGTTCCCCAACATTCCTTATGAGTGCTTTACCTCCCTGTCCCATAGGTATTCAGAATATGCTGAAGGCTTCTGTCATGTAATTTGGTGGAAATTATATTATATGTACGTAGCAGAATGAATTCTGTGTACCAATTACCACAAAGCTAAATATTATGCTACCACAAAGACAAGTTGCATTTGGAAACAACTATATATAATGCTAATAAGAAACGCACTTCCATCTTATTCTAATTAACCTGGAAAACCTTCCTTTTTCCAAATGAGAGAGACTTCAAGACATTCAGAATGTTAATAAACCCACAGGTATTTCCACTCTTTATATCTCCTGGCATACACTATTCATCAAGAATTGTTGCTCATTTCAGTCTGAGTCTGATTTTTCTCAGTCTAGAGAAGTTTAACGTTTTGAACCACTGCATCTAATTTTTTAGACGAAAAGGAAATCTTCTTTTCCCTGGTTTTGGTAAGAGGTGGAATTCCTAAATATTGACAATGTGTTAGCAAGAAAAGATACCAGCCTTAAGGCTCCTTAGGAGGACACAGCATAGCTCAGAGAATTCATCATGGGCACAATGACTGAACAGTAAGCTATGTTAAGGGTCCTTTGTGTTCACTGGCAACATAAAATTCTTACAGCAGAAGATATTATGACCTTTTATACAACAGATCCAAGTTGGATGTTTTTTTTGTGTGGTTGTCACTAGTTTGTGCTGAGCCCAGATTGGCTCAGTTTAATGGTTATAAGGTTTGTGAATAGAGTCTGAAAATCCAAATGAAATCAGAATCCATTTTTCTGTCTAACTGGTAGGAACAAGCTCTGAGACTTCAAACAACCTGAACATGAGCTGCCCTTTAGTGTCCAGATGTCATGCCTTCAAAGGAGAGCTAAAACTCATTTATGGAAATACTTGGAGTCCTCCCCTCCACCCCTCAAATGAATAGTCATAAAGCTGTAGGGTTCTTAAAGCCAGATCTTCAGTAATAGCACAAAATACTGCCTTTTATACTGTGCTGATAATGCTGTAGAATAGTGCAGTATATTTTTCCACCCAGAGAGCAACACCCAGTTAACATTTAAGTTAGTGAAGTGGAAATTTCCGTGACCTAATTTAAGAACCAGTCAAATGTCTTAGGTGAGGAAGTTTCACCAAAACGTAAATGCCACTGTATTTCTTCTTTGATTAAGAGAGTCCAGGTTAAGGGGTGGGGGAAAATGGTTATGATACAGGGGAATGCAGTAGAGAAGAAGGAATCCAATATCCAAGTAAGAGTACAGCTTAACTTCTGACCATGGGGCATCTGGAAGGTTCACTTTCAATTCATGCATATGACAGGCTTGCTCTTTGTTATCCAAAAGGGGGAGGAGAAAACCTGATATAACTAGGGAACTGAGATCAATTTTGTGAAAGTCTGTGAGGCATTATTTATAGTCTGTGTGCCAGAACCGTGCTTCCTCTCCAGGCCATAATCAGAAAATCAGTTCAGTCTCCTGTAGCGTAAATGAGATTGGGCAATGTGAATGAAGCTGCTTTCTCTTTTAACAGACTCCTTCCGTTGTTCCACTCCTGAACTCTCTTCATGTCCCTGTGTTTTTCCTCCTGCAGTCCAGTACATCGTTCAACAGAGATGCTGTGAAAGCAGGGACAGGCCGGCGTTTCCTTGGCGGGCTGTTAAATGATACATCCTACTGCTACACCCTGGAGGTCTCATTCTACAGCTACATATTGGGTGGACCTGCTTCTGCTGTCCCCTACACAGAAGAAGCCTGTATCCTTTTGAAATCCATCCTCCCCTTGCAGCACATATGAACTGGGCACTTAAGGTAAATACTTCTATCTCACTATAGAGTTTGCTGAGATGGGAACACACAAGTGGAAATGTGAGTCTGCTCCTGATGCTTTAATTTCCCTCATATTGATTCCCCATACTGTGGAAATTCAAGAAGAGAAAGACATTAGATCAAATAAGCCATTTCCCTCTTGTAGGAGATTGTCTCACGCACTTATTATAGAAACTAGTCCTGGAGAGCCTGTGATCCATTCCTTTCCACAGTCTTCCATTTCTTTCTTCATTTCTCTCCTTATTCTCTCATTATCCCTGTGTTTGTATTATTGTTTTAATAGCAAGTTGAAAGTGCATCCTTGGTACTGAGTTAAAACATCTTCTCTGCCTTTGAACTGCAGCCAAAAGGCTCTAAAGGATCCATTAGGTTCTGCAGCTGCCTCGGGGACAGATCTTTAAAGCCAGTTGACAAAGAAATGGAAAGTGAATTCTGAAAACAAAACCGACAAAGTTGTTGGCATTTTTGAGTGCTCAAATAGAAGCAATATTTCATTCCTCAAAAAACACATATCCATCTGGCTATCTCAATGTATCAGCCATTTGTAGAATTGTTCTGACTGGTCTCATGATCTGCTTTTATGTGTTTCTTTTTCTTTTTGTCACCATGCTCAATCAAATAGCCAGTGACCATACTTCAAGCTTGGGTGTTTTATTTCATTTTGTCATTCCATCTTGGCGGCTTTTGAAATTTTCACAGGTTTAGAAACACTGCAGAGGGAGCAAGATTAGTTGTGATTGCCTATTTACCTCTCCACTGCATTTTGGAAGTCAGGGAAGCTTTAGTGTAAGCAAGGGGGAAATTTTCATATGAGGTGTAATTCTTCACCATCCATGTATATGGGGACACTGTGAGGCAATAAGAGTGAGAAACAGGGAGCAGGGAATGTAATTGTTATTTATTTGGGGTTTCTGGTTTGACTTCTCCACCGAAAGAGAAATTTGGGGGCAAGAGGGGGATAAATATATTAAAGTGACTTATCAGGCTTGAGCATTTGGAATACAAGCTCTTTTTTTGGCCTGTAAGGTTAACTGTTTCCAAGGAACAGCTTTGTGCCATAAACGCCTATGTAGTATATCTTGCCACTTTCATTGCTGTAAGGTTTAGCTATTTATTTTCTTAAGTTGGTATTCTGGTGTTTCAAGAACCCATGCCTTGGTTTCACCTTTAATTTTTTTCCTCACTTAGTGCTCATTGTACTGAAAGCTGCCTATTTATCTTCCTTATTTATCAAGAACAATTTTTACAGTGGGGAAGGAGCCCCTATACAAATGAGATTACGATTCCCTTGTATATATTTTTCTTCATGATTTGTAGTTTGTGCTGGCTTAGTTTCCTTTTCCATAAAGATTCCTGGTTTGTGCTCCACAGGACAGAAGTTTCACGTGTGGGGTCTAACTTCTCTATTTGCTTGGCTTGCCTTGCCTTCTTCAGGCAGAGCTGCTCCATTCTCAGCTCAGTCATTGTGCCCATCAGCAGCTGGAGCACAGAAAACAGGTCCCAAATCAGAGATCCTTCTTGGAGGTGATGTATGGAAAGCTCAAGCAGCAGCTTGATTTCTACAGTTATAGTTTCACCTGGCTGGCTGGAACAGTGGAAGTTGTTTTTGACTGGCCTGGAAGACAACAGGCAGAGGAAGCTCTTTGCCCATGGATTATGCTCCACTGGCATTCTGCCGTGGTAGGTTTTATTACTTCCTTTTCAATGGAGGAATTCTATCAGAGTGCTGCCTATGACAGCTCTTCCTCACATGTGCGGTTTCCTAATTAGAGAAAGAAATGGAGCTGCTTGAAATAGTCTCTAAACTGGTCTGATCCAACACAGGAGTAGCCACTGCATTTGTGTACATCCTATCCTGGCAGGGGAAGAAGTTTCATATCACTGAAGTGCCTATGACCAAAAGTAAAACAGTTGCAGAGCATTTCAGTTTAGTCTGAACAGCCCTTCCAAGCTATTTGCAAGTTAGTGATTAATTAATGCTCAAATTTTTTAATGGACCTGAACCAAAGACACAGGCAGTCAGTGCCTATTGGCCTCCAAGGACAAGGCTGCTTCTATTAACTATCCAGCTACATGCAGGCAGCAAGTCAAGGAAATAAATGAAGAAAATACAATGAGCCCAAGAAGGGTGAACTGATAGGGCAAATATTATGGAAATCTACCTTCCAAGATATATTTCTTAGGACTTTTTTCATCCCACTGTGATGCTATTGGGTTCTGTGGGTTGGTGTGTTTGTTTGTTTGTTTTCTTTTCTACAGAAACAGAATCAGGGAGGCTAGGATTGTTCAAAGCTTCTAATGTTGGATTAAGAAGTGGAGACTGAGATTCAGCCTCAAATTCAGGGGACCCTTGGCCTTAAAAAGAAACTACAAAGCAGATCACATTCCCCATTCAGAACTAGCCATACTGGCTCCTTTTAGAGAACAAAGGAAATTAGGATCTCCAGGTCCTATAGAAATATTAATTTAGCCTAATGTTGTTCTGTTGACAGGTGAGAAAACTGAAAAAAACCTGAATAGTCTTGTATTTGCACTGATGGCATGTAATTATACCTGTCAGCTTCTTTTCTTTACAGCATTTGTGGCAAATAAGATCACTACTCCCTTTCATGCCATTATACAAATGGATTAGGTTTGTTGGTGGGTTTTATACATCTCTTCATGTTTTCATGTTTTCCAGGTTTTACATGCTAACTCTATGATCCATAAAAAGCTCTGTATGAGAATGCAATAGATATATTTCTACAGTGGGAATGATTATGAATTTTGTTCAAACTTGCATGACTGAAATGTACTTCGCAATTTTTGAGAGAAGTGGATACCTTACATGCATGAAAATGGGACACAGACTTTAAGTTTGATAGCTGTTTGAATTCTGATATTGTTAGTGTGGACAGTAACTTTTTTTAATAAGAAAAGTAAGAAAATTTTAAAAAAGGATGGGATGGTATAATTAGAAGTGAAAGATCAGTTTTAAATTACTCCAGTTAGTATGACTGAATGTATTCTAAATGAATTGGTTCAGAATTTAGAGGATGATACCTGTCATGTTCTATAGAAACGAATTTGCCACTGAATCTGCACTATTTAAATGAAATCCAGGAGGGAAGGATCTTCCTTCAGTCTGTGCAGGGGGTGTATGTTTGGGGCATATATGGTGGGATAAAAGTGTTGAATTTCTGGCCTCTTCCAACATAGAGAATTAACGTGATTGCATGGATGTCTGAGACCTCGATTAGCATGATCACTAATGGTTACTGCTGGAGTGTCTCTTGTATTTTCATCCGGCAAGCAAAGCACTGCATCAGGTGTAGCTTCCTAAATGTCCTGTTATACATTCCTTAAGAGGTATGTGTGTGTGTCTGGTGGGTCTGTGTCTAACTGATATGTACCTGGTGTATGAGAAACATTAGGGATGTGTTCTGTAAGCCTGGCTCTGCAGAATACTCTATGATAACATGTGCTGCAGATAACAGTGAATGGACTCTGTTTCGAAGGCATAATAAGAGGATTGCAGGCTTGTCTGTTACTTGCCTGGAAGTGGACACAGAAATGTTTAAAACCCTTCTCACACATGCACACATTTGGTGGTAACTGATTAAAAAGGCAGCACAGCAACAGTTAGCTGAGTACCAGGTGAAGAAGCTTTAAAATGAGCTGATATGTTTCCATTAAATTCCATGTTTTACTAGGCATTTACAGGGCTTATGACACAAGGCTTGTAAACTGCTCTGTAACGTTTACCACCAGCAGCTCAGTTGCTGAGCTGTCTCAGTACACACCAGCCTCATAGCTGGGCAAGGAACAAAGGATAAAAGTGGGAGATGAAGGATGAATCCCCAGCTGTAGGACTGAGCATTGCCCTGACAGTGCACCCGGAATTGTTTCCCACTGCAGCTGTGAGCAGCAGCCGTCACAGCCTGACCTGAGAGCAGCCAGTAAAGGACTCTCACATCGACAGCTTTAAAATCTTCTATTGGATTCCTTTATTAGAGTGTTTGAACTGGATCCTCGCTGCAAAGCAGGCAGCCCATAACAGATAATAAAAGGTTTTACTCTTGCAAAGTCTAGCCACGAGATAGGAACATGGAAACAATGGAGACCTGGCAAGAACTGGTATGCTTGTAGCCTGATAGTTATAGGGGAGAAAAATCATCAAGGTGTGTGAGTGCCAGTGTTATCAGCATGTCTGTGGCATTTTGTGTATTTTAATCTTAATTTCAAGCTTCCTTCAGATGAGAAAGGCCCCCATCCAAAGGTGGGCCTTCAGTCATCTATGTGTAGGGCTTTACTCATTGAAATCACTTCTGAGTGGAATAGGAGACTGGAACCCTGGACCAAGGGTTTAGTGGAACAGGTTTTCTTTGTACATCTTTTCTAAGCACATCACCTCTTTGATTTAATGGCCTCAATATAGAAAATGAATTTAATGAAACTTCTTTTGTAAAAAAAACCCAAAACCAAACCAAAACAAAAAAAACCCTGAAAAAAACCAAGAAAAAACCCACCCCATTTTTGAAACCATGGGTGAAGAACACAGAAGAGACCTTACTAATATTATCCCAAGGTAGATCTTTTCACATTACAAACAGCTGAGAGATTATGTCAGTACTTAAAACAGTATAGTTGAATCAACTCGCAAGGAAATCACTTGGCATTTTCCATTTCTCTGAATGTATTGAATTGGAAGCTTGTATCCCTTAAACAGGGTGTAGTTGCACTGCTGAAACCTTTCCCCTATTGTGGTCATAAAGATGTATTTATGTGGCTACAGCCACAAAATAAAAGCTTGGATTGACTGGAGTCTCTTCAGATGCCCAACAGGATCTCTCATCTTGGACTCTTGACACAGTTGGGATCACTGGGTTCATTCTTGTTCTTAACTTCAAGCAGAGTATCTGCCTGCTGCTTGACTGGGGACTCGGGTAGTTAAATCCCCTGGAGGAAACAGTCATTTGCTTACATCCAGATTCCTTTTAAAGAGTACTTGGATCTCAGTAAATGCCTATCCTGGGGAAAAGAAATCTGTATGCAAACTACAATTCCAGTAAAAGCATCTATAACTTTTAGAGCTTCATGGACCTGCGAGTCCCCTGGGGCAAATGTACTTGGTTATTTTGGGCTTTTTTAAATTTCTTTTTTTGGCAACTGCCTGTTCTGATCCTCCTAGCTCTGCTAGTGATATCCTTAAGAGAAGATCCTCATGAGCCAGATTATGGCACTTGCAGCTTCATTCCCATCCAGTAAGGGCAACATTACTACCAAAAGCCAATGAGGTATGAAAGGCTGTGCTGATAAAGCTGAGGGAGCTCTGCAGACGTTATCTAGTGTAGCTTGTTTGAACTTGAGCTAGAGCTTGTTGCCAAGATGATTTAAAAGTATATCAGGCACATACTTAGGAAAAGACTTCCAGAGGTCTACATCTCCATCCTTCTTCTGCTAAGCTTCTAGAAACAAGGTCCTTTCTGTGTCTTGCAAAAAGTGGTATTAATCCTAATCCTGCAGATTTTCCTAACAGCGACCTCCTTACACATCTTCTCTCCATTATTTGGTTATTTCTTAGTACCATATCTAAGGCTGTCTTGGAGGAAAGGAAACAAAATCCTCTGTCAGCTCCCCAGTCTGTGTGAAAGTGTCAAGGTTTACAACCACAATTTCAAATGCTCTTAATATTACTGGAAGCATAGAGTTAAATTATAGAGTTGTAAAGTTACTTTATAGTGATAATGCTGTCAAGCATCAATATCTCTGCCCCAGGGCACCATGGAAACTCAGTTAATGATATAAGAAGCTGATATTTTTCAGGGTTGCAGCTGTTGGCTCATACCCAGAAGGAATCTGTGTGTTTGTTCATATTGGGTATATACAGTGGGACCTGCTCAAAGAAAATTAGGAAACAGTGAAAGTCTGTTTAATGAAGTGCAGTGGAATGAAGGTACAAAGCAGAACATGGTGTTGCAGTTTGCACACCTCTTTCCCTCACAGGATTCAATAGAGTGGACAATACTGTACATAAATACTTCTTTACTGTCAGAGAGAGTGTTTGTGGGGGAGAGTTTATATTTATATGTATATAGTTATATGTAGATTTGTTTATCTAGTTGCCTGTAGCTCTGACTGCATCCAATAATACTAAAAATTGTTACATTTTTCTGTTAGTATTCCTTCTGTAGACAGGAAAAAAAATAACTTATACCAAGCACAAGTGATGCTTTTGCTGAATGCTTGGAAGGTGAAGTTGATTACATAAGTGATCACAGAGTTGTGGCTAACAGAAACAAGGGGGGAAGCTCCCTCCTTCTTGGAACTGGCTTTCAAGGGTTTAAATGCTTCTCTTATAAACTTACTTTTCCATAAACTTGTATTTTTCCTTTGTCTTAGAAGCAACTTAGACAAAACTAAGCATATAGAACTGATTGTGAGGCTCTTGGGTGCTCAGAACACCATACAAATGCTATTAGATTCCTAGTTAGAATAATTCTTTGGTAAATGTTAAATTCCTATTAGTAACACTTGCTAAACTTAAGTGCAAAGGAAAGGGCAAAGCTAATCTGAAAGGCAACGGAGAGCAGGGCTTAAAAGATATTAACAATTTGTTGGAAATGTCTGAGGGGAGTGGTTATTATAACTAAAGACTAATATCTGTGGGTTGAAGACTTAGGTTAGGAAAGGGCTTTAGCCAGTGCTGTGCTTAGAAACTTTCCCAAATGTCAATGGGAATGAAGAGAAAAAAGCCATTTAGAATGAGGCATTTTTCAAAAAGCAATAAACAGCAAAATTGCAGTGTCTCTGGGACAGGTCTCTGCTTTTCTGCTGGCCTGTAGTGGTGGTGTTTGTGTGTCTCTGTATTTGTCTCCTTTTTGCCCTTCTCTGTGTCTCTTCACTTCTGGCTCAGTCTTCTCCCCTGTGCCTGCCTTGTCTGTATCCTCACCATCTTGTTGGCAATTTTCGTTGTTAGCCCTACCCCTGCCTTTCTGTCATCTTAGCAAGACTTTTTGCAGGAGCTGTTTGATTAATCAGACACACCCAGTCTCTGCTTTTTTGTTCACTTTTTTTTTTGTTTCACTGTCTTTCACCTAAACTATTTTTTCTTTTTTATTTTGCTACCTAAAGGCTCAGTAGAATTTATTGGTGATTAAACGGAATCCTAGGGTGGGAGAAGTAGTTATTTTTTAACTACTATTTCTTCAGTCCCAAATACTAATATTATGAAAGGGCACCAGAGATGTTTTTTAAGAAACTTGGCAAAGAAACAAGCTTCTTTCTGTCTGTGTCTGTCTTTCTCAGCTGCTTGACCAATTGCAACTGAATTTGACAGTGATAAAGGTCTCAGTGATATTACATTCCTATGAGTTTCATGAAAAATAGCTGGCTGAATGAGCAGAGAAACCAAAATTAATCTCTTCAGTAGGGACAGCTGCATCTCTATTGTTAGAAACCAGGGGAGGACAGCAGGCATGAAAGTCACAGGAGGCAGATCCAACGTCTCCTTTTCTTTCTGAGCATGTCCCTGGTGAGTTGAGACTTCACTCTCCTTTTCTCTATACACTTTTACCCCTAACATCTCTGCAAACCTTAACAAAGGATGTCTCATGGCATTCTGAAAAACAGACTGCATCTTCCCCATCATACCATTGCTGAGATAGGCCAGAAACCTGTCAGGTGCAGTTCACAGGTGAAGAGAATACCCATTTAAGCCAAGGCCAATACATGTCCACCCCAATCCAGCTATGTTTCTTGTCACCTAGAGGTGAAACTTTGTCCACAGTTCAGATTCACAAAGCCAGAACATGTCTCAGACATAAACTAAAGATAACCTGCAGCTTTGATCTAGTGTTCAGAAACCTCTGTGTTTTGACAAGAGCAGGATGGGTCTGATTCTCTCATGTCTCATTTCTTAAGAACAGAACAGCCAAGTCAGTTCAGATCAAAATTAGTCCTCTGTAGTGTCTTGTCTCTGACAGAGGCCAAAATAAGATGCCTGTGAAGAATTTAATAACAGAATAAGCATATAACTCTTTTCTCTGAATATTCTTTGGTTTCCAGCAATTAGTGGTTTGGGGATCCCAGAGCCAGAGATGTTAAAATCATGAACTCATTTAGGTTGGAAAAGACCTCTAAGATCATCAAGTCCACCACTAAACCATGTCTACATGTCTTTTAAATGCCTCCAGGAATGGTGACTCCACCGCTTCCCTGGGGAGCTTGTTCCAGTGCCTGACAACCCTTTTGGTGAAGAAATGTTTTCTAATACCCAATCTAAACCTCTCCTGGCACAACTTGAGGCCGTTTTCTCGAGTCCTATCACTTGTTACTGGGAGAAGAGAGCAAGACCCACATGTTGATTATATCTGAGCTAACATTCAATGGATTTGTCTCCCATGAACCTGTGAACATTTTTAACATCCACAACATTCTGTGCTAGGCATTTCCATAGCTGAATAAGATCTTGTTTGTTTTTAGCCTGCTGCCTGCAAGCATTATTTTGTTATTCCTAGCTGTTACACTGGAAGCAGCATTGGCCCCCTCAGCTGCCTTTATTTCACATTTAAAGTCTCATAGCCAATGGAGTTATTTATTGTCTGAGTACTTACCCTGTACATCATAAGCAGATAAATATTACCACATCAGGTAACCATGTCTAGAGTTGGTTTGTCATCTTATATTTTCTCTCTAGTTATACACAACTGTAGGAGTTGCCAAGCAATGGAGAATCAACTCCAGTGACTCTAATGGCAGAATTGGTATTTGCTGTGTGATTTTTTATTTGCGTTCAGGATAAATCCCACCCTGGTCACATGAGCAGCAGGTATAAGCATCAAATGAAAGATAAAGCTTTCTGTTTCAGAGTGCACACTGTCAACAACGTGTGTTTGGTTCCTGATGCACTTAACAGTCTGTCCTTGTTCTCCTGTACTCTCCCCAGTACTTAGGAGGGATTCAGAACTCGTTAAATTAACTGAATTTCTGTTCAGGATAGGAACCAATGCCTGTTGGAAGAATTACAGTTTTGAAAACTGGAATATCCTATATACTTTGCTTTCTGTCATTATGATTGGTGTGCATCACTCTTCCCAGCAAACCAACTTCTGGATAACGTGCTCCCACAGTCAGGTTGCATTCAGGATACTGTCAGGCTGATTATTTCTTTTTTTTTAAAACTAAGCAATCCTTATTAAACCAGCATCTGTCATCTGACACCACTGAAGACCAAATGATAGGTGACAATCCATTCTTCTTTTCTCCATTGTCCAGTCCCTCAAGAAATTCAGCATGAATGTTAACTACTGAGGACCTCTCAAGTAGCAAAGAGGGATCTGCAGGGCAGTGGAGTGTCGTGTGTAGCAAAAGCTCACACTGGGCTGGTTTCTGTAGACATTTGGCTGGAGCAATACTGGGGGACATGTGCAAAGTGAGATCTCTTCCAAGCACATCAATACCTGAAAGATCTCAAGCTTCCTTTCAGTAAATCCTTAAGCAGGCTATTCAAGTGGAGTGTAGCTGGTTTAATCAAGATAGGGGATGGAAATGGCTCAGAAGATCCAGTTGTCTTCCTAGTGTCTTTCTAGAGGAGAGAGGCAGCTGGACTGCTAACACTCCTAGGTGAAATCAGGACTGCATTATTCTGCAAGTCCAAGGGGAGAGACTTTACAGTACTTCAGTCCATTATTCCTGTTTTCAAGCCTTTTCCTTGCTGAGTTTCTGTGGATTTCTTCCAGGTCTGATAAACGGCTGGTTCTGTTGGCAGAACACAGCTTCAGGCTCCTTGTTTCTTCCTGTGTAGCAGTAATACCTCCACCTGAGAAGATGCCCATGACTGCCTGTTAGCAGTTTGACAATCTCATATTCTTGCTGTGATACTGTGAAGATTTGAGACTGGGCTATTCCTGGGCCAACACGATTTTCATCCCAGTGTTCCTCCCTCCTTACTTAATGATTCCTCTTTGCACTGCATCCCTCGCATTTCTGCCAAGTAGAATTTGTTGCATTGACTTTCTTTCCAAAGTCTGCCCAGAAGGACAGCTTTCCTTCAGCCAGGACACAGAAAGGGCCTGTGTCTCTAGAACCATCAATATTTTTCTTGAGATGATAAATGAACTGCCAATAAACTGAGGCAGCTGCCAGATCCATCTGAGAAACAGACCTTCAGACCCAATTTATCCGTGCTTGGTTTATTTATGTGTCTGAAAACATTTGGGATGCAAACAGAAGGATAACCACTCTGAGGCAGCCACTTGGATGGTCTAGATGGATGCAGTGGGAGTTTATGGACTGGTTCAGATACACTAGCTATTACTTTGTGCTTGCCTATCTCAAAGAAGAAAATGGCTTCAGATTCATCATAGGGAACACCACAGAAAAGAAACAAAGCTTCCAAAGCAAGAGCTAAATTCTCATACCTGCTGTATCATTCAGTTTGTTTTTCTTCATCTCTTCTTTCTTGCCTATAATTCAGGTTTTTACATAATCTATGAAATTTGTGTTGTCAGGATTTTTCTAAGGAGATGAGGCATGGCTGATTGCATTGTGCCTGGAGGGGCGGGACCAATTTACGTGCTTCAATGAGTAAGGTTTGTAGAGAGACCAGTTTGGATTTGAACCAGATGATACAGCTGGGAAAAGCAGGATGCCTCTGTGTTTAGGATTCTTTGCAGGGCAACAGGGGTGTCTGTGCATTTCATTTACATTCACCCTAAAATTTCTGAGCCCATTTTTTCTGTTTCAACCGGCAAGAGTTCTCAGTGGTATTAAGTTTGGGCAAGTTTGATGAGAACAGGCAGCTGAGTAAAGGAAAGGGACTCAACTAATGCCTCTGCTGGGGGCAAGGCTGGAGCGAGTGTAAATGTTACTGCACACCAGAGGGTCTGTATGGGGGAGTAACTGTAAAATGCTCCAGCACAGAGAGAATTTCAGCTGGCACATGATCGATATTGCTGAAGGAACCTGGGTTATGGACCTGTGTGATCCAAGAGCACCAGCTCCAGCTCTTTGCTGACAAGGGGGACTCAGGCAAGCCCAAGGCAGCAAAACCAGCGAGGATGAGCGCTCGGTGTCAGCTCTCAGGAGCAGAGAGGGAGGCCCGGCGTCTCGATGCCTCTTGGCACCTCCCCGTAGCTGTTCGGCAGGGCAAGGCTGGTCCTCCCGGGGCGGTCCCCCCTCCTCGCCCGGGCCGGCAGCGGCAGCGCGGCTCCCTCTCGCTGTAGCTCAAGTGCCCTCTTCTGGCACCGGCAGCGCCGTTCCTCCAGTGCAGCCGACTGAAGAGCAGTGGATGTTTTTCTGATGGTTGCTGAAATCAGGAACAAAGCAGGTTTTTTCTCCCTTTGCTTTCCCTCTCTGTCCGGACTGCCCTGGCAGCAATAGCAGTTGGAGGATACAGGGCATCCCTGTTTTACCAGCCTGTCCAGGTCTAAGTTTTCCTGTGGCACAGTGCTGTGAGGGGATTGTGTTTGCATCTGAGCTCATTAAATAAAGATACTTTTATTCTCTTTTGTCTTTTTTCCTCCTGCCTTATCTGTATCTGTTGTAAATCTGTAGCTATCTCGATTTACAGATTGGGGTGGCCTTTTCCTTCTCATGTTCTCTGCTCTCTCTTGTATAAATTGTCTCTTGGCTATTCTTGACCTGTTGATGTCAATAGTTTTCACCATGAATCCCAATGGGATCTAGATTTGACCTCTATCAATTACCAAGAACTGGTTGGTGATGAAATGAGGGGAGAAGGGAACGTGCAGCTGCTGTAGGAGAAGTTCCCATCCTGTCTGGAAAATGAAAGTTTGGATCCACTTGCTAATGTCAGTTCAAGGTTAGAAGTACACAGCACAGCAACTGCATGTGTCTGCAGAGGGATTTAAAATCAGCCTTAAGAAAAAGGAGTTTCCTGCACTCCTTTATCGCATCAGTGACCGTCAGAGGCCTTTGCATGTGCTTTGGATTTTCCTCTGTGTTTAAGGAACATTTCAAGCCATAATTGATTATAGCTGAATTTGTGTTACAAAGTAGGGAACAGCAGGTCAGGACATTTACGCTACGAGACGAGACTGAGCCTGATTCCCATTTAGATCCTTTACAGCAGAAGGGTAGTGGTTTTTTGCCCCGGTTACAAGCAGTGTCTCAGCTATCAAGTACAATGCTGTATTAATAATTCTGTACTTATTGTAGGCTCTCTGAATGCAAATCCCTAACACACAAGCTGGATTGGCATAAACCACTTTAGGAAGCATACATACAATTTGTACTGCCCTCCACTGCCTTCATGAGGAGTAAGAGGAGCTGGAGTCAAGATTGCCAGGTTTTGCAAAGTGCCAAGCTGAAAGTGAAAATCCAGCTTCTCCCTTCAAGGTGAAAAGGACATCAGAGATTCTGGTGGTTTTGGTCTGCCTGAGGATCTCTACCTGCAGTGGTCCCTGCTCTGTTTCATGCACTTTTAAACTGTCATAAGCTGATGTTTTTTCCTGGTCACTTCGCTATTAATTTAATAAGGTCTTGGGACTGAAGTTCAGGGAATGTGACTTCTAATAATGTGATTTGTTTTAAACTCTGTGCCTGTGTTTCATCTTGCATGCCTTCTCAGTCCCAGTTAGAGGGAATTTAGGCAGGGATGATCTATGGCTGTGGATAAGTACAACACCCTTGCACCAAACCCAGGAGAGTGCAGGGACAGGTGAGACCACATGCTAAGAAGTGATGATGAGACAAGCTAAGAGTTTCCAGCCAATACAAGCTGAGATATTAAAGTAGTTAATGTGAACAGACATAATTGAAGAACATAGACAATACTCAAAATTTACCTTATGAATTTCAATGTGATTATCCGAAATATGATATAAGGATAAAGAAAACATAGTTGTCCTCTAACATTTCACTTTAAGGCTGCTGCTCTACATAGGAAAATATATACATGTGAGTGTACATTAGATATGCATATATACCATAGCTTTTTCTTTCTTTTCTTAAGTACGTTTTCAAGATTCATGAAGGAAATGAATTATGACAGCGAGAGAAACTCGCAGGCCTCTCTTTGTGTGGGGGAGCTCCAAGCCACCACTGCAGTGAACAAAGATGCCCCTCTATCAGGCCTCTGCAGACAGACCTGGAATTGGAGCAGCCCAGAGTAGTGGTGCCGAGAAGTTGGTGCGATAACAAGGCAAGGCAAAGTGTAGCCTAACAGGATGACAGCACAAGGCACCAAAAATAGGTGGCTTTTGTATGACTATAATAGCACCACCTGCTTTCAAAACGTTAGTCATCCTGTAAATGTGTCCATTCCAGCGAATATCCTTGTGGGAGCTGACACAGAAATCCATAGAAACGAGGCACTGAATCTGAGCAGAGAAAAGGAGAAGGGAGCGGGGATGTGTGAGGCTGAAAGGAGCTGCTGGCGGGGGAAGAGGAGCAGCCTGGGAATGTGTGTGTGGGTGTGCATGGGGTAGCACAGAAGTTCACATGCTCTTGAAGGGAAGAATTTGTTTCCTTCTCATCAAACCTCAGCCCCTGCTGCTTTCTTTGATTTTTCTCTTGCGGGGCCAATCTAGGCACTCAGTGATGATAAATAACCCAGTATTACAAGGTGACATGCACAGTGACACGATAATATGGAGAGAAAGAGAAGAACCCAAAGGGACATCGTTTCTGTGCAATTCATTTATTTCCCAAGTGTGCTCTGCAGTGCAGGCAGTCTGGGAATCCTGTCCCACCAGCTCCATCTGCAGCCTGGTGAGGGGCCTGAGGGGAGCTGGACAAACCTCAGACCTTGCTGCCATAACCAGTCTCTCAAAAAGCTGTATTTTTCCTGTGAGCTTTGTCTGCAGTGACCTTGGTAGGATGCTTCAGTCCTGTTTTGATTGAGGGCCTTTTGGGACCTTATGTTTGATCTGAGGTTAAGGGGTCGCTCTGCATGTCACGATACCTGCGCTCGGCTGTGAACTCCCATTACGGTCTCCCTGCCTGGCCTCAGGTTGGTTGCACCATCTCCCTCCCCACATTTCCCCATTAGCAGGCTTTCAGCTTTGCCATCATAACAGGTTTTTTTAGCATTGCATTTCTGTGCAATTTCCTGGATTTTGTCAAAGCAAACTGAGAGCAGAAGTGATGTTGTGCTGACACGCTCAGTGCATCAGCAGGGCTGAGCCTTCAGCTTCCCCGAGCAGGGTGCTGTGTTTGGGCTCACAGAATAGCAAGTTGTCGTTCTCTGTTGGACCAACATAAGGAAAGAAAAAAGGAACATTTTGACAGAGGGTTTTCTGGCCATTTACTGGTGACTAGGGATGTTCGTGGCTCTGTAAAGAGCTTGCAGACTCGGTGCCTGTCCTTTCCTTTCCTAGTTTTTTCTTGGACGAAAATGCAGGACAGGAGAAACGGCGTTGTCTAGACGATGACACAGTGCTAGGACACAGTCTAGTGAGATAAAAGGAAAATGGAACAGGCATACAGAGCAAAGTGATTTGCCTAAATCTGCACAACCAGATCTCCTGACTCCTTCACTCTCCCTCCTGTGGCTTCTCCTTAGGAGATGAAGTTGATTGATTGAAATTGCCCTTTTTACTGATTACCATTTTAATAATCTAGCCAGTTATGTCAGAAATCCAGCATGAGGGGTGGGTTTTTTTGGTGCAATCTGTTTGTTACTTGTGTTTCTCACAGGTGGGCACCAAAATCAGACTAGTTGGGTACTCTTTTTATTTACCTTTGGGTTTGTGTCCTTGTCATTCAGGTGTAGCATAGAGTTACTGCTGCATTCTCACACGGTAGGGGAATATTCTTATTACAAGGAAGAGAAAATTAAAAGCAAAACCAACCCTCTCCCAGGAAAAAAAACCCAAACAAAACAAAAACAAACAAACAAAAAAACCAAAAACAAAACAACAAAAAAAAAAATCTTCAAAAGCAAATCTTGATCTCATAGGTCTTGTGTAAAATCTCTTTGCATATCTGTGCATGCTTCATCTCCTTGGCGATTGTCATCCTGTGTAAAATTCCTGTGTTCTGAGTACAGGATGGGAACTATTGATGTCTTCTGCTGTGACATTTCTGTTTCCCCACAGCCCCCTTTGCCTGTTCATAGTTGCTTCTCATGCCACATCTGACTGGTCTTCAGTGCTGATAGGGAGTCTTTGCCTTGGAGTTTTATATGACTTACACTTAACTGACCACCCCATTCCTTCAAGGTTTTAAATAGGTGAATAATAACCCAGCTTCATGCCCCAGGGTTGTGGTTCTTGATGGGTTTTCCCACATGCTGTCAGCCTGAAAATAAATAGTACCTGGAAGAAAAAGGGACTAAAATCATGCTAAAACTGCTCTTTTTGCTGAGAGCCAAACAGACTAGTGGCTGGAATGCAAGAAGAAAGGATATTCCTATTCCCTGCTCATTTAGCTGACAATGTAATCACTCAGAGTAATAAATCTTCATTGGAAACTTAGATGAAATGGAAAAGGAATGAGAGTGCTTTCAGAGAAGAAGATGGGAGGGGGCTTGTGTCTCTGCTGAAGCCCAGCCTCAGAGGGAGAGTAAAAGGGCTAGAGAAGCCCCTGCTGTTGGGTGCAGGATGGCCCTCGGTGCCCAGGACTGTCCCTGACAGCCTGTCCTCCTCAGCCCTGGTCAACCCCCAGCTCTGACCTGTGCCCCTCTGCTCCCCACAGCCCTGTGTTTGAGGAGTAGGGACTGTGTGTATGTTGAATACACCGGAGCAGAAGGAAGGGGCACAAAGAGGGGCCAGGAATTAATGGCAGAGATCTAGAGCAGCTGGCTACCTGCTGTGCTTGCTCTGTAACCCTTCAGGAGCCAGCACTTTCCTACAGCCTCATGAGCAAACAAGGAGAGAAAAAGCAGCCACAGAGCTGAAACATTTTATTTCCCCCGCTGAGCCTGCCAATTAACCCTGTCAGGAGCTGGAAACCCACACTGGGCGCATCAAGAGACAACGAGCTGAGGAGGGGGAGTGCTGGAGGAAGGCAGTGCAGGGATCCAATCATGTCCCCATAGCCCTGGAAGAGCTGAACTGTGGCACAGGGACAGTGGGAGCCAGTTTGCAAGCACTTCCATGGTTCAGAAAGTGCTTCAGGGCAAACAGAGATTCCAGGCACTAGTTCCTGGTGGGATTCTGTCTCCCAGCTCTCTGCCTGCTGTATGTCTCTTTCAAAGTGCTACTGTTCTTGCCCATCCCCTACTTGCTGTATAATCTGTGTTGGCTTTGCAGGGTGTTTGGAGAGGTTGAAGGGGCTGGAGGGAAGAAGGAGGCAGCAAAGACTCTCCCCTCTCTGAAAGCTCCCTGTCTGCGATTCGTTCTGCTCTCGATCTGCTTTGTTGCTTGGGTCTTTGTGTGCGAGCTGGTTGCCTCTTCCTTTGCTCTAGGGAATGGAAAGTTTGAGCTGGACTTACAATAAGGATAACTGGGTGAGTTAGATAAAGCATGGGTCACACAGGGCTCATTTTGGTTGCTGCTCTTTGTCAAGTGTACCAGATGATGCGTGGAGAGCTGGGTCAAGGTGAGACGGTGAGCAGAGCAAGGCATTGGGATTGGTGTCACCCAAAGGGAGACGTGCTCCCTTCACTGTGAGGATGATGAAGAACTGAAAATACATTGGGGCTGTCTGGCATCTTAGGTGCAAGTTTGTTGAAATTACTTGGCTTATTTCCTCCAGCATCACCTGTTGTGTTTCTACTGAAATCACTCAGGTGACACCAAAGATGAAATCTGTACCGCAGTCACCTCTGTAGCTTTTGGATCAACGAAACACACTGAGCCAAATCAGAGAGGCAGTCACGGTGTCTAATTAGCATTGCTTTTATTCTTTTCTGTAGAAAGCAATCCTTCTTTCCACTTGTTACTTTCTTTGGGAATAAAAATCAGGTGTGGTCCCATCTGCTGTGGGACCTCATGACTGGCACAATGGTCCAACATGTGGTGATGGGTGAGCCCAGCCCTGCAAGCCCTCTTGCCTCCCCTGACCTCACCATATTACCCACCCTTCACAGCTCCCTAATCTTCTCACTGCTAATTGCCTTTCTAGTGCCTCTTGGACGCTGGTGAGCTGTGAGGGGATGACATGCAGCTCTCCCAGCCTCAGCAGAGAAAGGCGGCATGGCTTTGGCAGGGACGGATAGCACAAATGGAAAATGAGGGGCTGTTTCAGAGTTGAGTAATGCAGAGTTAATATTCTGACTCTCAGGCCATGAAATCGATCTTCCAGGTGAATTTGTGGTCTCTCAAATTCATTTTGGGCATGACACACACCTCAAATGGAATGGGCTGCAGCTCTTGACGTCAGTAAATGCTTTCTGCCCTGCAAAAGAACACAGCTTGGATTTCATCTTGTTTTTACACCTTCACTTCTCCTTGTAAGGCTCATTGTCACCAACGGGTCTGGTGTCATCCAACTGCGGCAGTGAGACCAACACTCTGTGCTGCAGAAATTCCCAGAGCACAACACTCGGCAGCTGCCAAAGCTTTCTGCTGGCACCTGCTCAAGGCAAGAGAGAGAGAGAAATATCACTTTGTCTGCCTCCCTTCATTGCTGCCCACCAGGAACCAGCAGGGACAGCACTTTACTCCTCTGCTTGAGAGACACACAGGTTAGATGAGTGAGGCAGACACCTTGAGCCTTTTGGGCCCTTACAACAACAACCCATGTCCTCTTTTTCCTATCTAGCTTTTTTTCCAGTCAAATTGTAGCTGCCCCATATCAGTGCTCCCTAGAAAGCTGACATAGAATGGCATTTTGCTGTGCTTTTCTTCTGTTGTTTCCCACCTGCCAAAGTCCTTCCTTTAAATGTCACGAGTCTAATTATTTTGGGTACGAGAGTTGGCAATGACTGCATTTGGGCAAGCAACAAAAGGATACTTCCAGCAAGGCAGTTCTGTGGAAGAACAGATGTTTCTGAGGCTTGTGGGGACAACTCTTCTCTCACCAACTTTCTCCACGCGCCTTCATTCGCTTCTAACTCATGGGTGGCTGCTGTATCCTTGTCTTACCGTCTAAACTGAGGTGGTAAAAAATGTACAAAACCCCTTCTTTATGGAAGAAATTCTGCAAGTTGAGAATGTCAGCTCTTGTGACTCTCACTTTTCCAGCTAGCTCAGCTCTGAGCAGTGGAGCAGGCAGTTTGAATGACAAGAGGAGGCATCCTAAGTCCAGATATTACACAACGTGCGTGTGGGAGAAAGAGTGAATTTAGTGCTTGTCACAGCTCTGCAATGAACAGTACAAACTGCCTGCAGGTACAGAAACAGTGCAGTGAGCATGTTGTGCTGGTCCTTGTCTACCTGGAGCTAAGTAGGCCCTTTCTCTGAAACTGAAAACAAGAGGTGGGTGTGTTTGTATCTGCTTGGTGCTGATTTGGTGGGCGTTGTGCTGGCTTGGGGACCTGCCTTGGGCACACAGTGTGTGCAAAACAAGGTCATCCTTTCCCCAGTCCTCCAACAAGCAACAGAAGCAGCAGCAGAATTGTACCCAGCCTGCAAAGCTGGCCCTGATGCCTTCCCCTTCCTCTTGCAACAGCAAATTGCGAAGGTGACCTGAGAAAGTCACCAAGGCCCACATGCTCTCAATGAGCCGTGCAGCTTCTTGCCCACTGTCTTCCCTTAAACCTGCCAGGTCTCTCTTCTCATTCCCCCACTGCTCACCCCACGTTCTCCCCTGGCCTACAGGGTAAAGCATGTTTCTGTGCTCTGCCTCTGCCATATCATCTCTCCTGAGTGTTGTCAAGCTCTTACTGTCCTTGATTTTTGGCAGCCAGGTGTTCTACAGGTCACCAGTGTAATATGGGGAAACAATCCTGAGCAAGCCCTCCATGCAAGGTCTAGTCCTACCTGGTCTGAGCTCTCTATAGTAAGGCTATATACTTTGGCAAAACTTCAGTTCTAGTGAGCAGATATAAAACTGAATTAATCCAGGAGCTGTATAACTACATTATCCCAAAATGGCTTTAAAATGCCTAGATATAGTATGAAGAAATATTTTGTTATATTTATTTTAATTGTGTTAGGGAAAAGATCTTTCCCTCCTAGGAAAGTGGTAGAGACAGTATAGAAATGGGAAATAAATGTTCTTTTCCAGTGCAGAGAATGTAGCCACACCAGACAGCTGGTGTGCAGCAGAAAATTCAGGCAATGAAACCACCGAAACTTGTTTCTGTGTCCCACTAGGATGAAATGCACAAAAACGTAATAAAAGGAGTCATGATTTAACAGTTACGAGTGAATCAGATAAAAACCCTCTTTCTTCCTAGTGCTATTTGCAGCACAAGGCAGAATACATGGAGGTTAATTATATTTCAAAGCCGGTGCTCTTTAGGGAAGGGCCAGTTTATTAGTAGAGGCTGGAATTGTTAAAGACAGATTTTCTATGCATCAAAACAGTTCATATGAGGCTCAAGACTTCACTGGTCTGACCTCAGGCAACACTATGCACTTTGATAAAGATTTTAGTGGCAATAAAGTTTTACTGAATAGTACTAAAGATGAATCAAACTGAGAGATATAAGGCAGAGGATATTCTGAAGTATTCACCCAGTTTTTGCAGTCAGGACATCAAGAACTTTCTGATCCAGAGGATGTATCAGGCTACCTTTAATAGCCACTAATCTGTTTGTGATTCCCAATGTAGTATCTAAATATTAGCTACAATGGTGACTCAAAGATTAGGAATCTCTAAGGAATATAAAAATGTAAGAAGATACCATAGCTTAAAAGGAAATAAAAGACAACAATATTTTTTCACTAGCTCATTCTGTAAGAGAGGGGCAAGAAATTAATTTATACACTTTTATAAAGGAACAATATTTCTTGACCAGTCTTGTCTTGACCTTATATGGAAGGCTTACTTGGTAAGATGAACACCCATGACTTGGAGGGCAGATCTGCTGTGTTTCCTCCAGTCCTGCAGTGGTATTGCAGCATTGCTGCTCCTCTTTTGGTTCAGAACACCACTGGATGGGTGCAGCTGATACTGATGCTGTGATCACTGCCCAAGCACACATGTCCTGGCACAGGGCAAATGCCCCCCAGTCTTGGACTGCATCTTTGTGGGGGCATCTTCCAGGTTCTATGTGTCCTGCAGTAGAGGAATGTGCATCCCCTGGTGACCGTGTGTGTGACACTGGATCAAGAAAAAGTTGAATAATTTGCAAAATGCAAACCATCTTCTTTTTCAAGTATACTTTTGGAAATGACTGGGATCTACTCTAGACAGATACTGTGTAGAAGTGGGGACGGTATGATAAACTCTGTTATTTATGTTACCCTAAGAATGGTAAATTAGGATGTTAAGATATGTTGGTTAATTAATGATGAAGTACAATGCCTGACTTTCATTATTTTCCTTTTTGTTTTTCTGCTGTGGTCTTGCTTGTTGCTTTGTGACTGAATTGTTTTAGGGAAAAGATGTGTCCGTGCCTCTTTGGATGTCTACCTGGCTTTGAGACATACTTCCATGCAAGTTATCTTAACTGCTTTTTGAACTTTGGAGAGCAGAAACCTCTGACAGGTGGAAGGGGGAGACTGGTACCATTTTGAAGGTTCTGTGGCCCAGAGGTATTTTAGTTAAGAGTAAGAAACACAATTCCTTGTTGGCTATTGTGCTAAAGGAGATGACATTGATAAAAAGGTTCCAAATGGAATTCAACTACATCAGCATAACACCTTGACAGTGTCACAAGCATTTAACTTAGATTGGTACAGTTAGTACAGATTAATAACATAGCTAATATAATACTCTAACACATAGTTGGTGATTGAAAGACTACCCAAAAAGGGGCTGATAAAGTGTTCTCACTATGTTGATAGTGTTCTGTGTGTTCTTGGGCTGATGCAGTGTGCATTGAAGTGAGGAGCAAAATTACTATGAACTGAACATTGAAAGATCAAACCTTTGTGAAGATTAGATCCCAAATCTATACTGACTAAACCTTGCTTTTTATTGTCTCTGAAAGTTGTATAAGCTCAGGGAAGAAGATAGGAGTGGCTCTGAATTCCTATTTTTGTCCATTTTATGATTGCTTGCTCTGAACTGAGGGAAAAAATGAAACATGTTTCCTTGACTACAGCACTTGTGATGTCATCTGCGTTGTATTTTTTATTCCCTCCCTTTTAGATTCCTTTCTGAACTCATCCTCTTTATAGCCTACAGTGGTCCTATAGGTTTTCCTGCTGCTCATTTCACTATTACAGCATGGATCACTTCTCTGTATCTAGGTCAGTCATGTCTGTGTAGTATATTTGCTAAAGCACTGTGCAGTCTGGTCTTCGTGTCTGAATTGAACAATAGTATTACAAAAGGTTACTTTCTATTGCTTTTTATGAAGATGGAGGACAGTCTGAGAAGTTTTGTTTTTAAAATGAGTTGATTCTGCTTCTCTTTCAGTTTTAGGCTTGATACCTGTAGCCTGCCCTATGCTGCAGTGTAATCAGCTGGCTATGCTGGCGTGGACAGGGTTAGAACTTGTGTGATAATTCCTCCTCAAAATTGTCCTCTCACTGCCTCGTCTCCTGGCAGCTTTCAAGTCCTGATTGTTTGGAAAATTCATCTTTGCAACACATTTGAGTATGAATGGAATCAATCTTGAGGTAATGACAAAAACACCTTTTCTCTAAGGCTTGGGTTTTATTCTGGAGATTGTAATTTTTCTACTCTAGGACTGCTAGTGTAACATAGGACTGAAATTTCTAATTGAACTAGAAAGCAGTTCTTCCCAGAAGTAACTCAGAATTAGCCCAGAATTAACTGTAGCCTCTTTCCATCTGGCTCACACAAAGGGTACTGTGTTGTTCACTTACATCAAGGTCCTGCCTATGCTCAGGCTTTGCAGAATATTAGCTATGCAGGTGTTTTTGCCAGCTAAAGAGTTCAATGTAAAGATTTAATAATAGATGCAGGTCCATTTTACTGCTTTTTGGGGGTTATCTTAAGCAACCTGAATGTTGTTACTTTTTTTTTTTCTTTTTGTTTACCTTGATTTCTTTCTTAACTTAAAAATTAATTACATGGCTGTGCCACCTGGCTTTTGTGCAAAAAAGGCTGCTGACTTTCTGCTGTAGCCATTTTAGCCTCCCCTTGCTGAAGTTCAAGGCAATTCCCATTTTGTCCTGAGATCTTGCAAGTAAATTGTATTGCTTTTGCATTTGTCAACATTAAGAGCTATTTGCTGCACCTTGTCCGAGTTACCCAGCAAAGCTAAGGACTCTGTAGAATTTCTTTGCTTGCTTTTTTTCCTTTCCTCTCTGTGTCCACTTCCCCAATTTTGTGTTGTCAGCAGGCTTAACCAGTTTGTAGTCAGCTTCTCGAAGCCATTTATATAAATTAGGCTTAGCAGGGGTTCCAAGGATCGTGTGGTGATGAACATTACTTTGCATTTGTTGACTTTAATTTTCTTTTGCCGTATGTTGACCCAGTTCTAGAGCAGATCTAAATCGTTGGATATTCCTTGGCGGTGTTTCTCACGTCCATTATATGGCCCCACTGGCAACTGCAGGAACTCTGAAAACGACCTCACTTGAAGTCATTTACACAACCTAAAACTGGAGCAGGAAGGGGCATTTTCACTGACCTAATTCAGCGGGTCTCGTTGCTTAGGTCTCTTAATTAACAATGACTCTGTTTTGCTGTTCTGTAGCCTGATCACTATCTGTTCTCATTTGCTACGCCAACTCCTTGCAAAAATTTCTGCTGAATTTGCGGCTTTACGTGGAGTATTTAGCCAGGCTGCCTAAATCAGCCACAATAAATTGTATGATGTATACCTTGCTCTTTGATTTACTCCCTTCTCCTTCCAAGCCAAGAAATCTTTTAAAAGTTTTTGTCATCACTTCTCAACCTTAAAAAACTTAAAGCACTTGGATGAAGATCAAAAGCCTGTACTTGTCTTCAAGATACTTGGCAGTGACTCTGTAGTAGCAGGAAATACTTTACCCTATGCATGTACAGATCCACCTCTTCAGGACAAGCCCTCTGTGGTGGCAGCAACCCATTGTCACTGGGCCCTCTGGAAGCCTCTCTGGATTGGGAAGAGCTCACAACCCCTCCTTTCACCTCATCCCGTTTCTGAACGGGTTCAAGAAGGTTACAGGGAGCCTGACACAAATCGACCTCTGCCTTTCATATCCCTGCCCAAAAGGAGAGAGATGATCATTAAAACGATTTCTTTTAGGGCTCATTTAGCCCATTGCTTGCAACACGTGCTGTGGTGCTTATGACTGCTCCAAGCCGTATCTAGCAGAGCTCCCAGGAGAGAGAAAATTATGGATGTGCCCCCAGGTCTGCTGTAAATTTGACTGAGTTGATCATGTCTCTGTTTTTTACAGCTTGTCCAGGACTTTTAATGTTTTAACTTAATAGGAATGGACTGGTCCCATGCTCTCAGCTTCAGGGCCTTTACTCCCTATCAGTTTGGAGCAGCTGCACTTATTTGCTTCTGGGTTTAGGGGAGAGAAAACCCCTCTTGGAGCTCTCCATGGGATTGAATATTTCCATGTAAATTGTATCTGAGGGCATTTTTTGGCCCAGTAATTTTAAGGACAGTGTGCTGAAATTAGACCGACATGATGATTTTAGAAAGGCTTTTAGATACTACAGCATCCTTCCATCCTGCTTCCCTGTTCCAGCTGTTGAGCAGGCAGGAGACTGAAGCAAGTGAGATTCCGGATTTTTAGCAGAGACAACATTTTCTAGCCTATAGATGCCACAACATTTAGCTGTTGTTTGCCAGCCTGCCATAGCACTAGTACAGATTTTTAATCTGTACACAACTCAAGCAAAGCAAAGCGAGAGAGCTGCAGAACTTGTTTTGCTGCAGTGTTGGAATAAACACTGTAGAATTATGGCTTTGTCCATCCAGCATCTGAAAACAAAGATCCCACCCTAATTCTCCTAAACAAAAATAGTTCATGTAGATTCATTGCCTTCTCCAAGGCACCTCTAAATCGAAAAGGTAGACTGCCTGCCCTCCTCCTATGCCCCCTAAAACTGGGTTTCCAGTAAGACATTCACCATGTTTCATTTCTCCAGGGAAAAGAGAGCCAGGGCTGTAATTCAGGGCATCGGGCGCCTCTTGAAAAGGTGAGACCTCTTCTGTTAGTGCTGTAATGGAAGCGAAGCCTAAAGAGAAGAAATGTGACCATTTCAGGGGCACAAAGTCATCGCATTTCTGCTGCTACATTCTGGGAACAAAAATAGCAGGGACAGGTCCCAGCTGCCGGCCACAGCGTGTTTGAAAAGGTTATCAAGACATTATAGCATGTAAACAGCAGAGCTATTAGCTCTGGGCTGTGAAAAGTTTCTAACCTTCACCGCGAAAACCTTAAATTATTTTTGAAGTGTTAATGAAAGTCAGCTCTCCAAAGATGGATGTGGAGCATGGAATTGCATTAGACAAATGGCAGTAACATTTTAATAGTTATTGCTTTGAAAGCCCCCCTCTGAGAGGATTCAAGGGGGTTGGAGACCAGACACTTTCATGAGCCTTTTTTTCATGGGGTAAGCCAATATATGGTTTATATCGAGCTATTTACAAAAGAACACAGCCATTGTGGGTTTGTTTAGCATGTTTTTGGGAATTGTTCTTTACTTCCTTCAAAATCTTGGAAATGTCTAGTGACTAAAGGGTGTTTAACATGGCTTTAAAGCTAGTGCTACCCAATTCAGCAAGGGAGCCTGAGTCTGACCCTGCAGGTGAGGATATGTAGGTGTGGCCTGGTCTGTTATGAAGCTACCTCTAGGATGGGGTGTCTCTGTGGGCAACAGCCACAGGCAGAGCCTGGATGCCATCCGAGCAGGGTGGCAAACTCTCATCCATTTCAGCAAGGTCAAAGTTTCTCCTGTGTCTTTGTTTTATATGTTCGTGCTACTGAATAGATATGAAACATAAATATATATATATATATATATATACACACTAGTGCATGGTACTTATCTGTGTATATGCATATGTGTTTTGTGCAATTGTATATAATTCAATTACCTAATTGCTAATTAGCTCTAATAGGCACTTGGAGAGAAAAGCAGCACAGAGTGTGCCCTTCATCCTGAAGTGCCTGTGTGAGATGCCCCCTTTCCACTGCACATGCAGCCAGGGTTTAACAGTAGTGCATCACCCCTGGTCTACCTCATACAGCACAAAATGCTGTCTAAATCACAGGTGTTCTGTGGGCAATGCTTAGGCTGGGAGAGATGAGCCTCTGAAGATCATGGTGTCTTGACCTGTTACAATGGTCCTCTTCTACCCTCAGTCACATCTTGGTTCTGTGCATAAATTTTTACGATTTAGTTTATATTAGGAAAGCCGAGTCTTGCTGAGGCCTTTTGATCCCATGAGGAACTTTTACAAACGCTCATTTGGGCCACAGGGGTACAGTGAGTGCAGAATTCTCTGCAGGATTGGAGCCAGGGGAGCCCTGTGTTGTGTTGGCACAACTGTGCTGTGCCCTGGAGTATCTGCTAATGCTTCATGTTAGAAGATCAAGAAAAGAGGTAAATGTGCAGACTGCATCTGTATTTAAGCCCTGGGTTGCCTGTGAGCAGAGACAGATTTCAGCTGAGTCCTCTGCACTGAGCAGCACCAAGCCTTAGTGAGGTTCTTTCATTTGAGCTCCTCTGAGATCCGTTTGGTGCTTTTTGCCTCCCTTACACAATTTTGAAGGTAGAGCCAATTTTATGTGAAATATTTATGTTTCTTTCAGTCACTTTTTATTGTCAGGTCAGATATTTCCCCTCTTCTCCTCTTTTTGCAACAAGGGGGAGAAGCAACCCTTTCACCAGCTCCATAACCATTTCATGCATAATAACGTTTTAGGCTTTTATTACTCTGCTGAGACAAAGCAGGCTCTGATGAATTTCAATTCAGCACAGAATCGACCATGCTACAGTATCTAGTCATACAGAGAAGAAAACCTCTCTCCAATTCTGGAACAGGTTGAAAGACCAGCAACTGTGATTGTAATACCAAAGTCAATAAAGCTTAAAGCTGTCTGGCTTTCCCACTAAGGAAGGTGAAACAAAATCTTCCTGCCCCCTACAAATCAATTTTAAAGCCATTGCACGGTGATGACGTTCATTGGCATTTTCATTGCATGCAATGTGGACTCAATTTTGTGCTGAGTGTGTTCAGTCAAAGGGACCCCGGCAGTCCAGGCAGGCTTTGTAAATGAGTTAATTTCTCTCACTGTGTCTCCTTCTAATTCTTACCTCAGTGTTTCTGAACTTTTAGAATTATGTTTTCTTTTCCATTTCTTTAATTCCCTCCTCTGTTTCCCTGTGCTTTCAAGAAAAGCTGCAAGTGAAGGGAATGCACCAGTGAAGCTGGAATCTAGCCTTGCCAGGTGTATTTGGGAGTCTTTTAAATTTTTTTAGTCTATTTTTAGGTCTGCATACAGTTGCATTATTAAGCTTTTCTCTCCAACTGTGAAGCCTACAATTGCATTTTTAAATGAATGCTGGGGAAATCTCAAGTAATCATACAGCTCCCAGAGCCTAGACTTGTACAGGAGATACTGTAGACCTAAAAAACCCTGCAATTCTTTGTAAGCCTGGCTGGGTAGCCTGGGAGAAAATGGAGATGGATGAGGGTGGCAACTCTCTTTTGGATTGTGTGCTCTGCTTGAGAGTGGCCAAAGGGGTGAGATCCCACAGGTCCCCTCGTGGACACTGTCGCCATGCAGCTCCCACCTCTGGTTGTCAGGTCACGCAGATGGAGGGTGGGTGGGGACAAGAGTCCTTGTAAGGTCTGAGTATTTCAGGTTCAGGAGATGAGGCAGAGGGATGGGAAGGGACACTGAACACTTTAGTTACCTTATTCATATTTTCCATTTACAATGTAAGCAAATAAAAACCAGTGAATTTGGTTCTCAAGGTAACTCCTCTAAGTATGTGCCTGCAGAAGAGACACTTTGCTAATTCACTGTATGGTGCAGTTCCTTACCAAGCGTGAGGATATGGCAACCAGCTGGGTACAGCTGTCTTGGACTTCAGGCTCTCTGTCTGCAGAGGACTTTATCCAGCTTGTCCCTGGATTTGTGCCCCCTTTGCAATGTTTGGTCCAGTGATGGATGTTTTTGCATCCTTGCTGATCCCTCATGTACTCACATTGTTCCAGTGCATTTTCCTTCTCTGTGGAAAGCACTGCACCAGTTTGCCAATGTAGCCCTGTGAAGTCAGATATTGCACAGGATAGAGAGAGCCTGCTTTGATCAGCCAGGCATTAAATTTACATCCAGGCTAAGCAAAACCCTCCCTTTGTTATTGTTGGAATTTGAAGTTAAGGTAACATCCTTCAAAATAAAGTGGCATGGAAAACCTTTGTACCAGTGACTCAGGCAACCAGCAGCAACAGCTTTGAATTTGAATTGCCTGGAAAGACTCCTACAGCTACTTGGAGTATCACACAAGCTTCCAAGGAGAAAGATTTGGGGAAATTCAATGGAGGCTTCATATTTTCCTTTAGACAGCAGCTGAATAGAAACTGTATGCTTAAGATACTTCATATACTCAGTTTGAGCCTTTTTCCTGTGAAATGTAACCATGGTTAGCATGGGATAAGTTCTCCTCCTTACCAATAGTTATGTAAAGAATTTTCTGCCCCTTGGCCCTCTCATGAGAGTTGACTAATGTATTTCAGGAAATGTCATAGCAAACTTCTGAGGCGAGGGATGATGCTTATTACTGTACTTAAAATAGATGAACTGAGGCAAAAGACGGGTGAAGGTTTTTAGAGGCATTTAAAATATGGAGAAGTTTTTCCCAAGATTTTATAAAACACCTAGGGTTTGAACATCTTTAAATTCCAGCACTGTCCTAGGAATCTCGATTGCATCTTAACTGCTGGTGAAGGTTTTAGCTCTGATGGCACACCTGGCCCAAAGGGATCTGTGAGACAACATTTTAGATTCAAAAAACCCATGTGGGCAACCCGGACATCTGGGTAATATATCTACTGCCTTTGTGTACTATGTGGACAGTAGTAGATTTTCCTTATTTATCCATGCAAAGAGAGGGCAGCAGAACAAGAGGTTTGCTGTCCCTCCCCATCTTCCTTCCAGTCCAGGCCTTTGGCTCTGGGGCAGCAGGACCATGTGAGGCCCTGAGATGGTAAATGCCCTCTGTTGCAAGGAAAAGTTGCTTTACACAGGGCAAGTACTTGAATCAGCACTTTGTGAAGGCACCTTGTCAGTTCAAATTGAGCTTAGGGCGTCTCAGCTGATGAGAATTTGGCCCCACCATGTCTTCTGCCAGTGCATTATTTCGTGGTTACTGTTTGGAGTGGGGAGAGAAAGAGATTTTAAGGAATTAAATTAAAAGAATAATAAAATTACATAGAAGTTGCCTGAAGAGTTTAAATATCCTGCTCTTGGCAATATAGCTTCATTTTCTGTATAATCCCTGCTTTACAGCTTTCACAAGGGGTAAAATCTATCCTTCGGGGTAAATTTTCCACCCCACTTGTATCCAAACCTCTTGACTCTATTGACATTCATGTCTTCAATTCAAGCCCAAATTATAGTGGCATATACCTCCATTTAGTGATGGTGAAGCTAAAAAGGCTTTGGGATTTGGTTTAGCTTAGTCAAAACATATCAAACCTTCTGCCAAACGATTAGTTCTGGAGCTCCTCAGGAGAACATGGTTTCTTAAGGAATGTTTATGTCACAGTGTTTTTATTAATATCAGAAATGTCTTAAATCCCACCTCCTCTCGTTTTGTGGGGTTTTTTTGTTTTGTTTTGTTTTGGTTTGGGTTTTTTTGGTTGTTGTTGTTGTTGGGTTTTGGGGGTTTTTTTGTATTTTTAAGTTTTGTCATTTATGAGTGCCTTTACTTTCTGTGTTTTCTGACATCAGCATGGCTGTGCAAAGTCACTTTTCTAAATAGGAAGCATAACTGAATGTTTTCAGGCTTGGTAATGCTTGAGAGGAAAAAAAGGGGGGGGGGGGGAAGAATGAGAATGAAGGAGCTGTTCTGATGTTTAAGCCAAAGCAACTCTGCCAAAGGATGCTGCAAACCTGAACGTGAAGCACATGGTTTTGGCAGAGCCTGGCCCCCACACCTCGGCAACCCAACACTACAATACTCAGGGAGGAGGGAAAATGGTTTGTTGATTTGAACTGGTTTAGGGAACCACTTTAATGAACTCTCAAAATAGTTGGCTCACTCCTCCCGGCTGTTTGGTTGGAGTCACACGTGTCTGTGCTGACTTGTGTCAGCCTGAGGAATTGATGCTGTTCAAAGGCAGAGTTGGTCTTTCAGCCCAAAATGTTGCCACAAATCTAGTGTAATTTGTTCTGAAACATTGGAGAACCCAATGAAACAGTGCTGCTGAAACACTCACAGAACTGGAAAGTGGCCTGAGGACAAGTGTGGCTTAGCAGAGCCACGCCATGACTGTGTTGGGATGACATCACTACCATTTGGTCTCAGCCTTGACTCAGTGGCTTGCAATTTTGTGCAGCGCTATTCCTATTACCTGCCTACTTTCCCTCCTTATTTCTGCTTCCACCCTGCAGTCTTCAGCTTTTTGGAGGAATAGCCTGTGCTTGGCAGCATTCCACCATATTCCCTGACTACCACCTCCTTCCTTGGGATCACCAGGTAATACCAGTATGTATTAGAATCATTAAGGTATTAATATTTAACAGTATAAGAGCCAGAATCAAAAACACCGCTGGGATGCAGGGTTTTTTATCCACGTGCAATAAATCATCATCATCAACCTCTTAATTTTGTTTGTGTCTCCGTAGAGAGATGGGAGCATCATGAAAACAAATTCAGAAACTTTCATTTGTTTTCATTTCATATGCTAGGGACTTGCCTGCGAAAGGCAGAGCATTGATGCAGTGGGGGATCCCCAATGCAATCAGAAAGCCTCAGTGAATCCAGGAGGGGGTGTGCTTACAAGCCACCATAACCCAGAGGAAGCCTGGAGCGTTCCAGATATAATAGCAGCACTTGATGTGTCTGCGTCTGCTGCTCTCCATGGATAGAAGGTATGGCAGAGCAGAAATTGCCCTGCAAGGTAATTATTAAATGGTTTCCTCTGATCCATCTGAACAGCACTGTTTACTCTAAGGCAGTCATGGTGGAGAGACTAATTCAGGGACTTCCTCTGCCAGTGGTCAGGTGTCCTGTGAAGCAGGTCAGAGAGTCCCTGGGAGCGTGGTGTCCTGCCTGCCCTTCACATGGTGCTCAGCTCACCCTGCTCAGAACGCTGTGTTTTCACACTGTCCTTCCAGCACGGCTGTGTGTGTCAGTCCAGGGGGTTTCACCTCTTCTTCCCAGGAGAAGATGTGCTTCTCACGCACAGGGCATATGGGAATTTTAAACCTGGAAGGTATCCTGGAGATTAAAACTGCTGTGTACCTTCCCCTGTCCTTTGTCAATGGCAGCTGTGACTTTGCTCTGATAGAACAGTTTTTCTAGCTGGCAGTGTGAAAGCACTGAGCTGTCTGTCTAACCATCACTCCAAGCCTGGTTAAATTAATATTAGCTCTGAGAAATAGGTAATTATTTTCCTTGTTTATTTGGTTGCACCTATAATTATTACTTTACCTGGTGGGAGCCATAAGCTGTTGTAATTATGCTTCGTTAAAATGCTGATTAATAACGGCTTGCTTCTAAAGGTGTGCTGTGGGACCTACTTTTCCCTGGCTACACTTATTAATTGTAATGTAGATCTATGTACCTATCTATTAACTCTGAGCTAATATACATAGAAATGATGCTAAGATCATATTTCAGCACCTGACTTAGGCTCACTAACACTAGGAATTTCAGACCTCGAGATATTTTTTTCTGGTCAAACAAAGATTCTTTCTTGCTGTGAATCTATCGCAGATTTCCAAACACTTCTAGAAAGGACAAGGTGAAAAAATGGTGCAAATGATGCCTACATAAAGAGTATTTCAAAGCTCCTATATAATAACCTTTATGTTTATGAATTTCAGACTGTTTTAGAAAGGAAAGCAAATATTCTTTCTATCTTATACAGCAGGAACATGAGGTTTGGAAAACAACCCACTGGACTGTAAGATATGTAGATTATATGTGTTTATTTATGAGCACAGGCTTTTTATCATGGTTTCATTAGCCAAACCCTACTGCTTGAGCTTCAGTAAGGCTGGGAAGCAGGATTTCAGCTAAAATCTGACTTCACCAGCAACCTTCTAACTTTTGTAGTCTTATTTTGAGGTAGCTGCTCCTGCCTTTGCATTCTTTCTCCATGAGTTCTGTGTTTAAGCTGGAGTGGGACATAAAAAATGTCAAACCATCTTGATCAAAATACGACCTTCTCCTTTGAAGCAGAACCAGAAGGTGCCTTGAATTGTTTGATGGCAATTGTTCCTTATGCAAAAGAAGAACAAAAGTTGAAGAGCCACATAATTTGAATACTTAATGCTCAGAAGTTGAGTTGTTTTCTTGAAGTTTTTTCAGGGTTTGAATTTTGTCACCTGTATGTGTGAGGTGAGAGTGTCCTGCCTTAAGTGTCATCTTATCTGGATGGTACAGAGATTTAGGATATGTTTTGGAGAGAGAGTAAAGGATCGGCGTTCCTGGTGTTATTGAGTAATTTGTGACTCTGTGATTCAGCACTTTTAAAGAAATAGTGTAAATGTTTTTTTGCTATCACCCTCTTTCCTAAGGATACCTGCCCTTGGGGTTTGAATCCTGCAAGACTGGTAAGCTTTCTGACTGTTGTCAACCAGAAATGAATATAGATTCCTTACTTCTCTTTTTTTAAAACCTGTTCTGTTGTAAAAATAATGCAGGCAGACTTTGGTTTGAGAATTCCTCAGTCCCAAAACAGTGAAGGAATTCATAGATAAGGTTCCCATTTGGACCATTTCTAATAACATGCATTAATCAAATATACTGTTCAGAGGTATTTTTTGCTTTGTCTGGGTTTCCTAAAGGTCTTCTTTCTCATAATTTTTCTTGAGTGAATGGCAACAGCTCAACCCAACCAGTACAGTGTCTAGTTTCAACAAAGCACCCTTTAATAATTATCTATTTTTTAGACTTCATATCAAAACCTGCAGCATATGAGGAGCTCTGTCTGTATAGGACAAAAGGAGCAGTTGATGCCAATGAGTGTGTTAAGGATGATTGAGTGGGCAAGACCAGCCAGAGCTTAATATAAGTGAGACAAAGATTCAGTCTATAAGTCCATGAGATTGAGTCTATACATCTTCATTAGTGCTTTATGCCTTAAAACATGGTAATGGTTTCAGGAGTGAACACTATATTTGTGCATTAACTTTTTTCACCTCTGAACACCTTTTTTATACCTACTTTGCCTTGACCAGAACTGATATTGGGATCATTTACTGGGCTCATGAAGACAGTGGTCCCAGCTTTTGCATGTTCCCTGGTTTTGACTTCAGTTAGACTTGGCCATGCACTTAACTCATTACAGAGCCTGTTCTGCTCGTGGGTTGTCTCATTCAATGCAATCTTATTAACTGCAGTTGTGTGGCAGGTCTGATACAGGAGCTGGAGATTAGGACTGAGGAGGGCAAAGGTTCCCTCCTGTCATAAATAATCTATTTTCCAACAGCTTGATCGTGTTTTGATTCAAGTCCCTTTGCTTTCAGGATTTCTCTCTTTTCTCAGACCTGAAGAAAGGGTGCAATGGGTAGGACCAGCTACTTTGTAGTGAGTGTTTTACCCCCAGCCTCTTGTAAGCATAGACTAAACTTTGTGACTAGACTTCCAGAATGGTGGAGCCCTCAGCTACCTCAGCAGCAGAATTCGTGATGATTTGGAAGACAGCTGTATACCCAACAGGAAACAGAGCTAAAGACCCTGTGGTGAGGAGGTATGGGGCAGAGTGTGCAAATGCTGGAAGGAAAAAGCTTTGTTGTTAGAGTGTTCTTCCAGGTGCAGGATGTACTGAACAGGTCTATTCTAAGAGGAGGTTGCTTAAAGTAAATCAATTATTTACCACCATTATTCTGAAATATCATCTTTGTCACAATCCTCTCGACTTGTCATGCTCACAGGATGTAATGGTTTGATTCTGGAGCTCAGGCACTACTTTGTGTTGTTTCCTTTTTTCAAATGTGCCAATTTTATAGTATCTCAGTGCATCCTTTTGGAGTGTAGTCTGGGACTACTTAGCACTGCTTTAAAGTCAGGGAAACTGAGGCACAGGTGACTTGCATGGTTACAGTATAGGCCAGAACAAGGATTAGGTGCAAGGCATCTCAGTCTGTTGGTGCTGGGAAAGGTACAGTGTAAAATTCAAGCCTTTTAATCTGAAATACAGATAAATTCAGCAGAAGGCCAGAAGACTGCAATGTTTTTGGGAAGGCACAGGCAGCAGAATATGAAAGAAGGTAAAAAAATGTGAAAGTTTTGAGAGAAACTAAGGTTGAGCTGGTCTAGAACTTATAGAGTAACATGGAAAATGTTTGTATCTGAACTTGTACCTTGCTCACTTTCCAATAGACTTGACCTCTAAAATGGAGCTGATGGATGATATGAACAAATAGAGGCATTTGGTTGTTGCAGATACACCTTCAGATCTTAATTTGGTAACTTGAATTCTCTAACCAAAACAAGAACAGTGGTTCCAACAGTGCTCCTCCAGTCCCATCCACTGGAAAAACTGGGCTTTTGGAAATATGAATGATGATGTCAGATATGTGGTAACCTTTAGGATTGCCAAGTGCTTTGGGGTCAAATCCCTGGATAATGTGCAGTTAACTGTGATGAGGATGTAACAGTGTCTGTCTGATGACAGTCTTGCCATTTTTGTGTTTCCTGCATAAAGGGAAAGCTGGTAAGAAAGGAATCTTTTCATTCAAATGTATTTCCTCCCCCTCACTTTCTAAAAAAAAGTTCATGTCAGCCAACACATCTAATTGTAGGCCAGCTGATGTCACTTGTGGGGCTGGCTTTACCTGTCCTTTTAATCTTTTAAAAACTAGCAAAAGCCCTTCAGCCTGCTGGCTCAGTTTGGGGAAGGATGTGGTGTTATTCACAATCATTTCCAGCTATGGTATAAATTATTTGGAAAAATTGATACTGCACGTTTTAAAGAGCTAATTTTCCCTGTTCCTTCTTGTCCCCCTGGTTTTTTTGGGGGGTTCTGATTATACAAATGAATCATGCAAGTGAGTATTCCCTGCAATGCCACTAATTGATAGGATGCTATACAATTGCATTGCAATAACAAAACACTTTCAGCCTCTGAGAGATTAGTTGCATTGGCCTGGGATTAAGAAACCTTTGAAATCCTGAATCTAAATTACCATTCTTTTGACTGCTGTTTGTGACGCTAATTAGCTGTGTTAATTGGATGTTTTGATACTTGAAGAGCAGAGCAATCCAAATCTTTTTCTTTTTTTTTTTTTTTGGAAAGCCAAAATTATTAATGAGTTTGGCAAAGGAGCCAGAGTTTATTTTAATGCTGTACACTTCCATATTCCCTTTTTCGTTTTAGGTTGGTATTTTTATTGGGTTTTAGTGTTGCTATTATTATTTTTTTAGGCATTCTGAGTGAGTAATCAGCGTAGGAGTGAATAGTAAATGTTTGAATGTGCTTTCCAACAGAGAGCTCTGATGCATCGCTGTCTCCAAATTATTGAACTGCTGGAGAGAAAATATGTCCAAGCCAACATCATTTGTATTGTTGGAGAAGTGGGGAGATAAAGGGGAAAAAGTGTGAAACAGATGAAGAAAATTAACATGAAGCCGTTTAGATAGAGGGGCTTCCTTTATAATCGCATGGTAGGTGATCTAAAAGGAGCTCAAATTTACTTTCTTCTGGATTGTCATGTACTACTCACTTGCTGTTCTTGCATCAGGCATCATGCTGGCTCCCCAGGCTTTGGTCTCTTAGAATGGAATTTGTGTAAATAGTTGCAGAGATGTTCAGGAAGTATTAGAAATCCTTTACCTTGTAGGATCAAAACTCACTATTTGTTTTCAACTTCTGTTCCTACCTGCATGACTTTATGGGCTCGATTCAGTTCTGACAGACAGATCTTGGCAATGGCCTTTTCTTGTTTAAAACAAAAACAAAAGCCCAACCCAAACCATAACATTCTATATCAACTAGAGGAACTGCATCACACTTTACTTTGAACCCAGGCCACAGACATATGTGGGCCATGCCTTAAAATTCAAGTACAGTTGGTGTTTCCATGCCTGTGCCCTCTGTGTAAATGTAGGAACCTTCTGCCCAGCCCTGCTTCAGGCACCACAGGGCAGGAAGATTCTAGTACTCACTTTTGACTGCTCTTTCCTTCTGGCTCCCTCTGTGGAGCCTCTGCTGTGCATGCCCCTTCTTGGAGCACCAGCCTCTCTCCATGTGCTCTGCAAGGAGTGGAGGGGTCAGATCCTGACTCTTGCGTGCCACCTGGGCCCCAACCACCTAGAGTCATGTCTGAGTGTCTCTTATGGATACTGGAGGCATTTAGGGAATTGGGCTCTTCTCTCCCACCCTCTCGCAGCTTTGTATCTTTCACAGGCACAGAATTCACTCAGTTACAATTTCTGTTGTTGTTCTTGGGTTTTTAGTTCAAATTTGAAAAGTGTTGTCTGAAGATTTGTATCCAGTTGGAGCACCATCTGGATGGGACAGGACAGAGAGACTCAGCTGCCTCTGAAAAAAACCAGAAAAACATTCCAAATCTTAATGTGTAATTATAGTGTGAAACAACAAAACTCGGGCTCCACCAGCGTCTTGGCAGCTTTGTGCTTTGGCCCTAAGGAGATTCCTCTTCTAGGGGAATTTAGGGAGTGAGTTCCTGGGTGAGCTGGGTGAGCAAGAGGAGTGAGACATGGTGGGAAGCTGATGGAATCCATCTCTAGGGCAGGACTGTTTTTTTCATGGCTTTCAGTCTCCATCTGTCAGTGGATTCATGTGCTGACATTGACAACTGCTTTAGAGGAAGCAGCACCTCCCAGCTTGGTGGCAGCCTGCTAGTGGGAGGGCAGAGGACAGGGCTGCATGTGTGTGAGTATGTCTCCAGGGGAGGCTGGAAGCCATACAGAAGTGAAATGGAGCCAGGTTCAGATGTCTGCAGCCAAAACACTTCCAAAGCAGTACAAACAATACAACATTTCAGTTTGTCACCATGAAGGATAATCAGCATTTTGTTTTCAAACAGTCTTCTAAAAACAACATCCATGTAGGAAGGGCATCAAAACTGTTCTACAAATGTTGATCTTACATGAGAAATCCTTTTGCAAAATGCTTTTTAACGACAACTTCTCCCACCTCTCTGATGGCAGCTCTGGCAGCCAAGGCAGTGGTGTGCTCTAGTTAGTGTGTTAGTGAGGGACTAACACTCCTGAGGGTCAACTGGACATGTATGTGCCAAGAGTGAAGGGCCATATTTGGTTGAGGAACTCCTGATCTGTCTGGCCTTCCTAGCCCCTTGTGGTCCCAAAGGAAATTCCCATAATAACATCACTGTGATTTAGGGGGGTGTAATTGCTCACACCTTACACAGACTGTCCAACTTGCTTATTCCCAGCATCAGTGCAGACCAGGTTTGTCCACACATGCTAAGGCTGCATAGGAACCCAGACTTGACCAGTGTTCTAGCTCAACTTGAGTTGCTCAAATGGCAGCTCAGGGGTCTGTGGTGTTTCAGAGCGTTCAGCCCTTGCAGACATTGTGGTCCTTGCTTCTGACACTTGGTGTTTTGGGTGAATGCATCACCTACAGTTCATAGAGTAAGAAGCGACAGCATCTGAAACCCTGTTCTCCTTTGCTTGTCTGGAGGAATATTCTGTGCAGAACTTTGAAAATGATGCCCTACAGTGCATTCATTTTCAATCAGACCTTGCTTTTCAAATGGTGCTACATCTGAAATCCATGGAATGTGCTCGATGCAAACATTTGCAAGCCTACCTTTCTCCTGAGAAGAATATGCCTTCCTCCTAATTAAAGCTGGTTGTCTACCCAGCTATTCCCACTGCTGGCTGCCAGCAATAATGCCCATTGTAGTGTGGGTGGAAAATATGCAGTTTTCAAATCTCATTTATTCCTATATAGTATTACATTCTCTCATGAACAGGCTGCTCATTCTCTGTGAAAAAAAAACAAGCCAAAATGCTCTGGGAACAGCGTGGTCTCTGCCCACACTTATGGATAAGATGAGGGGACATTTACCTCAGCATCCCTTTTCCTCGTCAAGCTCCACTGCTTCTGACTCCCACAGTCTTTGCCTTTTTTCCTAATAGTTTCCCTATCCCCAGTCATCCCACCACATCTGATTTGGTGGATTATTTGACTGTGCGGGTTATGTGAGGATTTATTTTCCCAGGCTGGTACTCTTAAATGGGTGTGAATTATCTGATATGGGGATTATACACATGAACATAAAGTAAAGGCTGACAAGGGGCGTCCCAGCCCACTCTGAAATGCTGTCTGTACATATGATGATTATTAGCAACTCATTTCACAGTAGCCCCTTCAAGCCATCATCATTGATTCAAACTAATGATCTAAGAAGGAGTGTCACTGGAATTTCCCAGGGCCAGTCAGTTCCAGCAATGGGTGAGGTTTTCATGTAAAACCCCTGAACATCAGTTAGTCTTTTACTGTCCCTCGGTGAGATTGGGATCATTTGGTGAGCAAGAAAGATCAGAACACCCTATTTGAAATTTCAAGTGTTTGATCATTACTCTTAAATGCCGGGCTAAATCTTACACCTAACTGGTATTTTGAAGTGTTGCCTAATTTTTCCTCTAAGCCGTACTGTGCTAGAAGGAGTTG
The DNA here is from genome assembly GCF_003945725.1 of Corapipo altera. Classification (NCBI taxonomy): domain Eukaryota; kingdom Metazoa; phylum Chordata; class Aves; order Passeriformes; family Pipridae; genus Corapipo; species Corapipo altera. Next base: position 6,720,840 of record NW_020884899.1, on the reverse strand, counting down.
GCAGAGATTCCTGCTCAGACAGACCCAGAGGTTGGACTGCAATTGCAGTTGATTTGACTGATATGCAGGGCATCAACCTTGCTAAAATATGGGATTCTAATAAGAGAAGATCCCTTACTAAGAACCCATTCTTTCTCGTGCTTTATATCACTGCATTGGTTGTGGATATTGTTGGGATATTGCTGTTTCCTGGGAAAGCAGATGACAAAAGCCGTGTCATAACCTTAGGTCTGATTGGAAATGGACACACACTTTCAGGAACAGCGACAGAAGCCGTACACTGGGAATAATCAATAATTGCTCTTTTGGCAAATAGATGACCCTGTGGACTCACAGCAAAGATTTATGGAAGGCAATGTGTTTTTCTTATGAAAAAGAACAATAGGGGATAAAATGTCTGTTCCAGAACTATCCTCAGTATATAAAGTGGCTGATTTAAACTGAAATTCTGTTCCTTCCTTGTGGTCTGTTCGCACTGAAGGTGAAGAAAAGGCAGGCTAAAAGTGCTGCAGAAAACACCGCGTGTGCACCCTCCCAAACAACGGGTTCGTGTGTCCCATTGCACGGGATGTGTAGGCACAGCACCTGGTTAGTGAGGGAAGATTAGCTCAGAGGGCATAAATGGAGGAACAGATATTAGGGATAAAGTAGCAGAAGACCCATCGTGATGGATGGCTGGAGTTTTAGACCTTTCTTCAGCCCTGATCGAGATGAGTGTAGAAGGCCAAAAAAAAAAAGCAACACCACTCTGAAAACACTATGCAGTTCCCTTTGCTAAAACTTGTGTGGTCTGAGGAGAAAAGAAGTTTCCAGTTTTCGTTTGGTGTTGAATTCCAAAGTTGACTGTCTTAACAGATACGGCCGAGCAGGGGGATTCACCTGGTGTTATTCTCCAACTGAAAATGTTAGACAACCTATTTGCAGTGAACACAGAAATGCTGTGACTTTTGAACCATGAAATGTGGATCCCTTGAACACACACTAAAGTACTAGAAGTAGTTGAAAATGTCCAAAGCAAAGGCTTGTAAAATTTGAACAAATATTCATGGCCATTTGTTTGCATTGCCCTCCGATCTCTGTAAAAAAGCCCTTTAAATTTCATTTTGAGATCCCCTGGCAGTATGAATACCTGTGCTTTAATTTAGTTTGCCTTAGCTGCCAGGAAGCTCTATTTCCAATAGTGATTTGAACTCCAAATCCTATCCCAATTGATCTTATCTCACCTGACAAGTGACAGTTGCTATTGTTTTAGTGTCTGGCTTGGTGCCCAAAAATGTATGTATTTGTGCAGGGGTATGACTTGCCATTCTACTAAATGAAGCAATACAAATAATAATAATAATGGTTTTCACTCTGAAAGAGCTTTATAGCCTTCTCTGATTTCAGCCTCACGCTGGCTCTGTACAGTGTGAGGCCAGGATTTATTCCTCTTTGGTTTCATGTTGAAAGATCCAGATTTTTCTGTGTAAATTGGAGCCCACTTGTGCTGGAGACATTATTGGTGCTCAGGGATGGAGTCTGAGATGCAGCACAAACAAAGGGAGGACAAAAAAGGGTTTAATGCTTAGATTTACAAGGTTAGGGAATAGAACACAGACAAAAAGGTATTTGTTGATGGCATCATGTGCCCTTTCACTAGATGAGCCCCATACGTCAAGCTGCAGTGGGAGCTCCTTTCAGGGACGTGGCAAAGCCTGAAGTGGCAGAGGGCAGGACAAGCTCTGCTGTTCCATGACCCCACACACTTCCCAGCAAGAGAGATCACAATGAGACCTTGCAAATACACCACCTGTCAGCCAAACTAACCCTCACTGAGACTGGTTTTACAGAAAGCAATTGATTATATCTTATCTCTGTTTCTTTCACCGCTGTCCCGCACACATACATAATAAAATTTAATATATTTTAGAGGTGATTGATTGGTTAGCTGAGTGTGCTGTGAGCTGAGATGGGGTGACCAGCTGACACCAAGAACCTGGGATTTACTGCGTCTCCACCATGTGGTGGATGTCACACATCTCTTTGGATGTCAGGCTCTGTGTGACGTGCCCAAGGTCACCAGGGAAGTGTGTGACAATGGCAGGAACCAAACCTGATTTACCCAAGTGTCCCAGGTTACTGACCTGCCCCAGGACTAGTTTCTGTTCTAAGAATGACTTCATGACCAGAGATGGAAAAGAAATGTGGTCTCAGCTATTTATTTATACCAATGTAATCCAAAACATATTTAGCATGTGTATAACTTGAAATAGTAATGTTATTCCACACAGGAGTGTATTGATTTGCAGAGAAAAAATGGTACTGTCAGAATACGGAGCTTTTATCCCATGGACTTATTTTCTGCAAGGTGTCAGGCTGTGTAATCCTGCAAAGCTATGAGCCTGGCTGCCATTGGAGAAGGCTGACAGTTTTTCAGTGTATTTTTAAGATCTACCATCCCCATGAGCATTTGTTCTCTCTGTGTGTAGGTGGATTGATTGCTAGGTAGCTCAGTAAATAGGTTGGGAAAATAATACTTAATTGACTTGATATTACAGGTGACTTGAAGGAGTTGGGAAAACAGTGTCAATTAAACAGTGCAAACATATATATGTATGTCTGTGAATAATGTTTTTAAGTGTTTTTGAAAGCAGAAACTCCTATAATTTGAAATGCTATTCAGCTTGGTAATGTATTTAATTGTTTGTGTATGTGTTGTAAGTGGTAAACGGAGCTAAAGCTGTAGTTTAATCAATAGCTTTTCTGTAAATCCCATCTAAAACAGAACCCATCTCAGCAGATGTTGGTGGCTGAATTTCTAAGATAGAAAGACCTCTGTGAGATATTACCTGTGATTCTGGATCTCCTGTGTGCTCAGATTTCTGTATGCAACAGCTTACAAATGAATACAGCAAAGTAGGCTCCCTAATACCAGCAGTGCTTCAGATCACTTCAGCTGATTGAATATTGCATGAAAATACCCTGGGCATCTTTATAGTATGTCCTTAGAACTGCCTGGGCTGTGGTAGAACTCTGCAATCCAAATAATATGGTAGCCTGGCTGTCCACAAAACATCTATCATTTGCTCCTTACTAAATATGTATTTGTGTTAATTTAGCATTCATGGCATCTCATAACGGGCCAGGATCCCGCTGTGCTAACTGTTGTATGAACACGGAGCAAAGTCTGTGCCCTGCAGAGTCTGCAGTCCAAGCCTCCATTAGCACTACTGAAGATGCCTCTGCTGGTGACAGCAAACTAAGTATGCCCATTTCTTTTTAGTATAGTTTGTGCTGCAACATTGGCTCCTAGTTTTTGTTAGTAAATCACTCGTAAATGCATACTCACTTATTATTTATCAGTATTTGCTGAGTGCTCTGGACAAAAACTACCAACATCCAGCTTGTTAGAGAGCTGCTCACAGTTGACTCTTTGTTGTGTAATGGAGCAAAATAGTCATATGAGGTATCTGTTCTCCCATCTGCACAGTGTTAGTTCCATTACAGACTTATTTTAGGCAGAATAATCAGGCTCTTTGCTCATCTTAATTGCTTGAGTTACAATACTGCTCAGGACTCAAGAGGAAACAGGAGCCCTATTGAGCGATGCCAGATACAAACACTAAGAGAAAGACCATCCTTGCTGAGAAGGCTGTTCAATTTAGATGCACAAATGTATTATGGGAGAAGAAAAAGGCAGGTGCAAAGTGAGATAGGAAATAAATTGCAGAGCTAAGAACAGAACTGTGTTTCACTCCTGCCAAGTCAGTGCCATTTCCTCCCAGCCATTGCCTGGAATTTGAAATCTCTGCTGCATCACTGAAGAATGGACTGACCCTGTACATTACAATAATAAAAAATAAATAAATAGAGATAAAATCCTACCTAGTAAGCTAGCAAAAACAACCTAAAACCTGCAGTTCAGAACATAATGACCACTCAGATCTGTTAGCATGCATTTCAGCTAGCTCTGCCTGGCAATTCAATTAGTGATGGAAGAACTGAAAAATAAGAGCTTCTTTGGTAGTTGTAGTACCAACTACTGCCCAAAACTCAAGGAGAACCTGAATCCTTGTGTGATTTTAAAAGATTTCTTGACCTCTGGCCCTGCTGTTGCCCATCCTTTTATAAAGTTTTCAGAAGGAGGTAAAAGGCCTGGCGTGAGAAAAACTGCATCTCTAGGCCTATCAGATTAATGTGTAACTGTATGCATATCTAGATTAATTACATATATTTTGGGGATGCTTACCTGATTAATCAATGTTTTTCATATTACCTGAGTTTCTGTCACCTGTGGGAGCACAACACATTCTTTACAAAAGCATCAGCTCTTTTGTGGAAATCAAAACATCAAGTAGTATTTTCACAGCATACCATACAGTGATGAGTTGCATTTGCCCGTTGCTTATTAAATGGTAAAGCTTCAAGCTGGCCTCAAGTTGTCCCACCTGCTCCTTGGTATAAATCAGCACTGCAATAAGCTACTCTCATACTGATAAAAAAAATGTCCCTGCTTCTGAGGCTTCCCTGAAAGAAAGTATTGGCTCTGGAAATGGCTGGTTACAATCAGATTGAGTGAAAATTGGAGTGTAATAAAATACTGAAATTACATCTTCCTTGCTTCCTTTTATGCATGCCAGTAGCTAGTCAACACACTGTATTTACTGGGTTCTTTTCCTATCTCTGTCAGTCCAGTGATATGTTAGAGAGATGAGGACAGGGAGATTTTTAGCTTCTCTGCAGTGTAAAGCTACTGAAATAGCACAAGAAGTGTTTCCCTGAGTGCCTACACTAAGCCATAGAAATAAATACCAGTCAAAATTGCTCCAAGGGCCATTGACTTTGTATACCCCTAGGGTAAACCAAATGTTTTCTTGGGTTCAAAACATCGGCAAAACATCTTGTTGTTCTCTTTATTCTGTGTTCTGGTAGAAGCCAGAAGTAATAATGACCACAAATAGCTGAGAAAAGCCCGCTTGTACCCACCTGGAAGTGGGACATTTAAATGGTTTCTTTTGTAGGAATTTCCATGAATCCAAAACTTTCAGAGAAGCCCATCCTTTCCCTTCTCCAGACCCCTTTTTAAGCTATTCTGAACACACACAATTAAGTCTACGCTTGCTGGAATCTGTCTGTCTTTCACTGACTCAGATGATATAGAAATAATTCACTGCTTTTTTTTTTGTTTTAAATCCATATACCCTTGGATTATACAATATGTGATACTAAAGCGTGACATTAACATTTGATGTTCTAGCAGCTCTCTCTCTCAGTCAAATTGTGATGAAGATGTAATGATCTTTTATCTCTCTGAACTTCTCATCAGACTTGTTGCTGGTCATTCTTGTCTTAAAGGGGGAAGTTTTGTGTGTTGATGTGTGCTGCTAAGCAATTACTCATATTTTTAATGCAGAGGTAGCCCCTTAGCAATCATGACTAAAAGTCTAGAACATTTTGGATCAATTGAGAAAAGAAATATTAGTGCTTTTTGTAAGATGATTTCGGTTCATGTTTTTCTTGGAGGAGAAAGGGGTGTAAAATGTAATGTAGGTATGGAATTTCAGACCATGCTGTGAAATTTAGCGGTATAACCTAATTGAAAGGAAAACATGTCTAAATCCCCATACCAAATACCATAGCACACTATTGTCAAGCTATTGAGAGACTTGATAGTGGTATCTAAATGAAGAAGCTTATAAATTCCATGTTTAGAGAGAGCTATCAGTTTGATTATATCAGACAAAATTGTGATTTTTTTTTTCTTGCTTATTTTTGGTTTTATACAGCTATTTTTCTAAAATCACTAATTAGGTGCTGTTCTACCTTTGGCATTTCTTAAAAGGATTTAGGGTCTGTTTTCCCTCCAAAGTATTCTTGTTTACTCTTCTACAAATTTTGACCTAACACTAGCTAAGGGGTTAAACACCAGGACCTGGATGCCAAGAGAAGCAGCCCAGGTCTGTCCAGCAGTGGCCTCCTACTTCTTAGAATCATTTTTATTTAGCCACTAAAATTCTGGATGCAGTGAGTATCACAGAGATGTGAGCAGTATCAGAAAGTGGATATTGTCCTTAGGGGGTCTACCATTCTGTCCCAGTCTGGCAGCAGATGTGTCCCCAGGGTTCTGCTGACCATTCAAAATGTATATTCATTCTGAGTCGTTTATTCATGCATTGTGTGGAAACTTAAACAGAGCTTTAATTTTTCTCTATTTCACTCCTGATCTACTACAACCACAAAATATCGAGTGAGAGGTGCATTTCCTCTCCCTTTTGGATTCACAGTTCTTTGTGCATTATAGTTACAGACAGGTAGGAGCAGGAGTGGGGAGTTTCTGACCATGTTTTTCCATTGGACATGCTCCACCATTGTGCTTTTCTTCTCTGTGATTAGAATTAATTACTGCTGCTTCCCCTATGCAGTGTGAAAGAGAAGAAAGCTGAGGGTATCTGTCAGTGGTGTTTGAAAACAAAATGAGAAAACATGGAAAAGAGGACAGAATCGGTTTTAGAGGCCAGTGGATGTTGAGTGAATAGTTGTGCTACTTGCTAAAGAAGTTTGTGTCAGTTCTGTATGTCCCCCTCCCCCTGAAATCAATAACACATCAGTCAATCAGTCCCCTGAGCTGCACAGTGTGCATATAGCATGGAGATAAAACCAGATAAGAAACTACTTTTGCATGGAAAGTAAATGTTTCCACATAGGAAGTTTTTGATACGTTTGTAAATTCAATCCCATTTGCTTGCTTTATTTATTTATTTATGTACTTACTTTGTATTTTTACTTTTGGTATGTATTAGTTTTTCTTTTTCCCAGATTGCTTCAGCATGCAATACAGCACAGTGCCACTTGCATCCCAGTGAGCTGCTATTTCCATATAAAAAGTAGAGTGTTTTACAGTCAAGCATATATTTTTAACACTGGGGAATTTAAACTGCACCATGTATTTGTAGAGGCTGCTCAGTGCAAGAGCTTCCACTTGAGAAGATCAAACAAATTGGAGAAATGTTCTGAAAAAAAATGAGAGGGAGGATACAACTCAGTGAAAGCAAAGCAGGAATTTATACATAAGTGGGAAGAATCTGCTGTACAGATTGAGGCAGGTGGCAAAATAGTCATGAAAAAGTGTTTGGATCACCAGCATGATATAAATTCTGTTGTGGGGGGAAACCAGTATCCTCCCATGGAAATAGGTGCTGGAATGAGTTCTCTGCTTTCCTCAGCATTAGTGAGGGCACAACCAGGGCACTGTGGCTAGTTCTGGGAGTGGGTTTTTTCACAAAAATATGCATCAGGAGGATAGCTGCAGAAACAACTGGAGATCTGGAAAACAGGATTTGAGAGGAAAGGTCAATAGAACTCAGAGTCATTTAGCATGGGAGCAAATCAAATAGAGGGACAAGAGAACATGTTACAGTCTTTGAATACCTGCATGACTACAGAGGGGAGGGGAATAATCTGTTCTCCATGGCCACATGGTAATTAAAGGCAGGAATGATGGGCTTAACCTGCAGCAAGAAGTGGATTTGTCTGAGACAGGAAGAAAGTACAAGGAGTGTGATAGCAAGGTCTGCCATTAAGCACTGGGATTGGAGGCTTTCAGAACAAAGGTGGCACCCATCTATCAGGAGTTGTCGAGCAACCCAAGGCAGATGGAGAAGCCAGATAACCTCAGATGGTCCTTTCCTAGAAGTCTTTGTGTCTGAGTTTCATTTTAGCAGGTCCCTTCAGTGCGATCACTGGTGCGATCACTGGTGTGACTCAGGGAAGCTCTGTGACAGGCAGTTTACTTCCTTGGATCTCCCACCCACACCCAGCTGGACGGTTAAATTTGTGAGTGGAATAAACCTTCCCTGTTTGAGGTAGAATCTAATTCTGAAGTGCTTTCACCAGCCAACAGAACATTATGGTAAGAGAGGGACAGTCTGAGTGTGCAGAAGACTGGAAGGCACCGAGCTGCTCTTTTCCAGACAGGGCAGCAGAACTGGGATGGGCACAAGCACAGTAATTTCAGTATGTCTAGGGAGGGAGAGAACAGATTAAACCAAAGACTCAGTCTTTATAAAGGACTGTGGTATAATTCCATTAAAACTTTCATGATGGAAATTGCTGTGTGCTATAGCTGCTGTGAAGTACAAGAAGACAACAGCATGGAAATACTGGAAACTCTACTTAAGCCAGTGAAAACTTTTTACTGGTAGGGTGGCTGAACACTGATGTTCAGTGACTGGTAAAGTATGGAGCAACTTGCTGCAGTTGAGCCTGCTTTGAACAGGGGTGGCTGGACTAGATACTCAGAGGTCTCTTCCAACCTCAACTATTCTGTAATTCTATTCTGTGATTCAGTGAAGAACAATCATACAGGTGATGTCACATAGCAGGATTTTGGTAAAACTTAGTCTAAATCTGTGAGTAGCCCTGATCTCTGATAATACTTCCTGGAGTACAAGAAAGATATAGACCTGTTGGAGTAGGTCCAGAGGGGGGATGCAGAAGTGATCAGAGGCTTGGAACACCTCTCCTGTGGCTAACAAATGGAAAAGACAACTATGGCCAGATTCTGTCTAGGAACAGATTGGTAAAACTGACTCCCCCTCATTCTCTGTTTCTCTTGTCTAGCCAATTTTTCTTTGCACTTTTATCTTTCACCATTGCCAGCTTTTGAGGTTTGGCCATAAACAGTTAATGTGAAAGATCTAGGGACAGCAAATCCAAAAGGAGGTGTAAAGAATGAAAAACTACTTTTTTCTGTTATATTGAAGAAAGATTTTTGTTTTCCCGTGATTGAAGGGAGAAAAAAAGTAACCCTGCTAGCTACTTCCAGCTGAAATAAATCCAAAGGAGAAAATACTCATATAGCAACAGTCTCTAGATCCCAAAGTCTGTTTGTAATTATTCAATGCCTTCAATTCACTTTTGTTTTAGAAATACATCCTTAGCACTAGACTAGAGGAAAAAATATTTTTATTTGCCTCTTTTACAACACACCTGTTAGCCCCATGAAGAGAACTGCTCTGAAGGAAAATTCACCCGTGGAAAATTTCAAAGTCTTTAAGCTCCAAAATGTGATCTCTAACCTCTTTCTGTTTCTGGAGTGTGAGATCCTGAGTTATGGTTCCTGAAGGCTAATGCTACTGGTGTACCAGAAGACCCAAATGATGATCCCTTGTAACACATTGGTTTAAATTCCATGCTGGTGTAGTAAACAGCAGGCACCCTCTATTGTTTTATCTGCTTTCTGCAGATACAGTGACACAATTTTATCCTTCTCTTCTTCTTTTATATTTGGGGGAATCTTGCCTGGCTTAGAAGATCATATGTTCCACAGCTCAGGATGTGACATTTCAGCACCATGATCCTTGCAGAAAGCCTCAGAGGATGATTCAGAACAGGAAAAGAAAGCCTGAAAAAAAAACCTGTTGTGGAAAATAAGGTCAGGTGCATGTTTAAGTGCCATGTAGTCTGTGTAATGGGATCAATTTAGGACCAGCAGAGAGGGGAGAGGGCTACTTGTTGAAATTCCAGCACCTTGTACAAGAGCTGACTGGTCCTGGGAGGCTTCCCATGAAGCTCCAAACCAGGCAAGGCTCTGCTTCATGCTTAAGAGTAGATGGATTCACAGCCCCAATTGCTGGCTCTGTTTATCTCTCTGAGTGTGGTACAAATCCTAGTTATTAAAAATCAAGAACAGAAAATCCAATTCTAGATGTAATATCAGTCCAGGTCCAATTTTGAGTAGGTGAAATAAACTAACTTCAGACACCAATGGATAGTTGACTGCTGCACAGTAAAACAACACAATTTAGTACAATTTTCCACAGTTGACATATGTTGATCGATACAGGACTCAGAATTTAACAGGCATAGAATTTCAATTAAACTGAATTACCGAAGAGTATAGTCATCACCGTGCTGGGGAAGAAGTGCTTTAGCAAATGAGACAGACAACTGCACTTTATGCATAGAATAAGAGAATGTTTTGAGTTGGAAGCGACCTCAAAGACCATCTTGTTCCAACCCCCTGCCATGGGCAAGGACACCTTTAGTTAGACTAAGTTGCTCAGAGCTCTATCCAGCCTGACCTTACCATGCTGTGTTAAAGCTGTGCTAAATTAAAAAGTGGGCTTTAGCTTTCAAAATTAATTGTTACCAAAACCATATAATTAATTTTCGAATTTTATTTTTCTTTCTCACATTTTCCATTCCTACTGGGGCTTTGAAAAGGGTGAGCACTGATTGCTTCTAGACTGACAGGCACTTTGTTCCACAAGTGGCCATGAAGCAAACACAAGCCCAGGTGGGTAAATTCCATTTTGATCACCTTGGTCAGCAGCTGTGGTCTACTCAGCCAAAATAAGGGTGGGCACAGCCACATGCACGTGCTGCGTGGTGCACATGCATATAAGACCTTGTGGATGTGCATTACAGGCCTGTTGCTCACTAAAATGCACTTGTGTGAATGTGCACACTTCAAATTCCCTCCTGTTGTTGCTCTTCCTGCAAGCACTGATGTCTTGAGTTCAGAAGACCTGACTTCATGGTATGGTCTGTCCCAGGGTCCACTGACTGTGTCATAAAATTGTTGCAAATACTGACAGAGAGAAGCCACCTGTTGTCACTTGGAGGTGTTTATATTCTTTGTAGAAAATAGCAAGAAGGAATAGACTTGTTTCAGTCAGGTAGATAAGTAGATTTTGACTGAGGTTGAGAGACAGGAGTAGAGCAACACAGCCACAAGTGACTGAATTCCCAGTTTAGGAGACTTGCATCATCAACACTGTCTTCCAGCTCTCGGAGAAGTGTTTGCTCAAGTTGAATGAGAAAGTAGTACAGCAAGAGAGACTGCTATTTACCATGCTGCAGCTGGGTGTTTCAGAAGGATTTCTCTTGGATACCAGGAGGCAGGTCTAGGTTTCCCTGAAGAAGCAGGTGCTTTCAGCTGCCTCCAGCTTGTTTTGCTCTGGAGAGCTGCTGAGTGCAGGCTGTCTTTTTCAGAGCACAGTACTCTCAAAGGCAATCAGTGTGAGACAGTTTCTGTGTTTCTGGGCCCTTCCCTGGAACATCCATTACCAGCCAGGTCACCAGGGTGTAGGGAAAGGATAGGAACTGTGCATTCAGAGGTGACCCAGTGTCTCTAAGTCCCCACAGGTCTGACTGTGCTGAATTTGAATACTCCAGAGAGTGGCTGTGAGATACTGTGAATGGTGTGACATATACAAGGAATTGCTTTTATATCTTCTGATGAGAATGTTGTCCGTGTGTGTGAATGTAGTGCTGAATTAACAGCCCAAAAAATGTATCCATGGGAAAGCTTCCCCATGCCACTGTGCCTCAGCTCTCATCTGGTGGAACCAGATTTAGAGGTGAAAGTAAAGACTTCTCAACAGCCCACTGCGTGCCTATTTTCTCTGTGAAAATGTGCAACAAGGGTGCCAACCCTGTCAGCAGGTTTTGTCTTGTGGACACATTTCCACTGGCAAATGGACCTTAGACCACCACATTCCCATCAGCTGCATGATTCACATGGTGGATTTGCTTTTTCAGATCATTATCTGCTCCAAGCTGACTTTCTCTAGCATTTTGTAGGTGCCCACCTGACCTTCTTGTCCCCTCTAAAGCCCAGGCCCAGTCTAGACATGTTTATCAGTTTCTTGTTCACCTCTATTTGGAGAGAGACCACCTTCACCTGCAGCCTTGGGTGTTTTATAGAAAGTAAGGTTTGAGTTTGTCTCTCTGGATGCAGGTGAGCATTCTGGAGCTCTAGCACCGCCTCTTCATTTCTTGATGTTGTTCTCCTGGCAGGGAATACTGTACAGATCTGTAAGGTGGCCTTTGGCATATCTCTGACTCTTTTTCATGTAAAGCCTCCTGCAGACTCAGATCCTGACAGTATCTGTGCTGTCTTTTCTCTCTCACATGCTTTCTCGATGGGCTCCTCCTCTTTGAAAACTCAGAATCTGATTCTTCTAGTTTAGAGGTTAATTCCTATCATGCTGTGCTCATAGCTCTTCCTACCAAATATCATTAAATTCAGTTCTCTGTGGCTAGGGATACCTCTTATTTACACAAGAGTCCCAACATCCCTGCATTTGCAAACACAATAATTACATTTCGTTTTCCTGTTAGGTCTGGCAGGTTCAGAGCCTGACTGCTGGCACAGTGGCTCTGGTGCTCTATGCAGAGTAGTTCGCTTGTATCTCACCTGCTCCAGAAGACAAAGCCTACAGAAGCAGCACTAATTTTAAGCTACACTGGGTACTCTGTTGTTTACTCCAGTTTTTCTGTCTTCTATGGCTTTGTGAAGTAGCAGGACCTACTTTGAATCCTTCTTTGGCTTGAAAATCACATTTTTTAAAAGTATCCATGACTACCGTGAGAGTGGTAAACCTTTTTGAACAGGAAACTAGTGATATCATTCTGGATTCCATAGTGGTCTCTTGGCATCAAACCATATTTAGGTCACATACAACTCGGGCAAGCTGTGGTTTCTGTCCGTTCAGGAAACTGTGGAGCAGCTCGGGGTGGGCTACAGGTTTAAGACTGGTGCTTCTCAGGTGCCATCTGGTAGGTCTGTGCAGCAGTGGAGTCATGGCAGTGACTGCATCATGGCTCTAACCAAGGTCAGATCCCTTTAGGGGACCTGAAGTTTTGGAATATATGTAGATATTAAAGTGTTTGCTCATTTGGACTCTAGTTAGAGAAATAGAAAAAAAAATCTATTTACATAATGTATATACTGATCCTCCAAAATTTTGCTGCCTTATGGAGACATTAATTAGTGATATTGGGTGGGATCAGTATGAATCTCCCTTGCTTCGGTGGAAGATCAATTGCATTTATAGGACATCCCAAAGAGGACAGATCAAATGTTGTCTGCACCAAGTAGGGTCTTGCTCATTTTACAGACTATGTAGAAAGAGTACTGTTAAACTGTTGTTGGCTTTGTTTGAGTATTTTTTTAAATTATTCTTTCAGGAATCACTGTTCCTTCTTTTGCTGTCACTAACACTTCTGTCTGTGTGAAAATAAATGGAAAGGAAGCACAGTCCCTCTGTACAGCATTGCTCTTTTCTTGCTTTCTGGAGTACCTGCTAATTAAATGGCTGATTTGTTACATTTCCCCTGTTGTATGAAATACGTTTGTCAAAAAAAAAAAGGCCCAGACTGGCTGCAAAGACAAAACCCCTTGCTGAGAGAGTGAGAGGCATGTGGCCCATTGGAGGTTACATTTTCTGGGTTTCAAATTTAAGATTTTCCTTTCCCACAGGAGTGCAGAAGGTCATATCCAGTACTTGAGTTAGAGATGGCTGACCCCAAAAATTACACCGTAAGGCAGGGAAGGACCTGAGGTGCTGGCAGACCAGAGCAGGGTTAACACTTGTGAATGATTCTCTGCCCTGTGCTAGCTCCAGAGATGATTGCAACAGCTCTTTCTTTTCAAGTAATGACCACCTGGGTAGAAGTTTGATCCAGGGCCTGGACATGGAGGAAGATTTCCCACTGGGCCGGGATTTGGATTTCTTCATCCTTTTGTCTGGGAGTGCCTTTTAGTGGAGCACTCAGAAAAAGGGAGGTTGCTCTCCAGTTGGCAAATAAAGAAATTGCCAATTGTTGGCCTTCAGGCAGCTGAAGATAGAGCCGTGTAGGACCAGTAAAAGTTAACTCTTGCTGACAGTCACCGTCTCTGTAAATGGATTTTGGTAATGTTGGGAATAGCCAAGAAGGCTGGGCAGGTCATGGCAGGTCAGCACGCTAGGAATGGGTATTGTTGCTTTGCTCTGAAGACTGACAGTAAATAACAAGGAGGTTCGACTCTTAAAGGGAATGTTAAAACAGAATTGGAATTCATCCCTGTACAAATTTTGTGTTTGCACACATTTGGCAAAGCCAGAGGTTGTTCCCTGAGGTCACTGCACATTGATGAGAGGGGAGCTTGCCTTGGGAGCGCTTCCTCTTTCTTGCAGTTACAGAAATCCACAGATGAGGTGAAAGGAAAGGATAAAACATGTTTCTGCTTGAATCTGGCGTCCTTGAGTGAAGGTTATATAAACATCTCGTAGCATAAAATTGGAGAGGAACTATATACTTACTGAAATAGATGAAAGAGGAAACAATTTTGTATAGAGAGGATGAATATTTCAAACAAACCTATATTCTCCCTAACAATATCATCCACCCTCCTCTAAATGCTGTTGTTGGGTAAGACTTACTTTGAAATCCTTCAGACATGCACCCCCAGGAATTGCTTCCTAGAAACCTGTCCTGCATTCCTGGAAGCACCAGTTCTGTTCTTTCTGTCTTCTGCAATGGACTAAGAGAAAAGAAGGGTCCAGTATCTGCCTGACACCTTGATCCAGCCTGAGGATACCCTTGGACATAACTGGGTTTTGAAACATTTTGATCATAAAAATTAAATGAAGGTGGGGGCTAAATCTTATTTCCCACTGCTGCTGCTCTCGCTCATCTCTGACACGGGTATTTGATGTATGTAATCAGCTGATCTGTGCTGGAAAGGTTAGAAGTGAAGGATGTTCTTGTCTCTTACAGATTAGCAAAATGTTAGAGTAGCTTTGGCTTTATGAGACTTGAGGTAAATTGGCTAAGCCCACCTAAGTGCAAACTCATAGTTTGCTGGAGAGGTTATAGCCATAGATGGAGAAGGGGAAGTTTCTTTTGGATCAAGTTTTGCTGTACAGACTTGAAATAAAGCACAGAGTAGATCTTAAACTTCATAGTGCCAAAATATCTTTAGGTTTAGACAAGTAATCTGGCAAAATCAAGACACTCGACAGGTTATCTGCTGTCTTGCAGTGCAGAAATCTTACACAACTGCAAACTCTTTCAAGTTTTTCTCAGTCTTGAGCTCCCAGATATAGGATTAAGCTGAAGGCTGATTTCACTGCCAGGATCTTGATGGTCATAGATAGCAAGAAAACCAGAGGCATACTCATACTGCAGATCTGAATCCAGACTTTTTCCTCTCTTCTCCTCAGGAGCCCCATTTCTTTTCCTTGCACAGCTAAACACAGAATCTCAAAGAGAAATGCTTTGTAAGATGCTCATGATTTCCCTTGAATTATGGACTGTGGCCTTTTTTTTTTCAGTTATTACTTGTTTTGTAAGATATAAATGTGATTTTGCCCAGGGGTGTGTTCAGTTGCTTCAGGCAATCTGGATACATAGGCTCTGTCTGTCAGGATTTGAGGGTCAAATGCTGTGTGTTGTTTCACAGGTGGCTTCTCCTGAGTTTCTTTCAGTCTCCAGACTGATCTTGCTGGGCCTCCAGCTGCAGATGGTGACCTAGCACACCCCAGAAACTTGTGCTTTTCCCTCGGCACATTCCTGTGGTAAGAGTCACCACACAGCATGAAGAACAACTTTTACTTTTCAAGAAGCAAAGCCTCTAGGAGGTAATCACAAGAAGGAAGTATTCACCTAACCAGCAGATTCCTTCTAGGTTCAGCTGATGACTTTGTTTTAGCAATTCCATTTGACTCCACCTATGAAACCCATCCTTTATCCCTGCATCCTAATTTCAGTTTCCATAATCTCTACTACACCCTCTGGAGTTAGATTTCCATATGAGTTAGAGGATGGGAGGAGAAGCAGGGTTTTGCTAGGAACAAATGTGCTAGTAATATCTTGTCAGCCTAAAAGACATAACAGAGCTGCCACCAATTCCTAACAATGAGAGGCAGATTCACATCCAAACTGACCCTATTACCATGGGGAAACTGAGTCAGAGACATTACAGATGGTATTTTAGCTGAGAAATCTGTGTGGCTTTAAGAGCCTTCATTCAGTTTTAAGAGCCAAGGTCAATACCCATATCTGAATAATTTGGTTCCTCTGTCCTCACTTGATACCAAGCTGGACAATCTAGGCAAAAAAGTAGGGAGTTTCCTCTCCCAGTCCTGTGCTTTGGCAGTTATAGTGCCTCCCATCTCATGAGATTTTGTGGAAATCACCCTTCTCCACCATGCCTTAGTTTCTCTGCTTGTAAAATAGGGAGCCTGCGCAGTTTGGAAAGAGGGTGAGTAATTTAAGTCTTGAAGCTGAAACTGAAAAACGTGGGGGTACCCCTAGTTACTGGCTGTGCAGCCTGTGTGACCTTTGCTTTTAACAGTGCCACAGGACATGTCCCTTTGCAAAGCTCCAGAGAGTCTCCTGCAAAGCTTTCTATCACTTGGACCCTGCGAGATCCGATCTGTCTCTGCGCGAGATCCTCATCACTCACCGAGCTTTTAATTCCTCAGAGAGGCAGAGGAGACAATATTCAGCAGCTGGTTATTTCTTCCTTTCCCTCAGTCCCTCACACAGTGTGTCAGTTTAAAAAAAAAAAATGGCAGAGAACTGGCCATTAGCAAGGAAAACAGTTTAGGGAAGAGACGAAATAAAAATGCAATCAATTATCTCTCACCGTGCCCAGGTGTGTGGGTGCAGTCAATTTTCAAAGTCATCGAGAATTTTAGATGAGAAAAGGGAAGCTGTTCATGGCAAATTGCAAGTGCTGGGGGAAGGGGGAGAGAGAAGGAGAGAGAAAGCAGAGAGGGGAGCGAAGTAGAGATTAATTTCCCTCTTGAGTGAGAAGTGTGTTTGAGACAGACAGATGGGCTGTAAATACTCCAAACCAAGGACAGGAGCTGAGACAAGGGAGAGGCTGGTGATTGAAGTGTGACTGTGATGGAGGTAGTACATTTCCTGGCCAAGGTGACTGGTTTTGTTCTGAGAGGGGGAGATTTCTGAGACGTGGCTGCCGCACTTCACCTCAACCTAGACCAGGACAGCGTATTTAGACTTGATAAGTGATATCCAGGTCCCAGTGGGGTTTTCCTTAAGGGTCAGCTTCAACTGCCCGCCTTGTAAGGGAAGTCTGAAGGGGGAGAGGGGAGGGGAAGGAAGAAAGGAAAAAAAAGGAGAGGGGGAGGGGAAGGGAGGAAGGTAGGAAGGAAGGAAGAAAGGGAAAGACGCTCTTCTTTCCTCGTTAAAATTATTGAGCTGTCTACAAGTGGTGAGCGAGGGGAGCATGTGACCAGCAGTTAATCACATTGCTGTGAAATGTGACTGCTGCTGATAATAGGATCTTTCCTTCACTAGAATTTCTGTTTCAGAAGTAGTGATTTTCACAAAGAAAGGAGGTTGAGGGAGATATCATTTCAGATCTAGCAGAGCCTGTGTACATTTTCTTTAGGGAGGAAAACCTCCTTTTTCCTTTTCCGTTCAGCGTCCCTGTTTGTATTACTACTATCATCATCAAATTTTCATTTTCACAGCCCAAACTCACGGAGGACAAATGTAACCCAGCTCCAGTCTGCCTGCTAACAGATTAGTTCCCATTTAGTCTTAAAGTTAACCAACCTCGTTCCAATCAATTAATTCCTAGAACCCTTAATTTATTGATGCCCCAGTCCCTGCTAGCCGTCGAAAAGATGAACATCCTGCTTCAAAATGAACTGGTCTCTCTTTCCTCCAAGATGCAGGCATTATAAGAGGATGATAGTAAATAAGCATTTAGAAATCCCTTCTGTACAAAGGCAACAGCAGCACAGAGGAGAATAAAAGGGATTTTAGCATCCATGAAAAACAGTGCAATAAATGAATCGGGCTCTTGGGACAGGAGTAAGCAGGGCTCTGGAACCACTGTAGGCTTGGCTGAGTTGGCTCCTTCCATCATAAATTCATCTAATGTACATCAGGTTACTGCAAGAGACACAGGTAAGTGAAAGGGTGTTGATCAAGACACCTTTCCACTTTCAGATTTTGCTTGGCAGAATCTCTTCACCCCTTTCTGGGGAGTATGAATTACTTTCACCCTTGTTCTATAGGTTTTTGACTGGATTTACTGGTTAATCCAACATGAAACTTCTCCAAAGCACACTGAAATAAGTAGAAGTCTCTCTTGGTTTCACTGGCTTGTAGATCAAGTGTTGGTAAAGCAGATGCTTTAGTCAGAACTAATTAGAGTTTATCTGATTTCATAAAAGAGAAAAAATTGTAACATTGAAAATACTGAGGTTGTTTCCACTGTAAAGCTCCTTTTTTTAAATTTTGTGTCCATATTTTAAACAGTAGTTGATACTAACACATGTTCTTTTTTGAAAACACATGATTTGGAAAAAGAAAAGCACTTATAGTTGCTTTAAAATCAAAAATGGAACAACCAGAATTGCAGGAAGCTCAAGTGTTTCTTCTGAGCAGTCTGGCATACTCTTCTGCCTGACAAATGATCTGCAAACAGACCCACATT
Organism: Corapipo altera; assembly: GCF_003945725.1. Classification (NCBI taxonomy): domain Eukaryota; kingdom Metazoa; phylum Chordata; class Aves; order Passeriformes; family Pipridae; genus Corapipo; species Corapipo altera. The sequence goes on along the minus strand of NW_020884899.1, from coordinate 6,702,614 downwards.
TTCTCAGCTACATCAGCTCAAAATTACTTTGCCAAGCAGTTCTTGGGTGGTTGCTCAATTGCTAGCTGTTCTTCATGGGAGCTTTATCCTTTGACAGGCAATCTGCTTCCAGTGGGCTCTCCTCTCCCGTGGGTTTGTCTCCTTGTGCCTGAAATGACTGAACATGGGTGAGGCATGGCTGTGAGAGGCGAGCCAGTGGAACAATAATTTCCTGAAAACTCTAAGGAGGGCAATGTACAGCCAGCACAAATGTAACTGGAGCAAAGGGATTTTCTTCTAGAAAATCTTTGTGGAAATATTTTTGATGCTAGTCCCTGGTCTCCTCACCAGACCACATGTCTAGGCTGCCTCCTCTCACACAAGAATCACCTTGATCAAGGACAGGCATATTCTAATGGACCAAGTGAGGACATGGTTCCTTTTCCTGTTTGTGCTGCTGCATTTTCTTGTTGGGATTGCAAACATTACATCCCCTTTTGCACTTTGGTTTTAATCTATGTAGGATGGAGGAGCCCAGCAGCTTTTGAAACGTTTTTGCTGTTGGCAGGTATTGTTTTATTTGTTGTGATGACCAACTCTTTATGCCTCATAAGTTCAGAATTAATTTTTGCTTTGGGAACACCACCACTTTAAAGAATGTGCTGCAGCAAATGTTGATTCCTGGCTCAGGACTTCAGGTTGTGCCCGTGTGATGTTCTCTTTGATCCTCAGTAAGCTTTCCAGGCCACAGAAAAGGGAAATTGGTTCTGAAAATGGCTGAGCCATGTTTATCCAGCTCTGTGCCCAAGCAAATTGGGGCAGTTTAACTGATCTGCTCGGCTCAGAGATGTTTCCTTCCTGCAGGAGCAATACTGCTCCCTATACCAGGAGAAGGGGCTCTTTGCTCAGTGTGAATCATATATTCTTCCTTTGAACGCTGGCTGGTGACAAAGACAGGCTGTTGGAGTAGGTCAGGCTTGGTCTGACCTGGCTTGGTATTTCTTGTGAAAGAATCCTTTATTCCTGCTCTCTGTGGGGATTTCTAGACAGGACAGAAACTCCCTGTCCTTTTTCTGCTTTCTCTGTTCATTGTCTGCTAAAATAGCTCAGGTATATTTCTCTCTTAGCAGCTTCAGCCCCTGCAAAGTCATATACAGAGCAAAGACTGATTTCCTGTACCATCTTACTAAATGAATGGTTATTCTACCAGAACACAGTCCCAAAAATATCAACTCCCCCAACTGCTGCCAGGCCCTTACAGTGTGATCCAGCTGCCTTTCCTTCAGGTTTCCAGTATCCTTGAGGTAGGCCTGAGGGTCCTATTTGAATGCAGTTCAAGACACATAGTTCTGCCTCATTTCCAGCCTCACCACTCCATTCTCTAACCTGTCATCTCTTGTCTCCTGTTCCTGTACCCTCTAGCCCTGGAGCCCCACTTGCATATGCTTCTTGCTTCCCCTCTTGTTTGCTTTAAGAAGTTCCTCGCTTTGCCCGTACCAGCTTATTTTCACAGGCAGTGTATTTATTTTTGGCTGGTGCACGCCAGCACTTGTACATACATTCAATTATCTTTGAACAATTTCCACTTGCTCTGGTTTTGCTCTTTTCCTTTTCAGTTTCACTGAACACTGCCTGTATTTTCTCTGAGCTTTTTCAACTGCAATACTACCTGCTTCTGTTCTCCCTCCTTTTTCACTTTCTTTTTTTTTTTTCTTTCCACATTTTCCATGTTTTCATTAAGCTCCCTCACTAAACTCTGGCGACCGTTCCTCCACTGCTGTCCTTTCTGTACATTTGCACTGAAAAGGGTCCAAGTTTAACCTCAGTGTGTTAAATGCTCCCTTCACCTGGAAGGAAATCAACAGTACAGGCAGATTGGGGTTTTACCTACTCTCCCATACCAAAATGTCTTTCTTTCTGATGTACAGCAATCTTCCACTCCCTTGTGGTTTTACTCTTCCCCGTTTTCCATTAAAACTTGACTTATGCTTTATTTTTATGCCAATGGGTTGCACTATGGAGATGATAAGGGTCACAGCTGCTTACTGTTCAGATGAAGGTGTTCCTAGGTACATAATCTTCCCTGAGAACCTGCCTACACTCAGACTTGCTGCTTTCCACTGCCTGTTCTCCCTTCCCTCTGGCTGGTAAAACATGACTATATTTGGACCAACTTTTCATAAAATCTCCTATGTTTTTGTAACAGAGACATTTTGATTCACTATCCACAACAAGACGGGATTCTACAAATAAGGAAAGGTTTTGATTGTCCATCTCTGGAATCATCCAGACTGGATAATTCTGTGGAAGAGTTGCTTTGGTCAAAATCTTCAGGAGTGGGGAAGTATCTGAAGCACAGAGGTACTCAGGCCATTTTTAAACAAGCTGGCTTAGGCACAGGAGAAACAGCAGGAGGTGAGCTGCACAGAGACACAGGGTGCAGTAGTTTGAGTTCAAGTAGCCCTGTAATACACTGCAGTTACTTCTGTGACTGCAGCACAGAGATACCAGCCTGCCACACAGCAAAGGGCTCCTCACCTCCACTGGGGCTCTCTCTACCTGGCATCCCTTGATTTAATCTGGGTGAGAACCTGTGGAGATACCCAAAAGATGGGATTCATGAAATTTATGAGAGAAGATGGCAGAGTGTGATCTACCACTCTATGAAAATAAACCACTTGTCAGAGCTGTCTTCTCCACAACTCCATTAGCATTAGGTAGTGGTGTGAGCTATCACAAAGGTATCTCCTTTAAATGTTCTTATTCCACCCACTCACCAACAGTTTGTAGTTCCTGGTGAGTACAGCCATGAGACAGAGACCTTTAGCCTTTCTGCTGTAAGTACCTGGGTATCGCTTACTTATTGGGCATGGAGCTAATTGAAGGGTAGTTAATGCCATCAAGCATGGGGATGTATTTATATTTTTAACTACATGTAGGTGATTATCAACATTATAAATAATTACAGTCTGCCTCCCAGCCCCTCTGCTCCATTCCACCCTGCTAATTGCAACGCTTAGATCTCAATGAGCTCATTATGTTTTGTCGATATTCAGCTCTTTGGCTTTGCTCACTTAGTAGGGACCGGGGGGACGCAAATGGGAGCTGAAGATTGAAAATGCCAAGCTCCCAGGGATTTGAGTTAGCGATCATCGCTGCTTCATCTCTATGCACAATTTATTCAGCACTCCACCTTCCCTAATAAATTATAGATCCCTCAAAGGGAAGCTTTGCCAAGGGATGGGCGATTGCCTTGCTCATAGGGGAGCCCATTCTGCTCGGTATTGAGCATCTTTGACATCTGGTCTTCGCAGGATTGGATCCCTCCTGCCCTTCCCCTCCGCCCGTCTCTTCCACCCCTTTTGGGAAGCATTAACCTTTTCAATGTGATGTATGCGAAAGGGCGACAGTCAGCAGTGGCAGTTCCTAATGGATCCTGTTTGTCTGGTTGTTTGTTTGTCTGAACTGCCTGCAATGCTGTCCAGACCTCTTGGAAAAGCAAGCCAGAGTGCAACCAATATTTTAATTAGCAGCAAAAGGCAGAGAGGCTCTTAAAGAAGAACAGTGTTTGAATTCAGAAGTAAGAGCAGATGAATGTGGGACAGGGGACTTGGGATTCAGTCCAGCTGAAGACAGTAGAATATAGTGCCTTAAAGAGGGGCTGGATTTTCAATTGCAGACCAGAGCGGTGTGTCGTTAGCTGGTTATTGTGGTCTTTTGGGGCTTGTGGGCTACAGAGGAGTGATTTTGTGCCTCTTACTCTTCTTTCTGGAAGTAAAAAAGGAGCAGAGGCTTGTCATAACTGTCTCACTAAGGGCTGAGGAAAAACTCAGTGGAGAGTGGAAGATCTGAACCTAAGGAACTGAGTTACAGGGCAACCCTTTGCTGGCCCCTCTGGTCAGGATTGGTTCTCCTTTCCCCTGTAGCCATAGCTGTTTTCCTAATTCTGTCTTAAGATGGGGATGCCACAGCCTCTCCAGAAGATATTTTTCTTGTGCTTCACTAGTCTTATCACTGAAAAGCCTCCTCCTAAATCTTATCTTAATCTGTTTTATTGTAAATTAAGGCCATTGCTTTTTGTTCCATCACTAGCAGAGCTGAAAAGTTTATCCTGTTCTACAACAGCCCTTACTTATTTGTACACTCTCTCTCTTCACAATTCTGTGGCCCAAAGTCCACAAATCTTTTCAGTTTTTCCTCCTTGGGTTTTCTGGACTTCTCATCAGCCTTTCTAAACCCCCTAAAGTTTCAAGACGATGCTGAAATTAAACTCTGCTGCTCCTGAAGGTGGTTTAACTCAGTTTTGTGACTCTACAGCCAAATGCTGCTCCTTGCAAGCGCCTGGGAAGCAGCTGGGAGCTCAGCCATCCAGCTTTGCAGTGACCAGAGATGGCTGCTGCTCACTGAAGTCAGTCTCAGCCCTCTGCATCAGGGCCAACAGCTGCAGCAAACATCCTTTGGCATTCATGAGTGAATATTCCCTGGTGGTTCAATGTGAACACCAGAGTCACAAGTGGGTCTGAGAAGGAGGAGCCCTCTCCAGGTCGTGCAGAGGTTGGTTCTGAGCTGTGGGTCAGTGAAACTTCTCTGGGATGATACTGGAACCTGTGAATAGAGGAAAATAGTGCTCCTGAAATTATTTCTTGTTATAACATGAAGATAGAGATAGGCAACACAACCACAGAGTGAGATGGTGCCAATAGCAAAATAGGACGTGAGGTAAAAAATATGAAGGTTTATTAGGGAAAAAATCATATAAAAGAATTTAACCAGAGGTTAAATTAAGGTCACAAGCATGTTATTATGAAAGCCCTTTTCACCAAGGATGGCAATGGCTTTAAAGCTGGTCCACCAGTTAATGCTCAATCCCCCAGCAAGAACTGGAGATGCCCTTTTTTATAACTTAAGGGCCTCTCCTACACTGACTGTACAGTGAGATACTGCCAGCCATTCCAGTAAAGTTGGCTGTTGTTACAAGGATAGGAGTTGGTGGATCTGAAGTTTGGCAATGGCTTATTCCCATCAGAGAAGTGAGGGCAAGAGAAGGGCAGTGGAGGAGACCCTGCAGACCTTTCCAGGATCTTTCTCTGGGACACAGCCCCACTGCTGCCAGCAGCCCTTCCCCAGGGGACATGATGTAGGAAAACAAGCCAGCTTGGGTGAGTAGCTTTTTTAGCAAGGGCTTTGTGACAGCAGTCAGAGGAATGTTATTTGTGGCAGGGACTATATATAACTATATTTGTGTGTGTGTGTAGATTAAATATATATGTATGTGTAGAGCCTTATCACTGCATTCCAGCTTGAGTATAAAACACAAAGGAAAAATCAAAGGGTTTAGAAAAAGCTAAATTTATCTGGGAATGGGAATTATAATAGCAAAAAGGCAATTAATTTGGGGGTGGTGGAGATTTTACTAATATTTTACTTCTTCCCTAAAAAGACAAAAAAGCATTAGTTTCTCTACCTACTAGTAATAGCTCTAATCCTTTTCTTACCTTTCACCACCACCTCTCTGGGGTCACTACCTAACAATAAGGTGTGTCCAGCTGATATGGAGAGAGCTTTGGCCCAGCTCATGTGTCCCTGCTTTGGGGAGGAAAACCCCCAAGAGCAGATATCCTGAGCTGAAGTGTGACATGGACCCCTGAGTCTGAGCGGGCACTGTAGGCAGAAACGAGGTCTTGGCATTCATGGGCTAATGCCCCTTCCTTCCCATATTAGCTCCCTTCATTTAGCTCTGGTTGTCCTCTCGTCCTTTAGTGCCACTCAGTCTGAAGAAAAGCACCCACACACATCCTTCATCATTGATCCACCCCTTGCTCTGTCACCCCAGCCCAGCCTGGTCCTTGCAGCCAGGGCAGGTACCCTGTCTCTGCTTTGTCCAGGCATAGTTCCCATTGCAAAACCAATCCCTGGATCTTCTTTGTGCTCTGACAGCCCTGGAAACATGCCACTCCCAGCAGAGCTTTTTGCTGCTTGCAGCCTACCCAACAGTGCCTTATTCTGAATCAATACTTGCAGATACTGGAGATAACTCAGGGAGAGAAATACATTAACGTAGACAAAGAAACAAAGATAATGATATTTTTTTCTTCCCTCCTTTTTTTTTCTTTCTTCCCTTCTTTCTCCCACAGAATAAAATTTTCTTTTCTTCTTCCCCCATCCTCATCTCTATGATCTGCACTTAGCAGAGCTCCAGACTCTTGAATTGTTTTACAGTTTTCAATAAAGCATTAAATCTTTTTTTTTAAAACTGCTTGTTTTAATTGAAAAAATTTCAATCAATCACACCTTCTCTACCCTCTTGCCTTCCTCCCCTCCCCCAAGCAGACCCATTTGCAGTAAATAATCTGCAGCCCGACTTTCTGCTCTAAAGAAATAAATAATTCTGAATTTGCTGAATCCCGCCTGATCTCCCAGCTTTAAATCACTGCACTTTGTACTGAGCTCAGCTGAAATGTTGAACACACTGAAGCATGACTATTACTGAAGACTGCAAGTGTTTTTAAAGGTACAGCCTCTGAGACAGTGGTTCTTTTTCCTCCTAGGACAGTCTGAAAGAGGAGCTAAGCCAATTCTTGAGGATGAGTGGTCCCTTCCCTGCATTTTGTCCACTGCAAATGCAGATGGGGCCTTGTCTTGACTTTTCAAAGACTGACTGAAGGCAGGATGAATCCAGTGTGTCTTTGAGGAGGTTCTGAAGAAGAGGCATCTTGACTGAAACCATCTAACAGGCAGTGGACTGAGTCCTTTTCCAGATGGGTGATCTCAGGTAGGTTTCAGGAGGTCATCTGCATCTGCTCAGACACTGGAGAGCAGCTGCCCATGCTCCCAAGTGTAAATAGTTGCACTTGGACACAGAAGAGTCTGGAGTCTCCCAGGCAGGGGAGGAAGGTCCCCCCAAATCATAGTGAGTCCTGCAATTGCTGTCAGAATTCTTCAATTCTCTTCATCTTTCCTCTACTCAAAAACTTATAAACCAGCTATATGGAGGCTTATGACACAAAGGAGCACAACCCTTGTATTTCTTAATTCCTCATATTGCTTAGTTAATCTTATTGCTGAATTTCCTCTTTTTAGGATTGCTCTTGTCAAAGCTATTGCCTATGCCCTGTCTGATGCAAGCTGCAGCTGAAGAGGGAAAATGCAGCACACAACTGATTACTGATGCCTAGTTGTGATTTATACAACTCATGAGCTTCCAACAATTGAGAGATGAAAAATGGTTTATCCACACTTTGGTGTGTCGAAACACTCTTTCTACCATTTATCTTGAAACTGATTTTTTTTGGGTAGTGGTGAATGTTATGCCCAAAGCCGTGGGTGGAATGTCTAATGGAAACTTCCAGACATGGAACAATGGAGATCATAATTTTTCTGACCTGAGATGTGAGGGACTAAGAGGATCCCCAAAGAGTTCACCTTATGATTTTCAAGTGTCTTTCAAGGGGTTTAATTACAACTGGAAAGTACTGTACTGTTCTTGCATTTCCAATCAAGCTGAAAACAACTGTTAAGACTTTATTTTTCATGTTGTTTTTCCCTTGTGCATTTGAGAACATTCATCAGTGATAGGGGAAGGTTGTGGATGCTGGATTTTCACTTGGAAATTTCTTCCCCTGTCCTCATCCCTTTTCAGTACATCAGAGAGAATCAGCTCTGTAATTTTCATTGACTGTGTAAAGAGCTGAGGTCAGCTAATCCACAAGGACTCCTTCCCAGAGCTGGCAAGTGACCAGAATTAAACAATAGCAAAGATCAGAAATGTTAGAATCACAAGAGATTCATCCTAGTATTTTCCTGATACTCTTATTAAAGATCCATCAGACATTAATGTGAGGCCAATAAATTCAGGCCCAAATTAATTTGGGGACAATTTGATGGAAGCTGTTACAGTCATGTTTTAAGTGTATAATTTTAAAAGCATACCCTTTATGGAGCAATGCTGATATGATATTTTCATGAATTCAAATATAGTGGTGCTGAAATTCACTCTGGGTTTTTCTTTTTCAGCTGTGAGCTTGGTTCTGACCTCTGTCCCTTAGAAAACCTCATGAGGAGTCAGCAATGCCAAGATACTAAATAAACCATTTTCTTTGGTCATTTTATAGTTTAGGCCAGATTAACATTTACTTCCATCTCCCAGTGGTGTAACGGGACCATAAGATGGATAAAATGTAACTTTCATGGAGCAATGTGAAGATGGCATCAGGATAATGGAGCAGCAGTCAGAGAAGTCCCTGTAAAATCATGTTCAATAGCACTGAGAAAGGGTGTTTGGATTCACAGGTAAAATGGGCTGTGGCCCTGTTGTGTTTCCAGTGTTGCTTCAGAGGTGCTTGCTCTGGAAACCACAGATTTCCTGTCCCTGTCTGTGTCTCACATCCTGTGTTGAATCAAACACTCCCTTTTTATGGCCACTCTGCAGCTCAGTATCACATCCAGGTTTTCATCAGTAGTAGAATGTGCTCAGCTGGGTATCTTCTTCACAGGTGACTCGGGGTTGCAAAGGTAGAGTTGGCATCCACTGGTGCTCCACCACATTCCCCTCTGCTTCCTTTCAGTCTCTGCTGCCCCTTGATGGCAGTACCCTGGCAGGGTTGGGAGCACTTGGCTCTGTCCAGGCACTGGCTCCCATGCAGCACTTCCACCTTCTTGCCTTTTCCCTTTGTTCCCCACATCCAGATCTTAGGTGGGATCTTCCTGTTTCATTTTAGTTCCCAAGCAGGACAAAAGCAACAGCTGGTACTGAAATGAGCTTGTGGGTAACACAGCGTGGTCCTTCCAGCACACTCCCTCTGGCAGAGCTAAAACAGTGCTCTCCAAGATACCTGTTCTTCAATCTCCTCTTTCAGAGGAGGAGAGAAAATTACAGGCCTCTGATTACTCAGGGAGACGAGAGCACAGCTCCCATCTTTGTAATTTCTTCCACCACAATCAAGCATTTCAGGAAAAGGGCCTGAAAGCCTGAAATAGTCGGTCAGGGTTTTCCGCCTGGTGCCTTCCCTGACAACACACAAGAGGAATAAAAATGAAGGCTCGTCATTGCTGTTAAGTTTCGTTTCCAAAAGCATCTGTCCCATGTGGGATCAGGAGCTGAGGCTGCTAGGAATGAAAATATTCTCCTAGGGGAAAGTCCCTCTGCTATTCCCACGCTGGCAGTGCTCAGGGCATTTACAGGTTTTAAGGCTGGATGGTCTGGTTGCATTTCTCTAATTTGACCTGCCGAGTACCATGAGGCAGTGTCACCAGTAATTACCACACTGAGCCTGTGTCTCACACTGGAGCTACGAAAAGCCCTGTTCCTGTTGGCAGCACCAGACTCTCCCCAGAAAGCGTGGCCACATGCACCTCATGGCTCTGCAAAACCAACAGCCTGAAGCTTCAGTGCTTGCCTGGACAGGTTCTGCTCCCTCTGAAGTCAGCAGGGAGGACGGGGTAAGTCCTATCCCCTCCCCACACTCTCATTTTAGAAGCTTCCTCCTTTGATAAAGATTTTGAAATATGTAACCAGATATACTAGACATTGAGAACTTTTTTTCCCTGGAGTGAGTCTTGGAGAAGGATGCATCATCAGCACTATGTTAAATGCTGGTGAAAAGCCATAGAATAGCCCCTCTCCCCCTCACCCCCCCCCCCCCCCCTTCACCACCAAGTCTCTACATTGCCTCAGTCACACTTTGCTTGGAGTGGGCCCCCCAGTGAGATGTGATATGGGCAGCACCTGTTTATTAGAGAGCAGTGTCAGCACTGTGAAACAAAATAAGTAAGTAACTGGTGAAAACAGCTCTACTAAAATAGAGGACTAGCTCTGATCAGGCTGGGCATGATAAAACATGGTGGTTTAAAGCCGTGTAATGCCATTTTCCATTAGAGCTCTTGTTCAAGTCAGGAAGGGGTTTGATCCATTGATGGAAGCTGTTATACACAGATGAGAAAACCTCATCCATATTTCTCTTGAGATTGTACAAAGCTGACAGTATGCTCGCTGACCACAGTCATCTGGGACTCTCACACAAAATAACCCTCTTTTCATAAATAACAGGATTGTTGTTGTGGTGGACTGAGATTTGCTGTAGAATTCAGTTGTGTCAAACAAAGAGCTTCTTCTGGTTTTTAATTTGAGCTATTAAAAAGATTCATCTTTCTCTTTGTTCTCATTTTCCTTCCCCTCTTTCTCCCTTTCTTTTTTTTTTTCCCTTCCCCTCTGTCTGTCTTTAGGATAACTTAAAGCTGTTTGTCTGAAACAAAAGACTTGTGTGGGTCTAGTCAGTGGTGCCTCTGGATTGAATGGTCATGATTTCAAATCCTCCTTAGGACTAAACTTGGATGAATTCCATAAGCTAATAACGCAGCACAGTGTTTCAAATTGATGGAGGTGCCGTCCTCTAGATGAGACATAAAACCAGAGATCCAATCTGCTTGGCAGAGACCCCACAGGACTTATCAAAGATGAGTGGGGGCTGCTAACTGTTTTGCCCTTGTCAAATCCTTACCACCATCACGGCTTCTCTTGCTTTTCCAAAGCAATGACACTGGACCTTATGAAAATGAGATGGTGAATTTGAAGGAGCCATCCTTTTCCTAATTATTTAAAGCAGTTTGCAGTGTCTGGCAGAAGGGGGAAAGAGAGATAATCCACTCACTTGAAAGTGGAATGACCCTGAATTTCAAAAAGCAAAACAAAAGCGAGCGAATGGTGCCACCATGCTCTGCAGCAGTGACATTATTAAAGGATCAGTGAGCTATTAAAGCAGCAACATTTAGTACCTCCCCTAATGACTTGTACTGCTAACTGGTTTCCAAATTGAGATTTTTATTGCCTCCATGCACAGACAGAACAAGGCTGTGTCTGCGCTTCCAGAGGCTCGAGCTTAAGTAGACTGTTCACAATAGGATCAATGAATCGTGTCAGTTGAAAACTAGTAATGCCTTATGAGAGTTCCCACTCCTGTGTCCTCTTTTCTTACCAGGGTTGAAAGCTTTGGGCTGTGGGGCATGGTGTGGATCATAAATACCCGGGATTTTGCAGAGAACCCATCACAATTCTTGAACTTCCTAACATCTGTGAAATTTGGCAAAGTTGTGCATAAACAGAATGTCCTGAAATCTCCCCAGATCTGCTCATGCCATTCAAAGCTTGAATGCTGTGAGAAGGGCGTTTGCAAGAGGGACATTGGGCACACCGGTTTCCACTTCCAGATAAAAATATGGAGCATGGAGGAACAAGTCTATGGAGGAGGAAGGGAGACAAAAGGGCACGGCAGACACTAGTGAAAGTGAAGATACACCCAGATGCACCCATGTTTCCACCATGACTCTCCCAAGTAGATTTTGACTGTCTCGTATGAGCTGAGCTCCCGTGATGGGAATAGCTGGGAAATATCCTTCTGCCAAGTGCAGTTCAAGCTAGGAAGGGAGTTCCTGTGGGCACACAGTATGCGTGATTGCAGAAAGGAAGCTGGTTAAAAACCAACCAACAAACCAAACCACGTAGCAAAAGTGGGTTCTGGTTGCAGTTGCTGTTATTTATGTGCTCAGGATACACTGTAAGCCAAACTGGAGTTTGGGTCTTCCATGCACCTGAGATAAATGCAACTGTTATTGCTTTAATTTGTTTTTCTCCATTGGTCCTGCACACATGTGCTGCAGGCGCTTGCTGAGTGAATCATGCCAGCCCTCACCCAGGCTGGACAGTCACAGGGAGAGACTGACACTGCTGCTTCTGTTTTTATGTATCAGATGCCTGATTTCCATGACAGAAACCGCTCATCCTTTGCGGGAGCGACAGGCAGAGCAGAGGGGGTAGGACAGCTGGAGAGACCAGCATTAGAACATGCACATTTTTTATCCCATGCTGGTTTGAGTCTCCTTCCATCAATGCTGACTGCAAGTTATTCCCATTTTGTGACTTTTTGGTGGCTGCACATGGCACAGGTTTGCATTTCCAGTTTCTTCACACTTTCCATCCGTATGTCCATGCTCTGCAAAATACCCTTACCTTTTTTGACAAAGCAAACAGGCCTCCATGTGGGCTGCAAAGTATGTTCAGAACCGTAGAAAAATGGGGTGAAGTGGCCTTAGAGGCCCTTCTACACTTCCTTACCAAAACTCCATGCAGGACCAGTTAGACCTAAACCATTTATGTTTGCTGTGGGTTTAACCTGTTCTTGAAGACAGCTGGTCTGGAGGTTTCCAGATGTGCTAATGCAGGTTGTTCCAGTGGTTAGCCATCCTTAGGTTTAGAAAGCTGTTCTCAAGACCTGAGCTCAGCAGTGGAATTGGATTCCTGCTGGTTAGGGTTAAGGCAGAGTTGTAAGGCAGGAGCTCGTGAAGCCACTTCCTCGGCTGCACCCACTCTCACCTAAGGACTTCCTCCCCCAGGACAGCAGGCCAGGTGTTTCCCACTGTGCAAACACAAGCAGTGTAGACAGGCAAAGAAAAGGGCAGCAGGGCCATTTCTGGCAGAGGAGCTTTCTGAGACTGGCACTGACAAAATGTCCTAGAGACTTTACTGAGTCCAATTACCACTTCATGTCTTTAAAGTGGTGAGTAAATGAAAGAAACTACAAGATCAAGCCACGTTAGTCTTCTCAATCCCTTAAGTGTCTGACAGCCCTCTCCCCTTCTTTCTTGCTTCCTCAGACTACTCTGAACTCTTAACCTTCGCCACTGCTTTGAGTTCACATCCGCAGAAACCAAGCTACCCCCAGCCACCCCCAAACTCCAGTGGCAATCACAAAACACTTCCAAAGCAACACTGCCCTCCCTCGAATTGATAAAGTTTAGGCTGTCTCCGACTTGCTGAAGTCTCCTGCACGTAGGGTTGGTCTCGCCCGCCGGCGCTGGCTGCAGGGGAGCTCGCTGGGCACGGCCACAGCCGGGGAACAGCCGGTGCTGATTCACACAACCAGCTCTCCCTGTCCACACAGACAACAGCCGGGAACACCAGCTGTTCAGGCTGTGCTGCGCTGTTGGGCTGAAGGATATAGATGCCCGCAGCACATATGGTATTAGGATCGCAGTGAGCGTATCAGGACAGACCCCAAAACAGAAGGGACAGATCCGTGTAACCATCACCAGGCACAGCAGTGGGAACTGGAAAAGCGGGACAAGATCATTGAGGAGAAAAGCAGCATCAGGAGTCATCCTTAGCCACTAGAACTGGACCTCATTGCAGCACTAGCAGAGCTGGTGGCTGGCTTTTTTGCAGAAGTAGAGCTAAAGACTGTCATGTCAATTTGACCTTCCTTATAAATAAATAAATAAGTGGTAAACAGAGATCTCACAGTGATGCCTGAACCTGATGTCTCATGCTCACTTGTTTTGATGTGTCTAATGTAAGTGGGCGGGTAATAAAAGCTTCATTTAGAAGCCAGCGTCTTCACAGGCGCTGCTGGAAGCCCCTGGGACACTGCACTTCTGGAATTTTCCTCTAATGGAAACATCAGCAGATAACTATTGATAAAGCAGAACATGCACGCGCGCACACATAACAACCCAGCAATGGTTTATTTTCCTGGACTGCTGGGTGTGGATTGCAAAGGTCTCTTTAGATTCCCCAGGTTATGTTCCCACCTCACCTGCTGCATCAGCACTGCTGAGATGCCCACCACAGTGACCATTTGGGAAGTGCCCTGAAGAAGTGTGGGGTTATTGTAGTGTGGGTAGGCATCTGTTCCAAACAGGCAAATAAAGGAATCTTCAGCCCCCATAATACAGATGTGGATAATGGCATCCTCTTCATATCTCCCACCCTGTAGATAAGGAGATGCTGCTCTGTAACAAGCAGACTTAGTGCTGACATTTCACAGAAGCAGCACAGTCACCCTATGTACATGTTGTCTAGGATATTATTTTTCAATGCATTCACAGGTTATTCAGCTTCTTTTTAGGCACTTGAGTCTTCAGGAAGGTCTGACTCCTGTGCATGTGAGGTCTCTGTGGCAGCTCTGATGTGACCACCTGCCTAATGCTGGGCTCAGGGTAAACTGAAGGAGAAATCATGGCTAGTGAGGAGAGAAGACACTGGAGTTACAGCTGAACTCCTTAAGGTAACCTACTGTCCTTCCAGTTCAGTGCTAAAATCACCATTTTCAGATCCTGAATACAACAAAGGTAAAGAACAGCATATTCTCCCTGGACAGAGAAGGGGTCAGAGCCAAATGTTTTGGGGGGGACTACAGCTTTAATCCCAACCTTCAGCAGACTGGTCCATGGCTGGTTCATACCATGATGTAGCTGACCTCGTTTCCTGGATACAAGCACAGAAATACTGCCTGTATCCAAGCATTTATAGGTAATTATTTTCCCTGAATGTGGAAATTGGAGGGCCCCTTTTGTCTAGTGTATTATTTCATGAGAACCACAGGGATCTGCAACCAGGCGTGGGGGGGAAAGGGAGATTGTTTCCTCCTGTCTGTGGTTTTATGCAGCATCTGCCTGTGAAAACAAGAAGCAAACAAGATGACCCCCACCTTATCTGCTTGCATAAGTCATTTTGCCTGAAGCTTGAGCACTGTGGGATGGTTAATGTAAAACTTGCTCTTGCATTAAATAGCAATAATTTACCTTTAAAGGCTGCTTTTAATATTATTGTTGTTATTATTATTATTTTTAATGATTAAAAAAATGTTCCTTAATTAAGAACTCACAGATATGAAGCTTGGAAGAAATGTGGCCAGGACGTTCTTGGATTACTACAGGCTGAACTCCTTGGTGGAGAGACCACTAGGAACTACTCCTAAAACTCGGTAGGTCAGAAAGCAATTTCTCTTGCTTTAGCAGGGCTGCTTTTTTAATACCTTTCATGACTAAACTTCAGTTCTACTGCATTACGGCTTTATAATAAGCGTGCTAGTCTAACTGTGCCTATTTTATTGAAATTCCATTTGGAAATAAAGCATTTATGTTCAGGGAAGATACCTGGTTTCTGTCTGAAAAAGTATTCAGAGGATTTTGGAGATATCGATATCTTTCCTGAATTCTGTCTGCTGTACACCAATCTCACACCAGTATCTTTAATGGACTTACCCTTCATTTATCTCCCGAGAGTGAATCAGACCCACTTTATTTTACAAAGTTTTAATTCTGGAAGTGAAAACTTTTTCAGTGCTTTGGGAAATTACTGGCAAGCTTCTGCTAAAGGCAGAGTTCTCCATCACCCCTTGGACCTGCTGCAGGGCTGGCAGCCAGGTGGCAGGTTCCTTCTGCCAGTCCAGCTGGGACATTTTACCTGGGGATCTCCCCTCGCTGTTAGTCCTCACTCTGGTTTTACAACCAGCTCAGTGGATGTTAATCAAAAGGGAAGTAGGATATGAAGTAAGGCACTGGTGAGCAATGCACAAAGGCATGAAATGCCTCAGCTTGACTCCCTGAAGCACTGCTGGCCCGTCTCTGGTGTTGGCCAACTGAGTCCTTTCAGTGTCCCATAGCTTGTGTGAGGAGCAGGGGAGATACCACTTCACTGTTTGTTGAGAACCATCATTCCCTGAACTGGAAAAGCCATGTAGCAACATGAAGAGAGAAGCAGAGCAGGAACCAGACCTGTTTCATGGGAAACACCATATTCAGAATTTACCTCTGTTCTAAGAAAACAGCAATAATACCCCAAACTCAAAATTTTCATTTAAATGCATTTGGGTCAATTGCAATGTTTCATTTGGGTTTCAACTCTTAACAGCACAACCAAATATAATTTATGTTTTGCAATGGAAAAGGCAATTCCAAATTGGCAAGGGAGGCAGCTGAGCCTTGAGATTCACTCCCTCATTCTCCCCACTTTTTTCCTCCCTTAAAAAAGTAGCTGTTGGAACAGTTACTTGTTTGCAAAGGAACACTTTCCTATTGAAGATTTTCTAGTGATGTGTAAGATGGATGTTACAAATATCAGCCCAGACCAGAGAGCAATTGCTGGAGCTTCTTCTGCAGCCTTTAAAAATCCTCTCATTGCAGCCATTCTGGCAGCAACTTATATATATGGTCAGAGCCAGGCTGCCTGCATTAGGTGTTTAAACACCCTGCTATGAGCCCATCTCCCTTTTCTGTTTGTGATCTTGACACCACAGTTTAGGCTGGCTCAAGGAGGATTGTCAGCACTGCAGTTCTGAATGCTCTTATCTGCAGAGACCTGCAGGGATAGCAGAGAAAAGCATCCAGCATCTTCCTCTCCTCCGGAAATTGAATGTATCATTTCTCTCAGACTCCCAGGGGCCACAGCCTCCAAGGCTAAAAACCCACAACTATTACTGAACCTAATTACCACCTGACAGCAAAGTGCTTTTCTGTAGCATCATTCAGTTACCTCATCAAAAGGAATGTTTGTTTGCTTTCTTCATTTTAAATTAAAGAACCACTGACAGTGGTAACTGAAGCATTTTAATCTCATCAAATATCCATGTCCATCTCTATAGAGACAGCCACGCCAGCAGGGAAAGATACACATCTACAATCAGGGTTGCACAGAGCAAATTTTTCTCATTCCTCCACCAGAGCCTAATGGGGTGAGAGATCTTTTGTTTGGGAAGTGCTACCTCACAGTAAAATCCTAAATAAGGTAAATGTTCAGCCCAATGCCAACAGATGTTTAAGGAATAGATTTTTAAAGATTCATGTTGTTAATTTCCTGATGGCTTTCAAATACCATCTTTTCCCTGCAAGTAGACAAATGCCTTCTAATTGTATCCTGGGCTTTGTTACCTGACATTTGATCAGAGCCTGTATATATATGAAATGTACGCCAGTGAAATGAAATTGTTCTTTGAAAGATTTCCTTTTGGAGAGGTTTGCAGTTAACAGCTTCAAACTGCTGGGAAACAGAAGGGAGATGGCTGTGGCTTTAAATATGCCTTGGCTAGGCAGTGGCACTAGGAAAGGACTGGAATATGTAAAATGATACTAAATATCTGTGTAATCAGGACTAATTATATGGCACGGTTATTAGCTTGTAACAGGACATGTTGTGCCCACAGTTTATGAAAATATATTAAAACATTACCAGATTCCACATACTCATTGAAAGAAAGCTGCAGAGTTAATAAACGTGTAAGGGACAACTAATTGGCTGCTTTGTCCCAGCCTACTACAGGCAGAACAATTTCTGTTTGAGGGAATTAGTGCAGCCAAAATGTGTTATAATGATAGGCCTGGAAATAGCAACAACCTGCAACACTTGCAGAGCACATCTGACAGAAAGATCTTAACGAAGGAAATGTTTATGTTGGAATCACCATGTTTCAGAGAAGGAAATTTAGGCACAGAAAGGAGATGGACCTCAGAGTCAGAAATAGGGCTGGTACCCAAATTTAGGCACCTGTCAAGAGCTTTGTCCATGCAGTCAGGCTGCCAGAGAGCAGCCATCATACAGTATAGGCAATGCAGGCAGTTCAGTGGGAACTGAATTAGGATCACCTGGAGCAAGAAGCAAGAACTGATGCAACAGCCCTGGTTACAGAACCAAGATTTAGGCTGGAGGTAAGGTACTCTGCTAACCCAAATGCTTGTGCAGCTTATTTTAAGAGGTCAAGAGAAAGAGCTATATCTGTATTCTGTGATTCTGTGTGTAATGTGCTTATGTGCCTGTAAGTGAGTCCAACTGGTTGGCTGGACCCGTGGTTAAATTCCACCAGCTCTTGCCTACAGAAGCCCTTGGGTCAAGTGCCACCTGTAGATAAACATGTCATAGAATCATAGTCTGCTTTGGGTTGGAAGGAACCTTAAAGATCATCCAGTTCCAACCCCGCTTCTTTGGACAGGGACACGTTCTGCTAGATCAGGTTGCTCAGAGCACCATCCAGCCTGGACTTGAGCAGTTGTGGGGATGGGGCATCCACAGCCTCTGGGCAACGTGTTCCAGTGATGGGGCCTTCAGTTCCTTGCTATGGAACTATGGCCACTGCCCTCCCAGGAGTCAGGCTCTCCCGCCTTCCTGAGAGACTCCCATGAATGTGATGTTTAGGCTGGAGCCCTCAAGTCTTTGCTGAGCCTTCTGTGCATGGGCAAGGGCAGTTGGGGTGCTGTGTTTCATCTATGAGTAGGTGGTTGCTACAAAATAACGCTGAACCTATCTTTGTGGTGATAATCTCTGAAGGTTTGGGGTGATTTCTGGGGCTCCTAACTCTGCTCTGGGCAACCCTGTTCCCTCCCAGTGTGTCCTCACCAGTGAGAGGGGGTGGTCACAGCTGCAGACAACAAGTTTAGAACCTTCTGCTCCCTCTGTATCCAAAGGAGCCTTTGGCCAAATCTCAAGTCCCCAAATAGCTCAGATCCCTGAAAAGACCTCTGGCCTATGCACTGAGTCTGTAGAGAGGTAAGACATGAAAACTAAATGCCTCGAGGGTGTTCTTTTTAGCACTGTCTTTACTTCTTAGACAGCTCTTTATTTTTTTTATGGTTATTCTCCCTTGCTCCCTCCCTCCCACCACAGCTCATCCAATCCTTCCCAGAACCCTTCAGCCCCTTCCCTCTGACCCCTTCCCCCAGTTCCCCTTGAGAGCAAGCCCAGGGACCCCACAGGGTTTCCCACAGCCTGCAAGGGGAGGTCAGGACTTGTTTTAAACAGTAACCCCAATGTGTCCTGCAGTCCTCGTCACAGGAAGACCCTGTGATCCCAAACAAACACCCGGTTCAGAAAGATAATGTCCCCTGTTATCCGCGTGCTAAGCAATTATTATCCTGAAGGTGATGTGTCTGCGGCGAGATAGGAAAGCGTCAATGACTCAGCCGGGGAGGGCAGGAAGGTTAGAATATTTTCCTATGTGAGCTAATGAATTAAAAGCCTTGCTGAAAATGCTGGATGTTCTCTGGCGTGACAAGCCAGCAGGCCCATGAATTTCTAGCAGGGTGAGAGAGAACGCTGTGCTGCCTACAGAAGCTGCTGGAGAAGAGAGCACTGCCACTTAGATGTGCTTGAGAGAGGCTCAGGAGAGCCCGTGCTGGACACAAAGGGTGGGTTAAGTGGGCACAGAGCAGGAGAGCCCAGTGCAGAAAGGGGCTGTCAGGCAGCAGTGAAGGTTCATGCCCTTTCTTTCCTCTTGATATTGTCCTTTTCTAAGCTGTTTAGTGACCAGCGAGTTCTGCTCCCAGTGCGCTCACTGAGAACCATTTGAGTGGGGCTCCCTCTGATGCTGGCAGTGGCATAGGGAGCTTGTCCTCTTACTGAGTCTCTGTCTTGCTCTTGCCTCTTTCTACTTGTGCCAAAGGAATGGTTAAGATTGCTTGAGTTGAAAGTGAGAAACGTCCTCCACTGAAATTGTTAGTAAAAGGTGAAAAATTCATAAGAGATTAAGAGAAAGCAGAGTAGAACTGTTACAGGGAAAGGCTAAGGTAAGAAAACAGATTTTTTGCTGAAAAATTCACAAATTCCAGTCCCTTTGAATGGACAGAAGTCGATCCCTTTGCCCATATCAGCATTGCTCTGTTCTTTCACTCTGGCTCACAGTGCAGCAGAGCCCTGCTCCAGCACAGCATCAGCAAAGGAGCTCTCGCCTCCTTAAACCACTGACATTTTTTATCTGAGAGCCATCGGTTCCATGTTTCTCATATTCTGAACACACTGAAGTGCTGAGTCTGCAAACAGCTCTGGCTGAGGTTAGGGAAGCTGGGATTTGAACAGGCATCATGTGGGTACCCTGAAAAATCCCACCTGGGCCTCACTGGTGGAGCATTCTGCAGCTCATGCCTGCCCCATATTTTCCAGTTGGTAAAACCCAGGTGCTCTGCTCACGGGAGTGTTGGAAAAGAAATGCCTTCCTGTGTGGGAAGCTCACAGTTGCTGCACTGATTCACTTGAGAGAAAAGGCCAGGAGAAGATGAATAATTCTAAGAGCAGGGATTTGACGGCATGCGGCAAATAATGCCTGGGGCCACACACTGAATGAAAAAAAGGACAGAACAAAATATTGACTGGCCCTTCATTAATTGCTGCCCGTCCTTCGTGCCCTGAATAAAGCAGCAGCCTTGTTGAAGAAAAAGTAGACTGTGATGAGGTAATTAAAGACCCCATCAGAAGGCATATCCGCCAGGAGCTTGAATTAAAATTGCTCTGACAGCCTTTATTCTGGCAATTCCTCCTTTTGCTGCTTGACTTCGCAGCCTTAATGATGATGTATGAATGCACAGCTGCGTATCCAACAGGCTGGATAGGCCCACGGGACTGTCCCATCCTCCTCAGAGCCGATGGGCACCGTCTTCTGCATCACATCGGGTGGAGCTGGGGCGTCTTTCTGTGTGTGGGCACAGGCTGATCAAAGGCAGGTCCTTCTGCCAGGATAACTCTGCCTTTCAGGTTTTGAGCCCCATCTCGACACTAAACATTTGTGTCCAGAGATTATGTGTCTTATGGGTTCAGACTGATACCATCCCAGGGATGTGTTGCTCTCTGGCATGTGCTATAGGTGAGTCCCTCTGCCCCACGGGGTCTGGGATGTTCTTCCCAGTTCACCTCTTCCTGTGTTTCAGAAAAGCTCCTCTCTACACCTCTAGTCTCTGCCTTCATGTTTTTTTGAGGTTTTACCTACACTTGGTAGTGCTTTCTTTGACCCGGCCATGACTGACATGAGAGCTGGGAGTGAAGCCACCTCTCTGCTTTATAGAGATGCTTTGTTGTCATTCCTGAGGAGCTCTGTTTGCTGCCATCCCCACCTCAATTCTCCCAAACTTAAATCATTGTCTTGTTGTCTTTTCTCCCACCATTTTCAGTGGGTAAGAGGAGTACAGAGTGTCATAAACAGAAAAAACTGTTCTAGACCAAATTTGAAAGGTCAGCAAAACGCCTTACAGTTTGTAGGGGAAGGAAATGGAATGAGGGCAGAAAAAAGCTCCCCATCACCATCCAGCTTCCTTGGTGGGAGGACTGCAACGTGTTTCAGAGATTCCACCAGGACCTGGTCCATAGATGTCTTACCTGGCTCCCTATGTGTTCAAACAGTGCAAAGCTCATAGGAGTGTCTAAAAATACTCATTGCTTTATCATCTCTTGTTGGTCTGTAATTTTTCCTTAAAAGGAAAATTAAAACAAACAAACAAACAAACAAAAAACCAACAAAAAACCCTCCAAAACCAAAACAAGGAAACAAGCAAACAAAAAACCCATCCCATCCAACAATAAACCAAAAAAACCCAACCAACCAACCAACCAAAAAAAAACCCAACCAACAAGAAAAAAATTAAAAAACCCAAACCAACATAAAAAGCACCACAAAACTGCTGAAGACTTAAAAGACCTTCAAGCTGATTTTCATGTCTGTAAATTGTATTAGTAATGGGAGCGCTACTAAGGTTTAAAAGCAAGTTATATGTTTTGCCTCAAAAATTAATTTTTTGGATTTTTTTCCCCTTCTTTATTGGTAATTATAATCTGTCAGCTCACTCCCACATGCGTCTGCATGTTTTATGCAACTCTTGATACTTGTAGCTGTCGTTAAAGAACACCTTCCAGGTTTTGAACGGTGACACATTTGCGTGGGTTCAGTGAAAAGGATTCATTTACGGAGTTTAGGGAGATGTGCAGTGCTTGGCCAGCTCCCAGCAGAGGCCTCACCAAAATTCCTCATTACAACAATTAGCTTCTCAAACACTTGGGAAACAGAATGCCAGCTGCAGGGATTTTACCCTGGATTTAAGCACAAAAACCTGCAAACACCCAAATACACGTCCTGCTTTCAGGGGGTGTGTAAAATTACTTAAGGACAGGGAGCCAATCTGCCTGACGGGTGGCCTAGCAGGAGAAAATAATCTGCATTACTGCGTGAAGTAGATTGGGTCCATGTTAACAATCCCTTTCAAAATGAAGGTGCTGTCAGCTGTTTTAATTTAATTTACTCCACCTTAATTTACTTTTTGGAAATGAGCTAAATGAATAAATTGAATTATGGCTACTTTAACTCTGAAGGAGCATATCCACATAGGACCTTGCTGTGGTTTCACTAATCAGCTTTGCATTTATACCCTAAATGTATTTGGATTAGCTCTCACAGGCATCTTCACAAAGATATGCTTGCAGATACCCACCTGCTTTCCTTTTCCTTCCCTGGTCTTGTTGCTCTGAGGAAGCCAGGGCTCAGTAAGCAGATTTACTTCATGCATCACCCTGGTATGGGCTTTTCCTGTATTACTAAAGAGCAAGACAGAGCACTCTGCTCTGAAAGCAGAGACAGGGACTTGTGTGAAGGGTGGGTTGACATGGGTAGTGTCTGATGCACACAGCACATGAATCCCAGTATTGTATTGCTCCCTTGAACAAGCTCAAGAGACTGTCATTTTCTGCTACATCTCCTCAGGTAAGTGTAATCCATTATTCTTCTGCTGCTCCTTAGGAAATGGGAGGACAGGAGGCAAGATAAAACCTATGCCCATCCTCTCTGCAGTTTCCTGCTCCAGGGTCAGCAAAGATACACAGGGGTGGCTGTGTGTGAGCCACGTGCGGTGGCCACTTCTTCACTTGCACGATAGTGTGGCTCCAGTCACAAGCCAATTATTCCTGCCTCTGTGCATTGTCTCCTGCATGAAGCAGGTGTGTCTTGCTGCACTGAGCCAGAGAGGGAGGCTAGGAGCTGAGGGATGAATGGCAAGTAACAGGATCCCTTCTGTGGTGGAGGGAGAGACATCTGCACACTCTCCTGGGGAGCAGGCTTTAATATCTGCCTTCTCTACAAGCAGCATGGACCAGCCCCTGCATTCAGAAAGGTAAAGCCACAGGATATGGACCTGATGAGATTTCCAGGTAGTGCTGGGATTCTCCACACACCACATTAGTGGGCTTTGTAAGGCCCAGAAATCACAATCTGCTGTAATGGATGGGTGGTCACCTGGCAAGCATGACTATATGCTCACTTACTGGAAATAGGTGCTGGTGACCGCTTGGAAAAAAAAAAAAAAAAGACCTTTGCTCTAACATTTCAAATTTGTTTTTATTGCTTCTAATTGGCCTTGCTTTGGAGCATGCACATTATCTAACTGCCAGGGCACTGGCTGTCATTATCTGCCGGGTCATTTGGTTTGTGTTCTTTACGATTGAAACTTGTCAGGCACTCCCAGAAAATACTGTGCTCCCCTTGCAGTGTCAAACATGGCACTGGTTAATTGTGCATCCCTGAGAGTGAAGCATTGGAAGTGATCAGGAAATGATTGTTCAGTGTGATGGGCGCAATGGAAACGTGTCTCCTCAGGATGGAGGGGAAAGTGTAAAAATTAGATCAGCAGCAACATGACAGCAGCCACATTTCTTAGTTTCAGGGATCAGAGGTTACCCATTTTCCAGCCTTGATGACTCATTTTCTATCCTGCTCACATGGCTCGAATAACTTAATTTTCTCCTCCCTTTGCAACAATTTAAACACCAAGACTCTTCTATTTTTACTTTCTTTAATACACCAGCTGCAAAGTCACTAACTCAAATCTCCCCACCTCACCTTGCTTCACCAAATGGAAACAAAAGTCAAAACATGTGTATGTGAAAGAGCTTAAAATGCCACGGTGGCACAAGCGTGCCCATGGTGGTGGCTCTCTAAATCTCAGCTCATCCAAAACATCAGCCCAGTTTGTGTGTCTGCTGATTCACTTTAAAACCTTTAAGACTTCCAACCAATTAGAAATCCAGATACAATTTTGGATGTGAACATATACACTGCATTCAGAGTAGATGTATATAGGGAACACCAAGCTTTTAGACCTCAGTGTGAATTATGCATCTGCTGTACATAGATAGAAGCAATTTTCCTGTTGAAATCAGAGGCTGGCATTTTTTCCCATGGGGTTCTGTAACTCAAAATTGTGTTGAGATCAAGCATGTAGTGGAGGTTTTTTTAGCTGTAAAGGTGAATGTATTTAGATTATTCAAGTGGTGATTTTTTGGATGTACAATTAGTTGAGTGAGAGATGTGGTATAAATTTGGTATTGTAATTGCTATGCCTCTGAGATTTCAATTTGCAAAACAGTTTGCACGGCTGCAAGATTAACTGTTGTCTGTGCGATGAACATGTAGCAGAGCTGTGGTTTGATTGTGACTGTCTCTCAGCTGGCTGTAGATCCCAAAAAAACACTTTGTCACAAGTACCTGATGTGAGTGGTTGATACTCATGATCCTTCAGTTCAGTTGATGCCTGGATGGCTACAAAAAGACCAGTGTCTAAAAATCCCACCTGTAAGGCAAGATCTCCTTTTCTGTGTTAGTCAAATCATGAAAAAGGAAGGAAGTTTAAGACCCATTTTTATCCTCTTTACATATTTTGTATTATATCATTTCCTTCATTTGCACAGAGGAGAATGGGAATGACATTCAGCAGTGCTGCTCCAGTGGAGTGGACCAGTGGGTGCAGAGAAATGAGGCCTGTATGGGAACACCCGCACAGCCCAGCCAGGAACTGAGCCCTGCCCGCCTGTCCGGCACTGGCTGTGCCCTGGGAGCAGGCAGGCAGGCTGTCAGCAGTGACATGGGCAGTGCTGATGCAGCCCCAGGGCAGGGAATGGACTGGCTGGCTGGCTTTCCAATGTTTTGCGTGATTCTGCATTTGGTCCACAGCTGCTGCTGTGTTTGGGTCTCCGGTGTTGTCTAGGAACATGTCAATGTGATTATACACACGAGCAGAGAAACCGCTTGTTCTCACTTCACTGTGCCTTTCAGGTCTCCCTTCCAGGGGCCTAATTTATTTATTTTTGTCTCAGTGTTTCTCTTCAAAATACCACTGTGCCTTAGGTTGGTGATTGCACTGTGGAGATGCAGTAGATGCTGAACTGGAGGCAGCTGTGACAGTGGTGAGGAGGGGAGGGCTGGTGGAGGCAAAGCCCTCTAAGCCCTGTGCCCCATCAGTTCCTGCATTATTTCAATTATTTTTAAATGCATATTAAAACCTTCTTCTGCAACTAAAAGCAGGAGCACTGACAAACATGTGCCTGTGTGTTGGGGAAGGCAGGTTTCTCTGTGTCATTACAGCCAGCAGCTTCAGAGGGGCCCGATTCCTTGGACTCACCTTGGGGTGAGTCAGGGTAGAGACCTGGGTTTTCATCTCTGCTCTTTTCAGTTCTCCCCAGGTCTGCTGCATGGCCTTCACTTTTGGTAACATGGCTGTGTGATAGATAGGTCCTCTCCTTCCCAGTGTTTGAGTCTCAGTATGGTTTGGTAGAGCACCAACACCAGCCTGCCCGAGGTCTGCAGCTGCCATGGAGAGTAAAGATAACTGGTCTTTGAGGGAGCAGACTGAGAGCTCAAAGAGTAGATCAGGCACAAGCAGAGGACCTTCTCATCTGTCTCCTGCCACAGCAGTGGGGGATGAATGAACAAAATCGGCAGGGCATGACAGGTATTGGAAGGGCCAAGAGCTGTCTGAGGGGGCACCCCAGAGGCTCACTGGAGCCCCTTGGCTGGTGTGAGCAAGGCTGACAGCACGGTTTGATTACCTTCCTTGGGATGGGAGTGGATAGTCAGGTTTTGTGCTTTTACAAAGGAGATGCTATTGAGATATATCTGCAAGGGATGGTGATGGCTGCTCAGAGCTGGTGCTGCTTTGCGGTGAGTCTGGAGGGACCCCACTCTCCCCACTGGCAGTCCACAGGCAGGGTTGTAGGGCTGCCTTGTTGTCAGTGAGCAGCCAAAGCTGGTTCCTCTGGCTCCTGGTCCCAGTATTTGTCTCAGAGGCACCTTTTCAGTCCCAGTGAGACCTGACAGTGCTGGCAGGGAGCTGTGAAGTGAAGCTTCCCACTCTGGGATATCCTGGTGCTGGCCAAGCCACCCTGAGCGAGGGATGGTGCTGCAGGATCCACACCCTTGGACATTCAGCCTGTCATCAAGCAAAGGCTCTGGGTACAATAGTGTGAGTTGTGACCCCTTTTCCCCATACGTGGCTCTGCTCAGAGAGACAGCCCAGGGCTGAGGCTGTCTGGTCACTTGTGCCCATCTTGCTGTGACCAGTGTGTCAGGACCTGGAGGGAGGAGAGGCAGCGAGAGTGCTGGGCCATGAAATGGAGGATTTTAATTAAGGCTTCTAAGCAAAGAGGCTTTATAAGTACATAGAATAGAAATGTTACGGAATTAACTGATAATAGATATTTACTTTTCCTTGGAGTAGCAAACATTCATCATGCACACTGTAAACACACACCCAGGAATGCTTTTTCTGGGAAACAAGTAGTTAGACTTGTCAGGAACCAAAGTTTTACAAAGCAGGTCTTTCCTCCAGACAAGCTGAGGAAAGCTGGGGAGCTGGTTCTGTGGTGCTAGGTCGTAAGGAGATCAGTTCTTACGCTGTGAACTCTTAGGGCATCACTTTTTATTTAGCATAACCCTGCTTCTTTGAAGGCCAGCAGTAAAACTCCCACTGCTTTGCTAGGGCTGTAGCCTGAAAGGGGCACTGGAAGTGCCACACTCCAATTAATAGTGACAACTGAAGTTTGGCATGACTGCTAGATAATTGGAGTTAACAGGCATGATGAAATAGCAGTGTCACACTGAGCTCTTTGAAGGCACAGGTCTGGTTGCTGGAAGCACTGGCATCATGTGTTGGGTGTTCCCAGGCCACGCAGTGGGAGTCTGTCACCAAAGAGTCTGACCCAACTGTGAACACCCCTGGCAGTGGGGGAAATCCAGTGGTGAGCAGACTCGTGAACCCAGCTGTCCTGCGAATGGTACATGCCCCAGAAGGAAATATTCACAGTGATAGGAGGGCTGTTAACAAGTGGAAATGAAGTGAAACATTTCAGGTGCACGGGAGCCACAGTGAGGAGCGTCGTGAATGAGTGGATGCACCACCACAAGGAGAAAACAGTGGTAAGTGCCTCACCCAAAGGGAAGCAGTGGGGCCCTTTTCCTGGAGAGCTCAGAGCTAGCACAAAGCCCTTGAAGCCTCCTGGAAGGACTAACCCTGCTCTGGCCAGAGGATGATGGGACCAGCTGGTCTTTAACCACCTCTAATTTGCGTCGAGCTGCCAAAGCCTTCCTTGCAGATGCGCTTCACTGTGAGACTTCACACATGGCTTCTCCTCAGAGCACACCCCACACACACACAGTACCTGCTGCTGCAACACCGCAGTGTCTGACAATACCTGTCCTCTCTCTCTTCCTTTGGCAGGAAGGAGAAACTGCCGCACTTTAAATGCACTGCCCAGCGAGGCCCAGGGAACAGCCATGCTGGCAGCAAGCCAGAGAAGAGGAGCCAGGCACATCTGAAGGACCAGTCTCTCTCCACACGATGAGAGGAGAGGAGAGAAGAGGAGAGGAGGGCTGCAGGGCAAGGCGGAGGAGCACGTCGCAGTCTGGAATTGATGATGTTTCTCTTTTTTTTCTCCCAGACAAGTATTTCTAAGATAACAAATAGTCCAAGGAGAGAAGAGGGAGAGGGGAATTAGCTAGAAATTTTACTATTGATTCTTTTTTATTTATAGATGGTGAATCAATTTGAGGGTTTTTTTTTTTTTTTTGGCTTTTTTTTTTTTTTTTTATCTGTGGGGGGAAAAAAAAAGAGTGAACTAATAGCTTTGCAGAAATCATTTGCGGTGGCTGAAAATCTATTTGTTAAAATGAGAAAGCCTTCCCTTCCTCCAGCAGTCCCCTCCTCTGACTTTAAAGGGGTAATCCATACAATGAGCTAAGGAGGGAGTCCTGGCTCCCCTCCTGCACCGTGTGATGTCTCCCCTTTTAGTGTCAGGCTTGGAAGCTCTTATGCCAATTGCATGTGCTAGTCCTGTTAGCTTGCATTAAGAGAGCCTGATAAATAGCTTCTGGGAGCCAGGCAGGTGCTCCTCAGTGTGCCGTTTATCATCCGCTGCATGGTTAGGTTTTTTGCTCTTTATCAGATCATTTGAGGAGAGGGGTCATATGAGAAATGTTACTGTCAGGCTGCCGGCATGAAACTTAATGCAAGACCTGTCTAACACGCAGGAATCATGGTCCTCAAGCAAAAAAATGGCTGGGGTCTAGAAAGACTGAACTTCCCAACAGATGTATGACTGAGGCAGCATGAGCTGGGGTAGTGGTGAAAGGGGTGAACAAATAGTGTTGTGCCACTACTGCAAGAAATCCCAAGTAAAACCTCAGCACCTTTCCATTACCTGGACAACATGTGAAATCTCTGCTCAAAGCCACCATCATTAGACAATCTTGTCTCCTGCATTGTGTGACTATCTGAAACTTCTGCCAGTGATTCTGAAACTGGAGGCTAAAAGAGGGTGACGCTGAGGAGAGTCCGAGTGTCTCACAGGGAATGGGAAGGGAGAATGCACTTAGAAGTGCCTCTTCTCAACCCAGCTTTTCTTCACTGTCTTCTGATAGGAGTTAGTCTGCAAGGGTGGCTTGAGGGAGACAAGGTGCCAAGACTCAGCAGATAAGAGAGGGAGAGGATGAACCAGACTGAGGGTGAAGAATGACGTGTGAAACAAGACTGAATAAGCTCCTCTTGGTAGGGAGTGGCCCTGAAGAAGTACTAGCCCCAGACACTGTTATTTAGTAAGAGCTGGGTTGGTTGTTCCTCTCCTCTTTCCCAGGACATAAATGTCATGATCTAAGAACACAGTCAGGCTCAGCTGGGTCCTCGTGATGGCCTGTGTAAAAGAAAAATGAATCCTGGGGATAAATGAAAAGGTATGGTAAAAACTGAGAACTATAGGCTAAAATAGACCTTTGGGGTAACTTAAATTTACTGTCCCTGGGGGGACAACTTCCTGATTCTTCAGTAATGGAGACCTGGCTGCAAGGCCTGAGCATGACCAATGCTGAACCAAGGTGTGATCCTAGGAAGAGCTGAAAACAGCTTGGGTTGCATTCATACTTCCTCTTTAACAATCTCAATGGATAAAAGGGAGTTTTCTGTGAGGTTCTTGAGCTTCCCTCCATACAAGTAAACACAAAGCAAGCAGGGTCAAGGCTGAGGTCTGTGTTCTGTGTCTCAGGACCTCACACACACTTCTGGAGCCTCCCAATGGGCCTCCTGGAAGCCACTGGCACATGGTTTCCACCCAGTTTCTATTACTGCAGCCAGAAAAGAGTGAGCAGGTACAAGTTAGGACAAAAGCTTGGCTTTGCACGCCTCTGCAAACAGACAAGCTACTCAGGGTCGGCCAAAACTTGAGCTGAATATATCTGTGCATTAGCCACCCATTAGCTGGGCTTTCCTAAGTTAGTTAATTGCTCTCTGACCAGGAGAACTCTGTTGAAAACAAGAAGGAGGTATCCCACTGGAAAGAAAATTATTTGAAACACCAGGCAAAACTGATACTGTCAGCATTTCAAGGTGAGGGGGTTAAACTGTGTACATTTTTAGGGAGAATAAAATGCCTTTATAGGATGGATTCCAAGACATCCAAAAGGCGCAGTGCTGGCTCTCCGTCTCCAAAAGCAGAGTAATGAGTAGCAGTGACAGTGTGATAATTAAAATGACCTCTTGGAGATATGGATTAGAAGGTACGCAGAAGGGGGATAAGTTCTCCTTTGAATTAATCTAGTGCTAATTTATGACTATCGTTGGGTTTTATAGGGTTTTAGTTGGAGACTTTCAAAGTTGGTTTATTGGGGTGAAAATGTTCCTTCTGCATATTCATTGGAAAAACTCAGAATTCCTCATTATTTATTTTTGAATGTTTCTATATACACATATATATATAATGAGAGAGTTTCAGTATTTGCTTAGCCGCTAAAAAGTCTACTCTAGAAATATGAATAAAGTGATAAAAGCAGTTGTGGAATGAGTATGTTGTTTCATTTTCATTCCTTCCTCCTCAGAGGCTTCCAGATAACTTCAAAACCAAGACATGGACAGGTGGATTCTGGGAAGCTCTTGAGCGGCCCTGCTATCAGCTGTCAGAGGCTCCCTCTACTTGACTTGTAAAATTTGGGCTTTTAAGTTTAGATTTAATAACTGGATCTTCCTGGAAGTCACTGTCTCTGCTTCTTACTTGTCTTCTGCCACCTTTATCTGCCCCACAGCCTGAAATTTATAGGTGATGATGCTTCCTTTCTGCTGAGATACCCCAGGCTTTCAGCTGGATAGAAGGAACAGATTGGAGATGGTTACCCATATGGGAAATGATGACATCCCATTTGTCAACTCACATGCTGCTAACCTTCCTCCCATCCTCTCCACCTGCCTAGCAATGCCATAATATTCAACATAAGGTTATCTGCCAAAGCATCTGCCTTGCTCTTCAGTTGGGCAGCACGCCCATTCTGGAACCCATCTTCCCCATCCTTGTTCCAGCACATCATGTTCAAACCCTTTGCTCTTACCTCTCATTTCATTCCTCTTTCAGTTTGTCTCCAGCACCTTCTGGTAGAGCACCTACCCAATTTTTCCACACTGAGATCCCAATCAAATCTTTCCTGAGCCCCATAGCAGAGCTGACACTATAGTGATTTCTTCAGAGACCTGCCTCTGCTTTCAGGGTTCACTAATAAACCGTGTTTCTTGAAAGTTCTCCCTGACCAGCTGGGGATGGGAGCCTGAGCCTTTCACTGTAGGGTCTTTGCCTCATGAGAGTTTACACTTTGGCATGTGTGCATGGCAGAGTGTGCATTATGTGCATGATCCCATTTTTGGGGGGAGACTAGCATGGGAGCTGAAAATAGAAGACCTCCTGTTCCCAGTCTCTAGTTCACTTTCCTCCCACACAAGTGCTGATATTCTCTTCCTCTACCTGAGCAGGGAGATGCTGCTTCAGAGCCTACTTCTGGCCTGCCACGAACCTCTTTTTCCTGGGAGATGATCTGTGTCTCAGCCATAAGTAATGCACGTTCTACACCCAACAGTAATTCTTTGCTAGTTGCTAGGTCCAAGGTAAGGTAACATCAGGGATTCTGAAAGGTTCAGAGACAAATATGGTTCTAAAACTAGAAATTTAATTGGACAGAGCAAAGGCACATGTTTATCTGAGTGCAAGTGGAGGGCTTTTCTTTTGGGGAGACCAGTGTCCCATTGCAGTGCCCTCCCTGCCAGTTCCCACTCTCTGCTTGGGGAGCTGCAGGGCCCTCCCTTGGAGCAATAGCAATGTATTTGCCTCCCTTTGTACAGGACTGGGTCATGAATATTAAAATGCCAAAATTAACTTGTTTTCTATGCATTCTGCTCTCCTGACAAGAAAATCCCACTACAAACCCCTGCACAGGCAGCCTAACTGTGCTGAATTGGACCCTCACTGTGAGGGGATTATATATTCTGATTGGGGCTGAGTTTGCAATTATTTTCTGTGCCACACCAAAGACCTTTACTGCAGAGCTGCAAACCAGTTATAGGAACATGAAATGCTTTGACTTCTTCACTAGGGAAACATTAATCCAATCACAGGTTATGTCCATTACAGACTATGGCAATATTGTATACAGGAATTCCCAGGAGAAGGTTCTACAAAAATTGGAATCTCTCTATAACCATGTTATGAGATTTACTGGTGTGGATAAAATGGGCAGAGTTAAAATTACCAGGCTGGCTATCTCTAAAAGACAGGTGAAGTCTGCTGGCTATCATTGCTTCGCAATATTACAAATGGAAAAGCCCTGAAGTAATTGAATAACACATCTGCTGAAAAAAACCTTGTGAACTGCTATAACCTAAAGATAGACTGCGAGGAAACAATGTAGGTACAGCACCCGGTTAAAAGGAAAAAGATGCTGTCCTTACCTGGTGCAGGAAGATATCGCAAATGCAGGTACAGATTCTCTCCTTGCCTCCTAGATTATGTGTCTGTATCTGTGTGTCCTCTATATATTGATGTGTGTGTGTTTGTGTCTATCTAACTCTTTCTTTTCACATAAAAATAAGTTAAACCAGGTTCCTCAGCAGCCAGAGGTGCTGGATGGTAACGCAGGGCTCACTGCATTTCCTTTTCTACTGGAGGTTGCTGAAAACATTTCCCGTAGCTGGCAAAGGATATGATTTCTGTCCCCTTAAAGTCTCTCTGTCCTTGTGCAGAAAAAAGATTTCAAAGCACTGTGCAAGAGTTGATGAGGGTTTTCTCTGTGCTTTATTATCTGTATTCAGTGGTCTATAGCCACAGTTTAATAGCAGAGAGCAATTCCCTAGGTGACTGCAAGTCCAGGACTACAAGAAGATGTGCACTGATGGAGTTGCTGTGGCCAAGGCAGCGTTATCTGTGTAAGACACTGTACCCTGTAAACCCCATTCAGAGGGGAGGATGGCCACAGCCTGCCCACTGCCTCCATATGACCTGCAAGAGCAACCAGGTCGTCTCCAGCCATGAGGAGCCAGAATTCCTGGAGCCACACATTCCAGACCCAGCAAACGTGACCCACCATCGTCTAATCCCTTCTCTGGAGGTAAGTGTGGTGTGGACTGGGCTTTTGTGGTATGAGAGGGGATTTCAGGACAGGTCAGATGCAATACATCCTCCTACAGTTCTGCCTGGGCACGGAGGAGCACCTCTCATTACTCATGTTCCTCCCCATCTGGTAGCTCTGAGCAGAGATCCAAGGGCACCTGACATGGACTGCACTGCAGCAGCATGGCTGTCAGGGGCTGTCACAGCTGGTCAGTATGGGAAGGTGTGATTTATTTCACATTTCATGCACCCCTCCATGAGAGACCAGCACACACGGAAGGACAAGAAGTTTTTGAGAGAGTCTGGAGAGGCTTGAATCCTTCTGGAAGGAACCAGGGGACACTGAGAACATGAGTATTGATGGGCACAGATGTAAAAGAACTTTGAAATCAGATTCCTTTTTCTTTTTCGTTAAGTCCTTCATTTAAGAAGCTCTTTATCACTGAAAATGTTTTAAAGAATCCAACTTTATGAAGTACAATAATGCTGTTTTTCCAGTAAGGCTTGAAATTTACTGTTTGTAAGCAGTGGAAACAGAAACCAGCCAACTCTAACTTAAGCTGCAGTACCAATAGCCTGGGTATAGGAGCAAGTTATGCCATGGGGAGGTGAATTCTTTCTCACAGTCACAAGGGAGTCAATATCCTACTGTGATTCCCTTGTTACATGCACAAAATTATACTGAGTATAAAGAGCCTGCTGTTCATTTTGTGCATTCAGGTTTGTTACCCCTGATACTTTCAGCCAAAGCAGCCTAAACAAATGCTGAGGATTTGTACTCCCCTCCCTTTGGTGCCAAGTTAAGGTGGCGTATTTTTTGGTGTTGTTCCATGTATGTACCACTAAGATTAATGAGGATTTTTCTATAGCATTTATAGCCCATTTTAAGGCTGGATTAATAAATTTCTAGAAGTGTAATTTTTTTTAGGCCCTGAGCGTTATCTATGTTGTGTGATGCCCTCTTCCAGAGCCATGCTGCCATGAACACTAAATCCACTCACTGGTGTTGGTAAGGCTGAAGGCTGAGCACAGCCCTGCAGGGAAACAGCAGGCTCTTGGTAGGGATGTTGTTTTCTGGCAAATTCATGTTGTACTTAGCACTTAATAATTTCTGTGTCCCCTAAGGCAGATTTCTTTTCCCTCTCAGTTGGTCATAGTCCTGTCACACTCCCAAAGAGTCTGAGCAGCTGATTCTGAGTCATGAAGTGGGAAATACAGAGTATGTCTGAGGAGGCTTGACTAAGAAGTAGGAAGAAGAGGGGAGAAAAAAGGTGAAGAAGCACAACTTAACTTTAGTTCAGGAAGCTGGTTAAAGCATAGAGGTGCTCTTTAGTATGGGAGTCTTGAATCCCCCCCCCCTTCTCCGTTTTTAGCATGTGAGCATAGGTCTAGCAGAGCTTGTGGTTCAGCATTGAGGGGTGAGTGAAAGAAACCTTTGGTCTTTTAGGTGAAGAAGCATTCTGTTATTTGTAATAAAGCCAGGACTTAATCCTGGAAAGCTTGACTGCAACTCTCAGTTCTTCTATGGATCAGATATTGCAAGATTTAGGATAAGGGGAGGAATATTTATTTCTGTGATTCATCTCTACCATCTAAACCCTCGTGACTTCTGCCTCACACTAATGTTGCTTTATATAATTTTTTTTCCACGTGAGGAAATACCCATTTCTCACGTGGTGGCCTGAGACTCAAGCAGATGAAGTGAGATGAAGCAGGAGAGAAGTGGGTCACAGAGCCAACAGGGGAAGTGAATGAGACTCCATGGCTGAGCCACAGCAGCCAGCTGAGTGATGGCCATGAGTGCTTGGCTTAATCATCACAGATGCTCCCAAGGCAGTGTTGGCAGAGACTAAACAGTAATTAATAATGGCTGATAAATACCAACATTTCACACCTCTCAACCTTGAAACAGGGAAGAAGGATTTTTGCAAAAAACTTCCTTTTCTGTCACTCTCACACTTCATGTTCAGTACACTCCGTACCTGAACCGAGATGTTGTTCAGCCACACTGAGACTTCCTAAATTTTCATCTGAGGATTTCTGCCTGACATGGCTGTAAACATCAGAGTCCCCAGGTCATCAGTTAGTTCTAGGCCCATGATACAACTGGGAGATCTGGGAGATGAGAGAGGTTGTGTGGAAAGCAACACAGATAAGAACCCTAGGAACACCCATGTGGAAACCCAGCCCTGTTCTGAGCTAGGTGCCATGCAGCCTGGGACATGCCAGGTTAAAAGAAGGGCACGTTTTTGGAAGGGGAATATTTATTTGGAAATCACCAAGGGTCATCAGAGTAACCGGTGCTCTGCAGGGTAAATCTGCCTAAATTTTGTTCCAACCTCCTATTTCAGCATCCAGGTGTCTGCCCTTGCCTGCCCCAAAGCATTTTCTTGTGCCCTTCTGAAGATGGGAGTGCTGTGTATTCCTAGAGAGGGGATTAATCAGGGGAGCTAAACACCACTAATCCCTTGTTACTGCCTGCCACAAAACAGAACCAAACCCAACAGGAAGAAGGAAGGGGTCCTTGGTGTAACCAACCTTGGTGTAACAGAAAGATGCTTCTGTGTTTTGGATGGTGGTCTGGTGTGTAACCCACAGGGATCATGCACCCGGGCAAGGACAGGGCTGCTCACCGTGAATCAGGAGTGTCCCATCTCATCTGGGCCAGTTAAGGCATCAGAAAATCAGTTCAGTCCCAAACCAAGGCACTACTGCAGAACAGCAGGAAAGACTCTATCCCCCTCTACTTTTAAATCATCAAGCTAATAAGTACCCTGGATGATAAGATGTAATCTTTTAAATGCAGTATGGATTTCTTCCCTGAATTATGCATGATAACATCTTTAGGCAGGAGGGGTTTTTTTCCCCTGAAAGAGCAATCTTGTGGTGGTGGTGGTGATAATCACTGTTAACAGCTTGACAGGCTGGCCTGGAAAAGGCTCCCTATTGCTTGGCAATCTCTGCTAACTTCCTAGGAGTGTTGGGTCCTAGGATGGTGCCAGAGCATCTCCAGGAGATGTGAGGCTGTTAACCCACTGGTTCAACAACTCGATAGTGGTCCCCAAGCAAAAGTAGGTAAATCTCACGTTGAGAAAGATCAAGAGGGAAAAAGGGATGAAATTGGTATTTAAAAGGTGATCAGACAAATTCAGATCACATCTGGTCATGTGCAGCCCCTGTCTGGGCCTCACTGGTCCCTCGGGGGTCTGTGGGGACCACATGCTGCACAAGAGCCAATGGGCACAAATTAAAACAAATACATGAAATTCCATCTGAACACAAAATACTTTTCAACTGTGAGGGTGTTCAGACACTGTGAACAGTGTGCCGAGAGGGCCTGTGGAGTCTCCATTCTTGTAGATATTCAAAACCCAGCCAGACATAGCCCTGAGCAATCTGCTGTAGGTAACTCAGCCTGAGCAGAAGGTATGGACGAGATGAACTCAGGACCCTTTCCAACATCATCCATTCTGTGAGTCTGTTTCCTGTTTCTTATACCTGATTTTGACAAATTTACTGACCATTTTGCAGTGTAGTAATATCAAAATTTAGCTCTTGTGCAGCATTTTTCCCTCCTTGGTCTTCAGTGCTTTTAATGAGGGTTGTAGTTCATCGTCCCTGTTTAACAGTTACGGGAACTGTGCCAGTCAGAAACCAAGGGATTTGCTCAAAGACATTCAGGATGGCAGGGGCAGAGGGACCAAATTTCCTAAGTGTCATCTCCTGTTCCTGGACCACTACTGCCACTGTACCACTTGTGCAAGTGGTATTTCAAGAGAAATGCCTGGTGCATGTCGCACCCAGTGACAGCAGAGACCAAAGGTGTTGGATGCAGCCCTTGGACTGCAAATCATAGCAAAGGAAAGATGCTTCTGTGTTTTGCCAAGGAGACTGTGGTGCAGGCAGCTCTGCTCTGCTGAGCTCAGCTGAACCAGGTAAGCTGGTGCTTTAATGGAGGCATATTCACAGCTGGTAAAAACAGTCTTTACCCACCAGTACTTTGAGCTGCAGGTCAGGTTTCTGTGGATCACATGATATTTTTTTCCCCCAGTGTTCTGGCCTCAGATTTGGCCAAGTTGCAACACGTACCAACAAAAACATTCTTTCTTAATAGTACAATTATTACAAATGCTTAGAGACTGATGTTTCTAATATCATAAAACTTCCTTAGCTAAAGCTGATATTGCTGTGATTTGGCATCTCAATTGATCTATTGACAAGTACACCTTTTCAAAAAAAACAATATTCTTATTTTTCTCATGCATATTGAAAGCCAGACAGAAGAGCAGATGTGCATGCATGTCTACAGACATAGAAGCACAGAGTCCCCCCTTTAAGTACCTGCTTAAATCCCAGGTCCTAACAAATAGGAATGATCTTCTTATTACTCATTTGGTGAGCTGAAAAAATATGTGGACTGTGTTTGTATGGAGTAGAGGAAATGGGCAATGGCCATTTATGGATGATTAATCACAGCCATGTATTCTTTATTTCCTATTTATGGGTGATACCATGGGCTGAATTCTAATCAGCTCTCAGTATGGAGGTTTTTCATGTTTCTGCTTTCAGCAGTTAACACTTTTAGAGATATCTAAAATTAAATTAACAGAATAGCTATGGATTGGGACACACTCTAGTCTTAGCAATGACTTTACCTACTGCCTTTGGAGAAGGATCAAAATATTGTCTCATGAGTGTGGGCTCCTGGGAAGTTAAGTTGTAAACCAGGGCAGTTGATAAAATCACATAACAGTCAGTAGAACAGTGATCAACTACAATCAGCTCTGAACCCAGATTTGCACTCTCTCTGTCTAACAGTTATTAAAACTAATGCAAAACATGGAACAAAATGCTACGACTGGCATGCAGGGAGCATTCCTATCTGGAGGTGCTTTACAGCTGTTCAAGTGAGATAGAGGTAAGCAAGTGAAAAGGGAAGCTCAGTCCTGTGCCCAAATGAGTCAGTGATTTCTCCCATATCAGGAATGTGACAAATGAACATGGAGGTTTAATGTTTTCTGAACGTGTTACTTGGGAGACAAAACTGGCTTTTCTTAATGGTCAGAACTGGAAACTACCCTTGCCTGGAGAGGGAATGCTGCCCTCCCTGGCCTTTGATTCTGGTGCAGTTGTAACTTAAAAAATTGGCAGAGCAACCGCTGTGACATTTCATGTAGAGTTGAGAAAGGCTCAGGATTATTGCAGGAATAATCCACTCTTTCTTGTTTTTTAACTTAAATATGCAGAACGTCAGAACACTCTTCAGCAGAGACACAATCTTCACTCCTTTGTTCAACGAGTGGAGAGAATAATTAACAGAGTCCTTACCTCTTCTCCTTGAATGATGCTCAGTTTGACCTTTCCAGCACTACAGTGGTATTAAGATAAGAATCATGTACTGTACCCTGACCTCAGTTACACCACGCTACGTCTGAATTTGGAGTCAGTCCACTAAAGTAATTAGAATTGACTGGAACTAAGACCAGTGCACACAGTATTTGATATTTCTGGCATTTATATTCAATATATTTATATTCAGTTGGCAGGATCCATTACATCACCCCACACCTGCCCTGCACGTGCCGGACACAATGTGTTTATTACACGTGGCACTAATCACACAGCAGGCGATTAAATTGGAGAGCGCTTTAAAAGTCAAATAGGCCTTTTACATCACATAATTTGGGATGGAGGCCAGATTGCTCTGGATGATTTAGATACCTAACTCAATCAATGAGCATGAGACACCGAAAATGCCTTTGGGAAAAAACCTGCAGTCCCTAATCTTTAAATTTCATCTTTAATTTTGGAGTGAAATTGGTGCTTAGAAAATATATCTCAGGAAGGGCAGGGAAAAAAGAGTCCAGTGAGCAAAACCGAAATCTCGCTGAGCCAGGGACTGTCATCAGCCAAAGAGGAGATGGGAAATTAGCACACTGCTCAGGCTGGCTCATTCACAGGAATACATTGACAAAATCCATTCAGGGAGATGACGCCATCCTGCCCCTAAAAACCTACAGTCCTTTAAAATGAGGGCCCTGGGTGACAGATACTTTTCCAGGCATTAAGTCCCTGGCCGGCCAACCAAAGTACAAGATCAAGAAAGTAAATTTGAAGGAGTTACTTTATTACAGATAGCACTGCCTTTTCCAGATAGCCACGCTTCAGTTAAACCCACTGAACCAAACGCCACGTTGCAATTCAGTCGGGAAAAGCAGCTTGGCCTAAGAAATGATACAGGGTAAGCAAAATTAATAATTTTGAGATGTATCATTGTAGGAAAAATGTGAGGAAAATTTTTATCTTCTTTTTATTGGGACTCTTGAGATCTCCTTTTGGGCTACTATTTAAGGCCCAATTTTGTTCGTGCTGTTTGGATCCAGTTTTCATAGCCTAGCATAAAAACAGGCCTCTGAAAAGAAAGCAGCATTATATTCTGCCCATACGCAGTAGACCAAGTAGAGAAGAGCCACTTCATCTGTAGGTGTTACTCAACAATGGGAAGAATTTAAGTGATTTTCATGAAATGAGAATTTAGTCCACAAAGGGGCTTGGGGACATGGAGACTTGAAAGATTTGGAGGTGAAAGATTTGGAGGCAAAATAATAGAACTTTGCTTCAAAATCAGCTTCAGACTGCAGAAAACCACTCTGAAATTGCCCACTGGCTTCAGGTTACCCCTGTGTTGGGAAGGGGATACTTCAGCTGTTTTTCTGGGCCTACTGACAGATCTCAGCCTTCAGAGCTGCCTGTATTCAGCACTTGAGGTAAGTTGTGTCAAATAAGATGGGATTTACAGAGGAAGAAGTGCTGTTCAAGTGCTGTGATGGAGGTAATAAATAGTATCCTCCTGGACGCACAAATACTTTTAGGATTTCTTACTCACTTGACCAGTTTGAGAAGAGAACATTGCTCATTTGGGCACATCTGTCTGAGAGTTTGTGCAAAACACACACCTGTGTGCATGGGCAATCTGGGGCTAAAATAAGATTTCTGTCCATTTCCAAGCACAACCAGTTTGTCCTCTGCTACCTAGAAAATGTGAACAGCATGGAAATTAAGATCTACTCCTCCCGAGCAATAACTTAGCTCTTTTATGTAACATGCAGTAATGAAGATTATTAAAACTGCCTACACAATTTCCAAGTCCAATTCTTTTTCATTTTACCAGGAATTAAACTTTCAGATCCCATGTGGCTTTAAAATCTCAGTTTGTAGGTCAAAAGCATCACAGAGATTTGTAACAACTTCCTCCTTGCCATAGGCTTTGTCCACAAACAGACATATTCAATGGAGCCAGACTCAAATGAGGGATGCAGGCCAGTGACCAACACTTTGCCCCTTCCAAGCCCTGTGATCACAGCACAATGGATGTGGGAACCACAGCAGAAGATCCAGCTGGTAGAACATGCACAGGCCAGTCTTAATGCATGAAAGCTTCATCCAGTTGTTCTTGTTTCCTTGTGTTACCATATTAGAGCAGTTACCTCCTCCCATTCCCCCCCCCCCTTCCCTCCCCTCCTCATATTTATCTATATCAACATTCAAAGACATCAAAACTAGTTAAGAATAGACTAAAATTTGAGCTAGAATCTAAGCCAACAGGTCAACAAAGACACAAGTCAAGATGGCAGCATCATGGCTTGTGCCCACGTGTTGACTGCAAAGAAGTCAGAGAAGGGATTGTGCCTTCAGTCTGCTGAGTATTGTGCTCCATCAGGCTTCTGCAAGTCACAGCAGTAAGTGTGGTCCCCAAACCCCAACAGTTTAGAAGAGAATGCTACTCTCAGGGTGTCTTTTTGGAAGCAGGAAAGTTGCAGCTTTAGACTGATGTTCTTTTTTTATTTTGTGATCATAGCTAATTAAAAAAAAATAATAGAAACATAGACAGATCCAAAAGTTTATTAGAAAAGAAACATTGTAGTTTAATTATTCCACTATGTTGTGTATGACACAAAGCCCACTGAAATCTGAATACTTGATGATCTCTGGAATTTGACTAAGAGCTCTTCAGCCTTAGGGAGAAACTTCACAATTACTAATCTACATATGCTGACAATATCAGGGTCCCCATGAGGGTCTTTAATTGCTCTGTAAACTTCAAACTGGAGTGTTCTTCAATAGGACAAAACAAGATGCTGCATTCAAGCTAAAGAGTGGTAGTTGACATGTTTATTAAATACCCCCAGGCCCCAAAGGATGGCAGGGTGGAAGGTTCTCTGGGTAGAAGAAGTTATAAATGCAGCATCAGACTTAGTCAAGACAGAAAAATTATTCATGAACACTGAGGTACAACTACAGCATGATGGATCCAGGAAAACTTTCTGATAAAGCATTTCTACAATTCAAAGCTGCATTTCTATTCTCTTGCTTTCACAGCCCTTTTTGCCACATATTCTTGAGCTTTGTGACTGTGCACACAAAATGTCTGCATGATGTGAATGGAAGTAGATGGTAGGTTTTATAAGGTGCTGACCTGAACTTTTTCAAAAGCAAAATGTGTGATGTTTGCTTTACTGTTGTTTAATTGGAGGCAGTGAGTTTTGTCCATGTATCTGGCAGGGCAGGGGCTTTTGTCCTCCAAGATACCTTCAATACAGGACCCGAATATATGCCAGCAATTTTAGTAGGTCTGGCTCAAATTGCAGCTGCAGGAAAATGGATTGTTTCATAGGAGAAGTGATAGTTTCCTATTCTTTCCCTTTAATTTACACTTCAATGATGAAGGTTATGTGTATTTTATGGCCAGCACAGGTTATTCTGGCTTATTCTCCTGTTGTTGCAATGACTTGATGGTGTTGACTTTGATGTTTACCTTGTACATGATCAACATAATCACCAAGCAAATTCTGATTGCTTCATTTCTCATCTTATTTTTACTTCAGGAATGTGTAGAGTTGTCCTCCCACTGCTGTGAGGGTTCATTACCTTTGCTGAACTGGCCACAGCTCATGGAGAAGGAAATAACATTAACCCCTCCAGAAGCCTTCTAATACAGCAGCATTTGTCTTGGGAAGGGGTTTTACAAAGTGTTTTGTCATTTTTGGGGAGCAGAAGGAATAGACAGAGCTTGGATCACACCCCAATGGGATGTGCAGCACTCACCATCAGGAGAACACCTTACCTTGCAATGAAGTTGATCAGGAAATAATTGGATGGAATAAATCTGGAAACTCTCAGTGCCAGCTTCATTCTGGGCTCTAACAACACAATCCAAACCTTTGAATTTGGGACAGGAAAGTGTTATCGGCACAACACGTTAAACAACCTTAACTCCAGTGAGCAATGGCACCAGTATAACACTTGTTTATTAGCAAAATGCATCTGATCTCAAAGGCCTGCATGACAAGTTCATTGCATATCAATTTAATTAGCTGATTTACATTTAATTTACATTTCAATTAATGTCTTTAGCAACAAAACGTTGCCTTAATAGGGTAATTGCCTATTAGGCAATATGTAAAAGAATAAATAGTTGCATTCTGAGGAAGAATTCCTATTTTCAATTTTTTATTACCATAAATAACTGAAATAATTATTGCTCTTAAGGGGCCATGTCCCAGTTCCCTTCTGGGCCTAATTATAAAGACTTAGTACCTCATTAAGCAAAATGGTTTCGGAGTCACAGAAAAGCATTACTCTAATCGTGACTCATTAGTTTCAACAAAAGAGGGGGAAACTGCAAAAGTCGGCACATTTTGCCATATTATTCTTGTGGTTCATAAGCAGCGGCACATTTGAGAAGTGGCTGTTACAGCTGTGTAGGCGTTTCTGTCACAAAGCCCTATTTTCAGAGGGTAGTTTTTTTTGTGTAGCTTTGGTCATTAAAAGAGAGTCACATCCGACTGGAAAAGCTGGCACGTGCGTGGAGCAAGAAACTTGAGCAAACTTTTGGGTTTCTGTTCCCTGAGAGCTCATCTTTTCCCCTGGTCGCCACATACAGGGTGGCTTGGTTTGAGGTTGTAATACAGGATTCATCGTCTACCATGCCAGAAGACTTGCTTTCATCACCATAATATACCCCAGTGCGTCAAAAATGGACATGACTTTTAGGTTATGTTTGAATTCAATGGTGTTTTATCACCTTGTAACTAGAGAGCAAAAATTGACTTCATGCTTGGGTCTGACCAGGCTGTGATTTTAGGAC
This sequence comes from Corapipo altera, assembly GCF_003945725.1. Lineage (NCBI taxonomy): Eukaryota > Metazoa > Chordata > Aves > Passeriformes > Pipridae > Corapipo > Corapipo altera. The sequence goes on along the minus strand of NW_020884899.1, from coordinate 6,660,234 downwards.
CCTTAGAGTTGGATCCAAACTACTGTGGCAATGTGATTTAAAGCACTGATCTCATATATGCTCATTCTGCTGGTTTAAATTTGATCAAAAAAAACATGGAAGGTTTGTCATGGTGCTGGCAGCTTTTATGCTACGTTAGGCATGGACTGACTCTCTGTGCTAGTCTAATGTTACACTGGATCCAGCATCCTCTGTCCTTTGGCAGCCAGTGCAAAGCCAACGTCAAGGCACTAAGCTGGCACAAACTCCATGTCAGGAGCTCTGGCTGGTTTGATGTACATGTCTGTGCTTTGTTTGGATGAAGTTTGTTCTGCTGGCGATTCAGTGGTGCAGAGATCCAGAACTGATGGCTGGAACTAAGACACTGCAGTTGCTTAAAATTATGTCAGGTGAGGAAATAAAGAGAGACTAGATAAGATTTTTTTTAGCAAATAATAAATTAATAATACTCTAGGAATACATAGAGCTTTTAAAAAGTAAATATTTAGCTAATGAGAAAACAACCTTCTCATATAGCATTAGTTTCCTCATTAAGCTTTAAGGATGATTCATATGTAAAAGAAACACAAACACAGAGGTACACTTTCTTACATTGCAGATAAAGCCAAAGCCAGAAATAGGCTTGTTAATTATACCAGTGTACAGCCTCTAAGAACAGATAATCGGTGGGGTTTCTCTTTTTTCCTCTTTTTTTTTCCCTTCTCTCTTTTAGTGAGTAAGTGTTACTGTCCTCATTTTACAGGTAGTTAAATTGGCAGCCTAGAAATATTAAGGGATATTTCATATCTCAGAGCTTTAAGGAGAACCCCTACTCTCACAGTCCAGCCATCCTACTGTAATATTTATTAAATTCAATGATGGCTTTAGTGGATTTTGGAACTCACCTTTTCCCCCAAGATCTTCAGACAACTCATGACTATAATGCAAACACTGTCCCACACTGTGCCAGCTTCTTTCTTGGTATGACTTATCCAACTTTGGAGGCAATTCTCCTGCACTGTGTGCTTGTGCAAATTTACTGCCAGAAACTGGGCAAGTTCTAGTTCCTTAGTGCTTAATTTTCCTCTAACAAGGTGCTGTATGTATATCCCATTAGGACAGTGAAAAAGAAATCAGGTAGGAGTCCCTTTCTTATCATACTAAATGCACTCTTTCACTGGGATAAGGAAAATAGTGCTGGAGAGAGAAAGAGAGAGAGAGAAAAGATTCCACTTCCAAAAAATGTCTTATTACCTTCGGAAGTAGAAGTTAATTGCTCAGGACTCAGATGTATCTTCTGGTATTCTGCATTTTATTTCTGCTCCTACACTTGATGGATCTGGAATTCTCTTTCGAGCTGCTAACTCAAAAGCTCATTTAAAACCTTTCCTACTTTCCCATGTCTCTGATTAACACTAATCCGCTCTATCCTTTCTTTTCCTACAGCTTCTTATGTTCACTCCTTGCTGCAGCCTGCAAGAATTCTAATTGGCATCTGCTCTTCATTTTGGGTTTCCATTTTTTTTCTTTCTTCCCGCTCCATTTTCTCTCTGTTGCTATCTGGGCTGCTCTATACCATCCTGTTATACTTTCTAGCCCAGATCTGCCTAGTGCTGTAAAGGATTTGATGATTTTCTATAGGAAAGACTCTATTAATAGCCACAATCCTGCCCCTTTACAAATCTTCTTACAATGGAAAAAAAAAAGTTCTGCCCTCTAAAGTGAATTTCATTGAAAACCAAAAGTTCTTGTCATTTAAAAAAAAAAAAAAGAATCCCTGTATGTTCCTGATGGATTGGAGAAATTTTAAAGGAGTAATGTTATAATTTATGGAGAATTTGAGTATAGATCTCAGGGCTCCCTGTTAGAAACTGTAACTTCAGTTACTAAAGAAAGCATTTCAGTTCTCTAATACAAAAAGTTAAAATTTATAACAGGAAAACAAGCCAGCCAGAAAGTCCTTGAGGTTCTTTAGTGACTTCACTGCAGTCAATCAAAATAATAGTGAAGATGCTCAGACACTGACACTTTAATGGGCAGAGGGACAAAATTCCTGACACACTGCAGAGGCTTTTGAAAAACAAGGGACTAGATGCCATCTGAGCTGGATGAGGCCAACAGAAGCCACAGTCTAGGACTCTATCTGGATGTGATGGATTTTGAGCTTTAACTGCCATTTCAGGCCTATGCCAAAACTGTCATTTCTCAGTCCCTATCCAGCTGCTGCCTCATCCTGGCTGCCCAGAGGTGAAGCTTTTCCCCTGCAGACTCTGCCGCACACAGAAGCAGCTCAGTTAAGACAACTCTGTCCAGCTCTGAGCCGCGTTGTGCCTTTGCTCTCCGGGCCTCAGAAGCCAACATTCCCTGCTGCCCTCCCAGCACCTCCTTTGGCAATGCCAACTGCTGCAGTGCACAAGCTCCAAGGCAAACTGTTCAGAGCCCTCTCCTCTGTTCTCTGCTCAGTAAGCAGTGCTTTACCATTATTTTTCAACATGCTTTACAGAGTCACAATGTTCACTGACAGAGCGTACTGTTAGACCATCAGGTCAGCCTCCTGTACATCATGGACCATTAAATACCATTGTCACTCTTATTTTTGTTTGACTAAAATATGTTTTGTTTTGACAAAAACATTTCTTTAGTGAGCTCCTCATTTTCCTTTGGTATTGTCAGAAAATGGAGAACTCACTTTCCCTTTGATAGCCCGTTCCAGTGGTTACTCCCTTTCTCTGTTATAATATAATGCCAAATATCTGATTCAATTTTTTATAGCTTCAGCTTCCAACCACTGCTTCTGGCTATGCCTTTCCCAGTTAAATTAAAGATCCATATAGTATCCTGCATTTTTGAACACAAACATTATCTTCTGTAATCAAACCACAGATTCTGGCTTTCTGCTCAGGCCATTGTGCTCTTCCTGCTGCAGCCAGAGCCATTGTGGCTGACTTTCCAACAGCAGAGGTTCTCCAATGCAGAATATGGGTGCACTTTTGTACACTTCCAAGACATCTGCTCTGAACTACTGCAGGACAAGAGTTATTGTCTCTGGGATGGCAAAAGAATAGACAAAAATAGTTGGTAATTTTTGCTTCCTCCATGACCATCGTCTTGAGTTGCTTTGCCAAGCCAACAATATTCTTTGCTTTTTAAATACAAAGCTGTACATACATAAGGAATAAAAAGCTCTAATTTATTCTGTGAAAGTGTTCATCAAATGAGAGACAGGACTCTGGGAAAAGATTAAGAGCTTACATTTTTCATTTGACTTATTTCACATAAAATTTCATAGAGGATAAAATGATGGGAGGCAAAGAAGCAATGATATTTCTGTTTTATCTCTTTCTAAGGACCATAAATCTTTCTGAAGTATCATTAATTATAGCAGCGCCATTCACAACGCTATTGTTAAGGGTCTATCAGCAGTCCCATTATAAAGCCCTATTTTCAGAGGTTTATAACTTGGTTAGAAGAATTTTGTTTTAGGCAAAAACTTTGCTAGGGCAATGTCTCCATCTAAGACAATTTATTTTAAATGTAAAGCACCAAGGAAAACGTTACCTCTTTTGAACCGAGTAAGGGAGAGCCTAGGAACTTTCTAGGGGTAGGGGTACAAAGCTAATGCTGTCTTGGCTGATTGAATCTGTGCCATTTCTGAATTCATAAGACTTTATTTATAGAAGTTATCTCTTAGATGAATTTAGATTATTCCTTTACAACACAGGTTTCCAATTACTACAACTGAATTCAAGATCTGGAATATTCCTCTAGTGGCTGTAATCAAATCAGGTTTGATTTCTTTAGCTACAGCCAGTCAAGAAAGAATTTAGCAGACCTAGAAAACAGCTTACATGTTATGAAAACTTCCATGTCTTTAGGTAGCCTGCCTATTTTTATGTTGCAGGCATGATATACATCAAGAATGAGCGAAGCTAATGGTCACATCCACCAAAGCGAGTATTGACTTAGCAGCAATATGGAGGAATTGCTCTGCCATGGCTGAGCCACGGTGAAATATTAGAGAGGCCCTGAGTTTTTTCAGGTATGTACTGAAAATGCTCTTCAGCAGGCACTAGTGAGACTGGGAGGGCACAGGGAAGAAAGGTCACTGCCTTGCCTATGTAACAACATGAGCAGGTGGCCTTTTGCCTGTAGCAACTTGTAGATTCATCAAGGAAGCCAAGAGCTCTGCCCAGTTGTGTCTTTGCACTTCGAGAAAGAGTAAGATGCTCAATAAGACAGGATCGACAAAATCATTGTGGCCTTTTTCTAAAGCAATAGATATTAATGAATGCTAACTTCTGGGCAACTTTTTTCCTGCTTTAAAGTAGAAAGATTAGATGAAAATGTATTTTGTGAAGAGTGTGCTGACACCCTCAGGTAATCTCCATCCTCTGTCTTCATCAATAATCTAACACACTACCTCCCCATTACATTACCGTCTGCAGTAATGCAATTCACTTCAGTCCCCTTAGATCCTATTAGAATCTCTCACATTACAAAATTCTTCCAGCTCTGCTCTATAGTGCTCTGGCATTGTTTAGTCTAAACTTCTGCTGGCTGTTTTCCTTGACTACAATTCTTTGCACAGGGAATGACTTTTATGAATTGCACATTTAACCTAGCAGCGAGTCAGAAGATCAAAATAAGTAACACATGTGGGTATCGTCCAGTGGGGTCCCAAAAGCACTGCAATTCTGCTTTGAACACTGTTGAATGTATCTTTTGGTAACAAGTTCCACTATCTAAAATACTTTCTTCTATCAGTCTTGATTGTGTTGTCTTTTAATTTCATTGCCTGTGTCCTTTGAAAGGATAAATAGGCATGGGCAAACAGAAGTACCCATCTTTACATGTCATTCAATCCCTTATGTACCTCCTTCGTATTACATCTTATTTTTCTCCTCTCCAAAGTAAAATGTCTTAATGTTTTGTTTGTTTGCCTTTCTAACGTGGAAACCTTACCATATCTCATAATTTATTGCTGTTATTTGAGCAGATGTCTTCCTGGAATTCTCCACAGTTATTAATGACAAGTCAATCGTGGTTGGTGATGATATCTAAATAATGGTCTTGATGTGCACTAAGACAGACATCTCCTCTAACTGCTCGGTCAACATCAGGGGCTTAAAGTAGGCCGAAATGGATCTCTGACAACATCCTAAGAACTGCAGTAGAGGGTGGAAAAATGTGGAAAGCTCCTTTATTTCCTTCATTCTGATTGCCAGAATGACTGTGCAATACCACTTTGCACCCAGCGTAATGCTTCCTAAGTTTAAGTAAAAAACGTTCCTGGCTTCCTAGCTTAAAGTGAGCCTCTGACAAAACTGGTAATGTTAGACCTGCTCTCTGATCTCCAGCCTTATCTGATCCAATGCTGTCTAATCCCCAGTATTTTTTACATTTTAACTGTGGAATACCCACTGTTTGCAAACTTGACTCTTCCTGATTTTCCCACTTTACTTATTTTGTAACATATTTCAATGCACTGAAGCCTGACCATCATGAGCCCTGCAACAGTGTAGTATAAATCTTATAATTATCTTAAACCAGTGTAACCTCACTCTTCTGACAGTTACTCTAGTTTGTAATAGTAGAAATAAGAGCAAAATTGAATATTTTTATAACATCACAGCTCTTCCATAGCAGCCATGTTGGAAGGCCCAGAGGACAGGAAAAGATGTTGCTTATAATTGGAGGAGATTACCAAAAAAATTAACACAATGCAGAACTGTCATTCAAGCTCTTTTAATACACAGAACTAAGTATAAGCAGTGTTACAAGAAGATTTACTGCTGTAAAAGCAAAGGAATGCATGTGCTATCACAGCAGGGGAACTTTACAACAGTTAAAACCTCAGGTCTATTACACTAGCATGCACCTTTTTTGCTGCTTTGGTTATCAGTTTTGCTTATTGGCAATGGATTTTAACTGAAAGTCATGGTTTTCCCTCATTGTCTCCCAGATTCCTGCATTATTGTTCCTGCAGTGCAAATGTAAGACTAAAACATGCATTTAACAAAAACAAGAAGGTCCAGATGGGTCTCGCAGTGCTGCAGAAAGGGCTGGACAGGAAAATACTGCAGCAGCTGCCTTTCTTCCCAAGGCCCAGAGAGGTGAAGTAGCAGAAACTCTGCAGACTAGAGGGTTTACCAGGGAAAAGCACTGAAATTCATCACTGCCTTATCACTTCGGAGAAGCTTTTTGTCCTGCCTCGTGCTCCTTTTTCAAGGGCTATAAAGTACTTCTGTTCCAGGGCACTGCACAGAGATATTAAATTCTCATCACAAATGTGATGCCATTTTTGATTTCAGCATTTATCTATCTTCTGTTCTTATATGGCCACACTTACCATAATATCTCATACTTCACAATCTTTAACACATTATTTATCCCTCCAAAAAGCATGTATATATGAAAGGTAGCTGAAAATAAGCAATAAACCATTTTAATACTGCTACTGGATCTGTGAGAATTTTCTTCTCATTAACTCTGGAATGCTATTCATAACCTTGAGACTGATAATGCTTAGAAAATGATTTTATCCAAGTGTCAACTCCTCCTTAATATATGTACTAGAAGTCTACAGTTTAAAAATGAGGCTTTTCCAGGCCTTAAATACAAAATCCTTTGCTCAGACAAAAAAAGCCAAAACCAACCAAACAAAAAAACCCCCTCACAGCTTTTACAGAAGTCACATTACTGAAACCAATGCAGTCACATTACTGCATTTCCAGTAATTTATTTACTTTAAAAGGCTGATATCAAGTATTAGTAGTGATATTTAGTCTATCTATAGATTTCATTTTTGTCTGCAGTGGCATATTATGTCCTTTGTAGTTTCCTTAAATAAAAAAAAAAAAAAAAAAGAAATCGAAACATTTTGTCAATGCTGTTTCTTTCCAGATCACTTTGCATGATTTTTCTTTGAAATTGAAAATTAAAATAAAGAAAGCCGAAGGACACATTTGAGCCACTGCTCTCTTTTGGAGGCAATTCAAATTTCCTGCTCTACAACTGTACTTGTGAATTTGGAAAGAATATTTAAAGGCTTAAATCCCTTCACAGTCTGAGGCTGAAACAACTTGCAGTTGCCAAGACATAAAGTCAGACTATTTTGGTGTTGTACGTGATTGTAAATACTCTGAAAACAACTTAGCAGCAAAGACACCGGGGAATATCTTTGATATGATCAAAATGGTGATCAAGATCAGTGGCATAAATTTGAGTTTCTGCAGTAATGAAAGCAGAAAGATGAGCATGAACAGACAGTTTCAGATATGAGCATGCAGACAAGTCTCTGAACATGGGACCAGTCAGAATATACCACATGCAGCATGTCTCACCCACAGAGGACATTAAAACAGGATACTCGAGTCAAAAGGGCCCAGATTCCTACAACAGGATGAAGGTGAATTGTGTTACAAGAAGAAAAAAAATAAAAAAAAGAAATAAAAAAGAAATAAAGAAAACATGACAAAGTGGCAATTTAGTGCTTTTTAGCTATTCAGCCCTAGAGCTGTACAAAACTTGGTTGTGACCCCTTTGTTGATGGGAAGGCTCTCTTGTCTCCTTTCTGCAGGAGGCCCAAGAAGCTGGATGGATCTGACACATCCCGAGCTTCACACTCCTCCTGGATGCCCCACGGCAGCGCCGTCCTCGTCTGTGACCTGTCTGGTGCCCTGCCCCGTGCTGGATGCTTCAGCTTTCACACCAGCTCTCCATCACCCAACACAGCACCCATCACAGTCACTGCCCGGCCCTTCAGAAGGCAGAGAAACCGGAAATTATATTTTATCTATTATTTACCATTTTTTATACACCCCAGCGGTTCCCCATCAGCACCACAGTCCTTGCAGACAGCGCCAGCACGGGCAAGGGATGGGGCAGGCAGGAGCACCCGAGGAGGTTGTGGGATGAGCAGAGAAGAGAGACAGGATTAGTGACAGGACAGCAGGATATATTCTTAAACTGCACAAGGGGAGGTTTAGATTGGACATTCAGAGAAATTTCTTCACAGAAGAGGTGATTAAACATTGGAATGGGCTGCCCAGGGAGGTGGGGGAACCACTCTCCCAGGAGGTGTTTAAGGAAAGACTGGACGTGGCACTGAGTGCCATAGTCCGGTTCACATGGTGGTGCTCGGTCACAGGTTGGACTCGGCGATCTCAAAGAGGTCTCTTCCAAACAAACTGATTCCGTGATTCTGCGAGGGCAGGAGGCCCTGCCTGTGTACCGAGGGGCTACACGGCTGGGAGGGGACGGGGACAGGACGGAGCCCGGCACTGCGGGCAGGGTGCGTGCAGAGCGCGCCCGGCATGGCGGAAGCGATGGCGGCGGCGAGGGGCGGTGCGGGAAGGAGGGAGGTGCGGGAAGGAAGGAGGTGCGGGAAGGAGGCGAAGCCGCCCCCGGGGAGGGCGGAGCGGGATCCGGGCGCAGGGCGGAGCGGTGCCCGCGGGCCGGACGCGCCCCGGTTGCCCTGACAACGGCGTCAGCCGAGCCCCAGCGGCCCGGGCCCCGGCGGGCCCCGCCGCCCGCCCGCCCATGCCGCGGAAAGCGCTGCGCTGTGTCCTGCAGCTGGAGCTGCGCTCGGTGAGTGCCTGGGCCGCGCCCCCGCCGCCCTCGGCCGGGCTCGGCGGGAGGACAAGCCGCGCTTTGCTCTTCCGGCGCCGCTTCCCGCCCCGCTTTCCTGTCCCGGCTGCCGCCCCGCTCTGCCGGCCCGAGGGGGCTTAAGGGAGGCTGTCCTAGGCCGTGCTGGCGAGCGGGGCCACCCTCCGTGTGTCACTCCATCCCTTCGGTGTGTGCATCCCCCCTGTGCCCCCCCTTCCCCCCTGATGTTGGCAGCGGCCGTGCCCGCCCACAGTTGTCATTTTCTTGTGGAAAAGTTGTGGTTTTTTTAAGAGACGCTCATTCTTGGGAAGCTGGACGGTGTGGGAAAAGCACGCTTGGAAAAAAACGGAGCAAAAGAAATCCCAGGGAGGAGCAGTCGTGCTTTGAAGTGCTCCCCTGCAGCATGTGGCACTGGGCAGCTCTGGGTGTTACACGGAGGGGGTCAGGTCTGTAGGTGTGAAAGTGGAAGGTTTTCACGTTAATCTTATTAGGAGTGTGCCCTCCGCACTTTGCAAAGTTTTCTGCTTATATCCGGGTTGGGAGTACAAAATAAGAATCTCTCATTCTGATAACTTTTAAGAAGTGCGGTACGCTGTTACCCTGGAGTTGATGGCTTCGTGCGCCCTGGTCACTGTAATCCAGAGGTTTGGCTTCCTCACGGGACAAGTGCTGCCAGAATACTTGCTGCTGAGAGGCAAACCCGAGGTACCATCTACAAAATTCAAGTGCAGGCCCGGGACGTATGTGCTGGGAACTTGAGCAGGAGGTTCCTGGTTGCTTAGATGCCGTTTGTTCCCAAACTTGAATGGCTGCTCTGGAGCTGAGCTGTGGTTTCCACTCGTGGGTAGTGAGGGTGTCACTCTCATGGTGTTGCTCTGCTGTCTCAACAGCTGGTGTTTGTCTCCATAATGCCAAGGTCTGCTTGGCTCCTGGAAAGGACCAGATGTGCTTTCCTTTTCTGTTCCTACTGCTCTGAACTGTGTGCCAGGAGAGTACAGGGGAGACATTTCCCCAGGGTCAGGCTTCTTCACAAATAAGGGTGGAAAGGGACTACTCTTACACAAATGTCAACACTGGCCCTTCACTTAAATAATTTTTAGTCTTCCATGGTTGCTCTCAGTGTGTTCTTTGGGCAGCAATTCTTTCATTTCCCAACAGCTAAGTAGACCTGGTTCTTATGGTAGTATTTTGTGGTATGGACTCACCAGTCTTCTCACCATCTTAAGGATGGGAACTACTCTTCCACTTTGAATTTGCATAGATCAGGATCAGAATTGAACTCTGCATTCCAAATGGGGTCTTGCTGTTGCCCTAGGTAAAGTAGGAAAAAAAAGTTCAAGATTTATTGTATATGCCTTAATATTAGTCAGGGTCATTAAAAATGTTAAAAGACATGAATCCGAGTACATAGAGAGGAATTTTTAATAGTGACATCTTTAATAGTAACCTCAGCTTGATGCCTCCCAGTTTTTGCACATTATTGATGCTGTCCTTTGGCCAGTTCTGTACCACCTTTGATACTAAGTCCTATCTTTTGCATCATAAGTAATAATTTCTCATGTGGCATTAGATGATATCCTTTATTCAGAAACTAGACTTTTAAGAAAATGTAGGGTTTTGCTTGATTGATCTGGTTTTATGCAAATGGCGCTGCTGGGCTTTTTTCTAGTTATGTCTTTATTTTTCCTCCATGTCTTTTTTTTACTCCATGTCTTTATTTTTCACTCTTGCACATTTAAATATTCTGGTTGATGGGGTTATAATCTTTCAGATCTCTCTGCCTCATATGGGCCTTGAGTTTATTATTTTTCAGCAGATGGTACCACCCCTGTTTTTATTACATAGGTTTCAGTTATGTATAGATCCAGGAAATAAAATAACATTCTTTCACAACCTGGGCTAAATATGATTCAGCATCACTGTGGCTTCTGGTCCAGGCCCAGTACATACTGGATGACTTCTGTTTTCATCATTTAATTCTTTAAGTTGTCTTTTTGCTTCTGTGTTAAGTATCATTAAAACCAAGGCAAAATATCCCATTGTGTTTGGGACATAGATTTATTAGTTTTCACATTTTTGGTTGATTTACACTACATCCACTCATTTCCTCCATTTTCGCTTTATTTGTGACCTAAGTCTTGTCCAAATTTCTCATTCATTTTCCTGTTCTTTTACAGTGCTCTGCATATTCCTCAGTGTTCTTTAAAACCTATCCACTTGTGTCAGAAGTTCTGTCCTCTTTGTTTTTTCCCTTGCTTTAGGATACAGATGGGTTGTGCTTTTTTTGACTTAATGAAATTCCAAGACCACCTCTGATCTGAGTCTACCAGCTCTTTGGTTTATCTCCCTGCTAGTTTTCTTCTTTTCTGAGAGGCTGCTCTTCTGAAATGGAAAGCCTAACTTAAAAACTAATGGGTTTTTTTTGTTTCGTTTATCGTGCCATTAATTGAAATTGAATAATTTATCATTGCTCGGAATGAGATTTCATTGTTATTTGTGGTTTTGAGACTAACTTTAGGGTCTACCTCTGCTGCTGGCATTTAGATTGTTCATGTAGCAACAGAAAGAAATTCACATTATTCTTTGTGTCATGGCTACATGGAGAATTCACAAATGTGGCAGTGAAGGTAGATAAATCTTTAAGCATAAAGATAAATTAATAGAATTGTGAATTACTACCAGATAAGGAGACTAAAATGGAATTTCTTCATACTGAGAAGATTATTTTTGCAATTCTTGAGTCCAAAATGCTGTTGTGTCTGGAAGCTTACACTCAGCAGAAGCCAATACTGTCCATTGCCCTTCACAGAGAACTCTTCTTGTTTTGATGACAATGGGCAATTAAAGGGGTTTTTCCAGACCTACCTTATTCATTGGTCACATCTACAGCTACAGTTTTAGGACTGCGTGTAGTAAATGACATAGAGGCTTGTGGATCAATAGAATTCTGTTCGTTTCCATGAGATTAATTCAGTGAGTTCTTTATGGCTGTTTGTGATGTCTCAGCAATAGGGCTGGTACACATTTTCCATCATCCTGGGAACTTCCAGCAGAGAAGTCCAGGGTAATGCTGTCCTAGACAGTTCTCATAGTCCTCCGGGTTGCTTGTAAGGTCAGTTAATTGCAGCATTGATATCCCTCTTCCTTAGCTGATCCATGGATAATACTATTACAGTCTTTAAAATAGTCCCTCATCCTGCCTGAGCACTTCACAGTCAGATAAGAGCTTCAGTTTGTCTCCCAAGAGTTCCGCTGCTCCGTGCATCGCATATGACAGAATAGGTGTCACCAACTGCAGATATACACGTGTCACTCTTTTTGGAGCTGGTTTAAAGTTACATGGACATGCAGATTTGATGCTGTTCCAGCCCAGGCAATGAACTGTGCAGTTTATCTCCCGGGCAGTAGAATCACTATATGGGCCCACATGCTCATTTGTAAGAATTTGTTTCCTTTTACAGGGTAGCAAGGAGAAAATGGCACCTGTTGTTTGCAGTTTTACCCTCTCCGACGTCTTCAAATCTCTCACTTTTCACCTCAATTGGCAAATATTGGTTGCTTTCTCTGAGGTGAAAGGCACAAAACTCCACTAAAAGTGTTTATAAGTTCTACAGAAATGTGGAGGAGAAAAGTGAGAACTAAAGCTACTATGACTTGTAGTATGGAGTTTGGGGGCATCTTGCTTTGTATGAATGGAATCTGTCTCTCTCACTCCTATTCACACTTGCAACTGCTTGAGTGTCATACAAGCTGTTTAATGCTTGACAGGCTGTTTCAATTGGGTTATGTATTATTCTGGCACTTTTCTTGCAGATTTGAAGCCCTCATTTACACAGAGAGGAAACCTCTTTTTTCCTCCTTGGATATTTATTAGTAGAAACCCAATTTTTTTAGTTAATAATTTATTGCACATTATTTTCTTTTATTTCTTTCACCTGAGGCTGTTTTTCTGCTGTTCATATAGTTTTCTTTTAAATCCGGTTAGAATTTCTCAAGTAAAACGTTCATTTGGGAGTAGAAGACTGTAACCAAACCACTTATTTTAATTCCTGTCACTCTCCTCCTTTGTCTTCCTACCTGACAATTGAAAGTCTGAACACTTTCTCCAGCAACCTTATGTTTGAAGAGACTACCTCATATTTATAGTACTGAGATAAAAAGGAGACCTGAAGTGAAAGGTGTCAATTCTTTGGGCTGGGTAATAGAATGAAACCACGCTGCTTGGAGAAAGTAGCAAATGGTTTTGCAATGAGTTGTGTACATCGTTGTGATTAGAGCGTAAGAAAGAATGTCTGATGTTCATCAGAAGCTTTAGAAGATATTAGTGGCAATATCTGGCAGCTAATGAGAAGCCTTCCTGCCTTCAGTACCCTCCAAGATGGCCAAACTTCCCAGAGAAATCGTGTGTCTGGTAGTAATGGAACAACAATTGCTTTTTCTCGTTTACATATTAGAACACAAAGTTAATATAACATTTGCACAAAAAATTACCCTTTCTGGTGGCTGGACAGAGTATGGATATCTAAGCATGTACATTTACCAGCTTCATTCTGTAGTTAGGCTTAAGTTTGGATGGGTTTTTGTGTGTTGGCATGACATAGACTTCATTCTACATGACTCTTCATATAGAAGATAATTCTCTCTTACATAGTCAGTGCATGCCTTTAACTGTATTAACCTGGCTATTGGGTTTCAGTTTTGGTTGAAGACAATGGAGTGTGTTTACTTAAGCAAGATGAATTTGGTCCTGGTTATTTTAAAATGGTGACTATTTTTCCTGATCATTCTGTACAAATAGAATTGCTTTAGAGAGGAAATTTTTTCACTCTAGTCTGTTATAATCTGACTCTTAGAAATCAACCATTTCAGTCCTGACTGTTTCATTTTTATCTTGAAAACAGCCATTGCTTCTTTATCTGAAGTTCAGTGTGTTTAATGAGTGTGTTACTCTTACAGATAACTTGTCCTGGAGTGCTGCTGAAAGACAAAGAGGAACTTTATCTCAGTGTCTTTGTACTTGGGCAGTGTAAAAAAACTCAGTGTGTCCCTGCGGTGTTTCCACTCTTCTTTCAAGAAAAACTGGTTTTTGAAAAGGTAAGATATGTCAAGAGCTAGTACAACTCAAATAAACCCCATCCCAAATTCCACAAAAACCGTCTGCAAAACCCATGAACTCAAGCAATCGCACTGAGGGTGGCACAGTATTTTAACTGCTGCTTCCCTTCAGCACAAAGGAGATGTGTGCCTGTATTATCCACATGCATACTAAAGATTATAATGTATGATGAGACTTTTTAGGTGTTTGTTCCTTCTTTTGTGAACTGTCCTTTCTCAGCATCTGTTTTGCTAGTTTGGAAGGAACTGCATGTTGCTGTTCTAAAAATTATGGCAAGGTGAAGAACAAAGACCATATAATATAGGAGACTCAATTTAGTAGAAGGACAAAATAGCAGCTCAAGCCTTTTTGGTGACATCTTACTCCCTTCGAGATACTTTTTTCATGGTTTGTCACCAGAATTCCCAGATTGGTACTCTGGCCCTATAATTTATAGTTGTTTATCACATATTTGAGTCCCTACTAGCTTCATTATTAGTACCACAGGGATAATGAAACACAGTATCTCACAGATATGATCTGGCTTCTTGACTACCTATGAATAATAATACTTTGCCCTTTCTAGTTCTTTTCCTTTAAGCATCCCCCAGCACTTTGAAAACCAGGCTGAGTAAACATCAGTGATGCTCTGGTGAAGTGGGTAAGAAAGAAACAGTGATAATTCCACTGGCTACTGAAGAGTAAGAAAGACCATCATTCTTTAAAGGCAGACATACCACAAACTACTTAAGGGAAATGTACTGAATACTGTTTTCAGTGTAATTTAGGGAACCTCCAAGACACCATCTACTTACAAAAGAAGGTGAACAAGAAAACTGACAGTAATATCTATCTTCTTACAAACAGCTATTGATTAGGTCTAGATACTTGTGGAGCACCAGTACTTTTTGTTTTTTAATGTTTTGTACCTTGAATAGCAGTGTGATTTACACCACTCTGCTGAGACTTTTATACAGAATTAGGGGGAAATCTATTACCTACTGAATATCCAGTGCAACATCTTTCCCTATTCCTTGTCATCTATTCACGTGGGATTCAGGTTAAAAAAAAAAACCAAACCCTGAACAGGAGCCTGTACATGAAGAGTCACTTCCATGAAAATTAAGCTTAAAGCATTACCAATAAATTAAAGAATATATTATTCATCTATTGGAATTGTAGTGCTTTAAGCAATTCATCTTTTTCTCTTGAAATTTTCTTAGACAATACTTACCACTACATCTTCAACTCTTTACAATACCTCATAATTTAAATATGGAGAGGTAGCTCCTAATGGCTAGAAAGCATATAACGACAATTGCTGGCTTTCAATGAATTTGATCATGTTCCAAATGATAATTGCAGTATCCTTTATATTTCCAGTAGGGATAGGGCTCTTGAGAACCATCTTGGCAAGGAAGAATATTGATTTTGGGGTTTTTTTTCCTTCTCTTTCCCCAGAAGTCCATCTAATTATTTTGACTGTGGCATTGTTATTGTTTATTAATTTCTTTTTCAGGAATTTGCTAACACAGTTGATCCTGGAGACCTTGTGAAGTTACTGGAATGTAGGTTCTGCCTTTTATGTATACTATGTTATATCCATTAATGTCATGCATGTGTGGGCTCTAAAGGCTTTTTGGAGGTTTAAAGTATGTGGTAGTTTTTCTATCAGGAGCCTGCTCTCTGAATAGCTAGTGGGTAAGCACTTTGTTATCCAACAAAATGCCTCTAGAAATGTATGCTACATGCTTTAGAACAGGAAGAGGGTAAAAAGTCATAATTGATTGGAAATCCAGCTGGTTATCCAAATAGGTAATGGGTTCCTTTTTGTAGTTATTTATTTGATTAGTTTTCAAATTATATAAGCATAAATCTCCAATTTTTGAAAAATTATTCATTTAATTATTCATTCGTCAGAAAATTATATCTTGCCACATGTGGAGTATAATGAACTGTAGTGAGAAAACACTGACCCTGAATTCAAACTCCAGGAATATGCACCTTCATACTGAGTTATCTGAAAAGTGGGCAAAACTTACATAATCTTTAAAAGAGGACAAACTTGGCAGCAGATAGAACTTACCAAGTTCTAAGTCAAGTTAGAGTTGTCATTTGTATGCTGCTAATGCCATTGTGTTCATCTCTGATATTTATCCAAGCTGCTTTTAATTTTCTGTTATTGTTGGTGTGGTGGAAATAGTACAGCAATGTATGGAGTGCTGTGAAGCTTAAATCAGGGATCTGGGCTTTTTGGGCTTTGACTATGAGAATTACTTTTCCTTTTTGGTTTGGGTTGGGTTTTTTTTAACTCATGAAAAAACTTTTTTCCCTTCTAGTTGACACAGCAGTACTTGAACTAATACAGCTCGTTCCTCCAGGTATTGTATCAGTCTCTTCATAAATTATGCAGTTTAATAGGTGAATTTCCATGAGGACATTGCCCATTACAGCACAATCACTTTTTGCAACACACAAACAACATAGAAAGCTCTTCAACAAATAGTCTTCTGAATATAAAATGTTAATAGATCAAGAGGATCTCATTCTTGAAAAAGAATAATAACTGAATATTGAAATGTACCATAGTCAGACTTAGGAAAGTGATAATATTTTAAAAACGGAAAATAAACTGAAATCATCCAGTGCATACTTATTAACTACATCACAATTCACTTGCAAAGAGGCTTTCTGTGAAATTTCAGAGTGCATAATCTTGTTCTCAGAATGACATTTTTTTTCTTCCATTTTAATGGTGACCATTGGGAAAACTCTTATCCTCACTATAAGTATTACAGGTCTCTTGGGATATCTGAAGATAATAAATAGCGATTTGTCATACTTCTGTTATTGGTTTGTGTGATTATAAAAATCTATTTTAATGAAATTCAAGTGTTCCCATGAATAATGTAAATCTGCATTTTATTGGAAATAAAGTCAAGTTTTAAAGAGGACTCATTTGGAAACTGTGGTATTAAAAGCACTCTCAGTCACTTGTCCTTAGTACTTTCAAGGAAACAATCGCTTCTCTCAGGTGACTCACCAGACTGTTTACTTGAAGAAATGCACTGAATGGGGATTTTTTTTTTTTTTATGTGGGAGAGTAAAAGATCTTGCATAAGGAATTTATTTTCAGGGGTCAGAGGTAGGTGTGATACACTTCAACAAGATGGCTGCAATAGCACAAGTTAAATTTTTTTATAATATAAATTCAAGGCTTTCCCTCTAAATAAAATATATTTATTTTTTTAAAGTAGCAAACCAGGATATTGACAAAATCTTGGGGCAGTTATTTTGGTGTTGCTTGTGTTATTTTCTTGCCACTACTGTGATATGGAATGATACAGTATTTCATAAGGGATTGGTTGCCATTAAAAAATACTGGTTTCTTCCGTGGCATGGAAAGGAAAGAAAGAAGAAACTACTGAAGAGTTGCCTAGAGAAAACTTCTCATATATCTCTTATAGAACAGTTAACACAATCTTCTTTGTTTTTTTTTTTACAATAACATCAAAACATAGTTTCCTAGTAGATTCTGCACATTTCTGCTGCTGATTTAACTTGATGAGGTTATTTCCTGGTGTGATAGGAGTTTTGGAGCCATGCTGAAAATTTGTAAAGAGCAAAATTTATCCCATTTTCAGTGTGGCTCTGTGTGCGGTGTCTATGCTATATGGCTTTGTCTATTTTCCAATTAAAGTATATATTTTCTTTTTAGTAGGAAGAATTCTAGCTACGTATGAAGAAAATACAAGAGATTTCCTGTTCCCTGACCCTAAGCTTACCCGTGGGCACCGTGGTTTAGAGCGTGAGATTTTAATGAAGAGGTCCTCTTCTTTTACAGTGAGTGAATGTCTGTGGATTGTATTTATGACACAGTCTGTTTCACTGAAAAACCCCTTGAACTGCTTCAAATGAAAAGCGATTACTTCTGACAGGTTTTGCCATTTTTGGTGTTGAATGTACAAATCCGCAGTTGAACTTTGGCGAAAGTATAATCTTTTCTCAAAATGCTTCAAGGAATTATTTAATGTGAAAAAAGTAAGTTTCCACTTGGTTTGCAGTGTGGCACCATGACATGTCTCCATTCAGTTTAATCTGTGGTGCAGCTGGAGTGGTGAAGGGATGCAGGAGAAGAGGGAGATGTCATATAGACTGCATGGTTCTCAACAGATAAACCATGTAACCCTCCTCCTCAGTCTCTGTAGCATTTTTCAGACCATTTTGGAACTGTTTTGGACTATGACAGTCACTACAAATTTGCAGTGCTATCCCATCTGACCTGTGGGCCTCCCTGAAGTGCAAGGTTACCAATAAAATAGTAAGTTACTGAAATTTAGCTTAATGCTGCATAATTGCTTTTATGTTCCCAAACCTGTTTGTTGAGGTCTGATCAGGTCATTCACACTCATTTAGTAACTTGCTTTTTCTACAGTTTCAAAAAAGCTATGATAAACAACAGATAATTGGCAGAATGAGTGCAATGAATTAATGTTAATTTTCTGGAGATAAAGACTCAAGTACCTATTAAATGAAAATGAATTCATCTCACACTGCCCTTTCATAAAGTTTGGCTGTTGAATCTTAAGTGTCAGCAGAATAACTCAGGAAGGCTCATTAATGATGGTGGTGATGGTGTGTTTGGGGATTTGTTTTTGTGTGGTCTATTTTGGTTAAGTTTTACTAATGGATTGGCAGGACATTTGGATTGGGAAGATAGGGACTCAGTTGTCCTGTCTGTTATGATTAGACTAAAAGCACATGGCAGGAGGGAAATGCTGATTAAAGGTCACTGGTATCTTTTAGCTGGTGTAATCTTTCCCTTGCAAGGGCAGCCTGGAAACTGCCCAGTCACTTGCAATTAAAAGTGCTAATTTGGTGTCTAATGCTGTGTTACATTTGAATGCATTAAAACTGTGATTTTGTCCTACAAAACGTACGATTCTGCAGCAGCTTAAACTGCCCCTGCAAAAACAACCATTATTTTTTGGCCACAGCACCTCTTTGAGGTGGCTCATCCTACACATGGTAGTGGTGGCTCAGGAGATGCAGTGGAACTGTTTTGCTTTCATGCTGCTTGTAGGATAGGTACTTTCCCAGTGTTGAGAAATAAGAGGGAGGTAGTGATAAACGAGGTGGTATTAGCTAAATGCTTTTAGATTTCTTTGTGAACACGATACAATTAGTCTCTGTAGAAGCAGAGCCACTAGAGAAGTTTGAGGGGTTTTTTGAAGGACTAAATTCTTTAGTACAAAAATTATGTATTTTCCAATGAAGAGAAGGTGCCATGATTTGTGGGCTGTGAGATGATGTGATCAGAGTAATTTGGATATGTAGCTGAATGATGGCACTGTAGTAGCTTTAAAAGGTTGATGTAAGACACGAATGTACTTCCATGTCCTTGGGAGCAGCATAAATTAAATCCATCTCTGCACTGGAACAGGGGCTGCAGAAACACCTGTTGCTCCATTCCATCTCCATTGCAGAAAGTACAGTTTGAGGAAGGATTTTGGCATATTGACCCCCTTTTTGGGAATAATGCAGAAGCTGTGTTTGATGGCATTGGAGGGAGGCTCCCAAAAGGAACTTGTTCCTCTCCTTACTTGCTATATGGGATAACTGTGAGAGGAGTTTTACCTCCAGTAGAAATGCAGTCTCCAGTGCCTCCATCTTCCAGTGTTCCCTGAGCTTTACTGGCAAGTATCCCCTGCTAACTTTGTTGGCACGAAGCACTGAATGTGAATGATAAGCAAAAGGGAAATGTTAAACAAGGTCGTGAGAACCTTCACATTATTCTTGTGCTAGTGAGGCCATGTTCTTCCCACATGAAAAGTTATTTATGGCTAGCTGAGATGCTGAATATTTTTGACTGGCAGCTGTGCTTCAGTGGCACTTTGATTCCCCATAAATTTGTCTTTTATTAAAAAAATAAAGGTAGCAACAGCGAGGTTACGGTTGTGGAGTTCAGATAGGCAGCGACAAGCAGTGTCTGCTTAACACTACTAATCTGCCAGTTGGAAGGAATCCCAAGTTGAGAGGATCAGAACTCCTCCAGAAATCTGGCACTTGGCTGATAATGTCTCTGGCTAAATGTCTTATGAGGCTTACAAACTCAATACGCACACAAGATGTGCCTCGAGTTATCTCTCCTGGTCCAGTGTTGCCCAGCTGAGGCTCTTGCTGGCTCTTCTGTATTTCTCTGCAACCCTTGCCTTTCAGAATATGTTTATGCCTTGACTGTGGTAGTGACTTCTTACAGATGTTCTTATCTGCATTTCCCACCCTCATGCAGTATTTGCCATGTTACTTAAAGCAGTTTCTTTTTAGTTATGCTATCTCTCATTAGCATGCCAGTATAAGACCTTCTGTTACATTCATACATATTTTTTTAAGCTACAGAGTTGTACTTACACTCCTTACAGTCAAATGCACACATTAAACGTGGGTTTGAACTTTTCTTCTTCTAAATATCTTCAGTTTTTCCATGATCAGATTAGTGTTATGCCCATATCACTTCTGTTTAATGACTGGTACAGCAGTACTGGGAAGTCTGCTCAGGCCTGCAGACATCTCTAAGCCAGAGGCAGAAGAATAGATCCCAAAAACTTTCTGGCTGGATTTTCATTTCCAGGTGTCTTTGGGGCTATACAAGAGTCTTTACATAATACTATATTGAATATCCTTCAGCAATCCTGAGTTTGGGAACTGTGGAAATCAGAACTGCTCTGATAGCTTCTGACTTGTAAGTTACTTTTGGCATATCCATGGCTGTGTATGCAAGTGCCATCCCTTATTCCCTCTCCACAAACTTTCTTTGAAGAAACAATGGATTTGTGCTTTTTTTTCTTTTTAGCTATGAGCATTTAACAATTTTGTAATCATTTTCAGTCTCTGTAAAAGCAGTAGGTGCTCTATTGTTGCATTTTGTAGTAGACTTTCTAATTCTGATGTGTCCTTTCTTACATTGTTGATAGCACTTGACAATTCATTAGTGATAAAAATGAGTTGATTAAAGATGATCAGTTTAAAACCTCTTTTATATGCCATAACTTGACTTGATTGAATCCTGGACTCTGTTAATTGCTATGACTGAGCTTTCTTGGCATTTTTGTCATTTCATTTCCATAATGTAACCTGTGGCTGGACCATATTCCCTGGTGGGAAATCAGTGTGTGCTTAGGCGGGTGGTAGAGGATAGTTTGGTTCAGCGATAGACTTCACTCATGAAGTTCCTGCTAATTCTTAGGAATGTGGGACAGTGTCACAAACAGACCAGCAGCTTTTCACATCTCAGTGATTTTGTGTGTTCATGTGCACAAATGCCATGCACACAGATGCCTCAGGCAGCAAATTCTGTCCATGTTGAAAGAAGACGGAGTGGAAATTTCTAGGGGCACTTGATTCTCTCTTTGCTTCTACAGAGCAGCATGCACATGTATGATTCCCACTTGTTTATAGCATATGTGTCATTTAGTTCTTTTATGCCTTTTTTAATGCCTCTGTTTTGGGAAATAATGCTTAAGTGTCATAATCCCTGCCATTCACATCCAGTAAATTTTTCATATACGTTGCCCAATTCTATCTGAATTTAACAAGAAGTAGAGCCTCCGAGGTATTATGTTCCTAGCCATGGCTGCAGTGAAACAAGGTGAGTGGAACAGAAAGTGTTGGCCACGTGAAAAGGGAACTGGCCACGTAAATGCTGGCCATGAGTATGTGTGTGCTGTGGTTGACCAGGAGGCCCAGTTGGACCCCACTGATTCCAAGCTGGTCAAAGTCGGGCTGCCACATGGGCAAGAGGGCATTGAGAAGAGATGGAACGTGGTTACAGACCAAGGGAGACAATCCACAGAAATCAGACTGCTCTAATGATTACAGAATGAAGGGTATTCTTAGTCCTACTGTTGCAAATGAATAGTTATTTGCAGTGTGATTGACTAATTAAACAAAATGTTTTTACAAAAAAAAGTGGCGCAACTGAGACTGTTCATAAATAAGTTTACAAAGTTAGCATTATTGAAACTCCTAGAGCATGACTGAAATGTTTATTGATGCTATATAGTGTGGCATGAAAAATCTTTAAAAATGCTTTTGATAAAAAAAAATGTATTGAAATAAAAGTCAGACCTTAATTGTTGTACAAAAGAAGTATAATCATCTGTAATTGAATTGTCAGAAATGCAAATGTTAGCATCTTGACATTTACCATTGCTGTTCTGTCTTTTCTAATTATCTTTATTAAAGACTGAAATTAACAAAGGAAATGTCTGAAAATTAGGAATAGTTTGTTACATTAGGTGACATTTACCTCTTTGATACCATTTATCTTCAGTTGGAGCTTGATGTTCAATTATTGTCTCTCTTCTAGGGAATTGCACCAAAATTGAGATTTTCTACCATCTCCCTTATTGCAGAAAGTCTGTTAAGCTCAGGAAGGAGTCACATACAGGTTAGCATAATTTAATTGTTTGCAATTTAATTTCCAGATTTAATATTGATAGCCTTGCTTCCAATTTTTGCATGTGCTGCTCACTTCAAACTTTTCTCATTCTTCTGTTGTGGTTAAAGCAGTTATCATGGGTGCTTGACAACTTGATTAAATTTTTAATCAAGTATGAGTAAAGAGTGAGTTTGGTGCATGACAGCAAATGCTGAGAGTTCCTTGAATCTGAAACAATTATCAGCTGCTGTGTTCTGTGATCAGCTGAAGTGTCAGTCCCTGGTGTATTTGTAGGTGGGAAGATGGCTTCTCACCATTTGTTACAGACACTTAAGGACAACGAAAACTAGGTGAAGTCAGACAAGGTACATTATTAAAACCAAACCAATTAATTTAATTGTTTTCCATAACTGTATCATTAACAGTCATGGAAATTATTATTTTTTTAAAAGGCTATCACATATTTTAATCTGGAAATGCTGCTTCTGCAACAAGTGAAGTTAAAGGTGAAGAAGTACTCTTCTCTGGTCTCACAGATTGGAATTTTGGTTTGGTTTCCTGGCACAAGCTGTCATGTACAGTTACTCTTACATCCTCCTTTTTTTGCCATATTATTGAAAAATGGTGCAGCATCATTAAAATGGAATGGTTGTCAGGAAGGGTTGCGTGCAGACACTTCGGTGAGTTTGACCTGTTTGTGGCATTGCTAATGAGTCCACTGAGAAGTTTCTTCCAAATTTAGCAAATGAAATATATTGGGACAGAAAAAGAATTTGAAAAATCAGTGAATATTGTCATTGTCAGAAAACCAGATTCTGTGAAGGTGGCTTGAATAAGGGAGTTTGATTTAAAATTTAGAATGTCCCTAAAAGTATCTAATATGTTATGAATAGCATATCAGATTTGCTTGTGTTGTAGTGAAGATTTAGTTTCATAGCTGGTGTAAGCCAGAAGCAGCACAGCCTACTTCTAATGAAACTGAAATTAATCTCAAAGAATTAGGTCCAGTTTGTGTGGGCCGGTTCCATCCTCTGTCTCACTATCAACTGCACAAGTGGTAGTTCAGGCTGTGTGATGTCAAATTCAGACTGTGTTGGTGCAAAACAAAGACACAACCTCAGCCTCACTCATCATTGGGTGTAGTGAACTGAAGGCAAGCTGGACATTTTATTTTTTGGGTTCCTGAAGTAGTACAGGCAACATGCAGATTTAAGACTAATGCCAACTAGCTTGAGATTGAAAAAGAAGTTCTAACAGGAACAAAAGTCTTGCTATACCATTATTTTTTATCTTTTACAACCTGTGAAATTGGGCCAGATTTCACCAAAAAGCCTAATTATCCACACTGCAGTATTCAAAGTTAAAACATGCTGCTGATTAAGTAGCCTGGTAAGAGCTGTAAAATCTAGAGGGTTAGTGGCCAACCATGGTGGTATTTGTTCTAAGGTTGGACTTGATGATCTTGGAGGTCTTTTCCAACTTTAATGATTCTGTTATTTGGAAAGATCTTTGGAGGATGGTCTTAAAAGTTTTGGGGTTATTTTTTGGTGGGGGGGAAGTATTTTTCTTGACTAAACTTTACTTCTTGATTATAACTCTTTAAAGAAACTAGTAAAAATCACCATGGTCCAAGAAAATATGAATTTCAGAGAATGTAGTCACACTTTTTTTAGGCAACTCTAAATGGATATAATTTAAATTGTTAAATAGGCTTCTATTTTAATTTATATATGTTATTTTAGATGGTAAGAATTTTAAAAGGTTAAAATAAAAGTTTAGACAGATGGAAATACGCTTCAAATCTGTATATGTCCAATTCAGGTAAAGTTTGTGTAAAATACATTTGTGACAAAATTAAATTTAATTTTTTACAGTCTTTGTAGACTAACTGTGTAAGAAAGCTAATTGAGTAAGTATCACTTAACCTTAACATCTAACGTGTAGTAATGTGTGCTTTAACCTTCTGGTTTCAGAGAAAATGGTAAACACATGTTGTTTTTTAAATTGCTGTTTGATTATAGTTCTGTGAGGGGACATTCAGATGACGTGGCATCTATTTCTGTTAAATTATCAGTTCCTTGTTTGCATTATGTTCAGTGATCTTTGTTCTACAACCCTGTCAAATCAGGTAATTTCCTCTTCTTCACTTTAGGCTGGTCTGAATGGGGTACATCGTTCAACCCCAAATGGAAAATTGCACACGAAGGTGCTGAAGAAAAACACTCTCTCACCCGAGAAAAGCAGGCACAGCTCAAAGAACTACGAGCAGCCCACAATAGCTTCGAAATCACGCTCTCCGTCCCCGTACACCACAAGACGGATGTGTGAGCTCTCAGAAGAAGCCAGACAGCGCCTGGCCCATTTCAACCTGGGCCCTCACGAGTTCAGAAGAGAAACCGATAAACCTCCGTTCGTAGTTAGGCGGGTTTGTATTCCCTCCAAAGTGCTCCCAGCTTAAGCTCAGATCAAATATTGTTCTTTCGCTAAATACCGCTCCAAAAATTCATTCAGCTCTTAGTTTAGATGAATAATTTTTCTCTCCTTAACAGTCTGTCACATAGTGATTTAAATGTAAAATTAACTAAAATAAAATTTCTTTTATCCGCTTTAGTAACAGACAAAGATCAAATTCTTTCATGAATATCTTGGTTAAATTCTCTGAGGCCCCATTTCTTTTCTTCCAGCGCACTAGACAGGATAATAGGTGTATAAATTCAGCTTGGAAGTAATTGATATTAGTATTAAAAATTCCTGAATAAGACTTTAAAGAAAGAGTGCCTAGTCACATTACGAACGCTTACACTTCCTCTCTTTCAACTTTTTTTTGTGTTGGCATCCTGTGATCTTTGAAGCACTTCCCTTGCTTAGAGCTACATCTCGAACACTCTGACTTAGAGTTCATAACATAAGGACTTTTTGCCATACATGAAAAATTGTTCTGAGATTAGGTGCTTATTTAAACAAATTGTGTGTAAGAGGTTTGAAATGAAGGGACTACATTTCCCAGCCACTTGGAGGTTATATGCTTATATTTATTTTTTTCCCCTCTTAATTTTTCTTCTGATTGCAACAATCCTTTGGTTTTAGTAAACCACTTTGAACGTGTAGGGGCAGAAATGGGGTTGTTCTTATCCTGTGCTATGACATTATGATTTGTCTACAGTTTTGGACATTGTCCAAGGCAGTGAGATAATCTAGTGTTTAATTTGTTTGCTTCTCACTTTGGTTTTTTTTCAGTATCTGTACAAATTAATTAATAATATCTTGTCAAATTTCAGAATTCTTTTCCGAGTTTTATTCTACTTATAGGTACCTTTTAGAAATTCAGAATAGCCTCAATAAGTCATTAGTCATTCATTAATCAACTGTTTCTTTCTCTCAGATATTTTTCTTTCAACTGCTTTTATTCAATTCTTCTGGTTTTTGGTCTGTAGCTGAAGTTCACAGTTTAATTGTAGCATCATTAACACTGATTATTGATTTTCAATGCTTGGCTATGTTTGTGCAAAAAATGAAAAAGCTTCTCTCTTAATTTAGCATATCCTGACTGTCATGGCCTTTCTAGACTGAGACTGCTCTTTTTAGGGCATCTTTACTGTTGAGAACTCTTTTGGCCTGGAGACTTTGTGTTACATGAAGATTAAAACTGGATTATGTCAAATGTAACTTTTTTAATTAGGAAGAGATTCAGATCTCTCTTGGTGAGATCTGAGCTGTTTAGAATAAATATGAGACACCAAGAATTGTTTAAAAAGACTGCAGACATTACAGATGAAGGATAAACTATCTGCATTTTCTTTTTTTTTTGGACAATAGGATATTCAGAGTTTTCTAGACCATTCTAGAACTGTTTTGTTTTATGAACAGTAATGTTAATACACACTAACAAAGTGTTATGAAAATAGTTTTAAATACCACTTAAAGAAGAGTAAAATATTTTAGAAACTACTAGATGTGATCTTATGAACAAAACCAGAAAAAATAGGAATTGATACATTTGATACTGAGTATTTTAACAGTATTTTTGCTTCAGGTTGAACAAAGAAGTCCTGTTGTTAAACTTCATACCTGGTGTTCCATGCGAGAAAACGCAGCAGGAGCCTGGGCCAAGGCAGACCATGGTCAGTATTTCCTACTATAGATCTCACTAGTGCTTTTGATTTCTGCAGTAGGTTATTTTGTTTGGGTGGGGTTTGTTATACTGTTGGGGTTTTATTTATTATAAAATAGTGAGTCTGTAATGGACAAAAAACTGTTAGTTCTTCCTAGGAATAGGAAAAATACTGAATAAACTACTGCTTCCAAGGGTGCCCTTGAATAATCCTTTACCTCCTGAAACTTGGAACACAGTTCTACATGATGTGAAAACAGGAGTAGAGAATACCAAAGCAAAACAGGCGAGTGTTCTGTTTCACTCCACTTGTTTTGTTGAGGGGATAGTGGAGCAAATCAGCACCACGGTTTGTGGGTGTGTTGACCAGGCTTGGAGTACTGATTATTTTGAAGTTCAAGGGCTCTGTTTCTTCAGAAATGAATAATGTTTATTTCAGCAGTATTTGTGAGTAGTGAGATCAGTGACTTACCCTTATTAATGACCATCCAGGACGTGCTCCAATATCTGCTTCAGCATTCTTTGGTAACAGTAAGTGAGAGTTTAATAAAAAGTGTGGGACCAGAAATTTAAGGAAGTGCCCTAAAACTTGATTTTATTGCATGTGTCTGACAATTTGAGAATTTTAATGAGTCTCATCAGTATTTGTTTATGTTTGCTCTGCCTCATTTTTATTGCATTTCCTCACTAATTATAGATTGTTTACATCAAATCATTATGAACAGGTTATTTTACATTTGTTGTGTGTCATAGCACTGGGTGCTGGATTGTAAAGGTTTCACATTCCCTTTGGGAACAGGCTCACCAGTCTGTGATCTCTGGGTAATGTAACAGGCCTATTATCATCTGATACCACTGCATACTTACAAACTGAGTTGGTGGTTTCTGGCTAGTAGTTAGGAGGCTGAAATCTACCTCAATATCCAGAGGATTTACTGGTCACTTGCCTGTGTCTTGAGGCTTATCTGTAACTTCTGAAAAAAACAGATTCCTGGGATTAGAAATCTTAACAGACAGTACAGTTTAGTCCTTTTTTGTTTTTCCTGGGTCACGGTGTGAGGGTTGTTCAGTACAAACTGATATAGCAGATCAAGAAGGCAGACATAATTTAATGTCAGTCCCCCAGGGTTGAGGTGCGTATTGACACTGGTGAAAAATCCTAACCCAGTATGGACCTAAGAG
Organism: Corapipo altera; assembly: GCF_003945725.1. Classification (NCBI taxonomy): domain Eukaryota; kingdom Metazoa; phylum Chordata; class Aves; order Passeriformes; family Pipridae; genus Corapipo; species Corapipo altera. The sequence continues at coordinate 6,632,820 of NW_020884899.1, read as the reverse complement.
TTTCCCAGTGTAAGTTTCCATGGGCTTCGTACTCATGTCTGTGAGTCAGTGGCGAGGGAAGGAATGCAAAGGTGATTGGAGAAGGGAGAGTTGGTCACGAGGAAACTTGTTCAGAGAGGATTAGTAAGGTAGAGTAATGTACATGAGAATTTTGGGGAATGGTAGAGCTTGATTTGATATTGATTTAGGCAATGAGTAGCATAACAAAATGTGCCACTTCTGTCTATGCAAAAAATGGTGCATACCCTGATTCATTATTATAAACATTGTATTCCATTAGATGTGAAGTCATGGTTTTCAGCTAAAGAAGGTGATTTCCTGAAAGATACTGAGGAGACTGTTTAGAATTTCACAGAGTATAATAATAATAATAATAAATTGCTTTAGTTCTGTTTGGGAGGAGAGGTAAGATGCTTTGTAAAAGCTTTTCATAACATTTAAGACATTCAAATTTCTTTTTAATGTCTTCTGACATGCACCTTTTTTCTTTCTCCAGATCCTTCTCTTCTTGGCAGCTACAGACCCAAGAAAGCTGAAGTGAGTACTGTGAAGTGCTGTTGGTAACATGTTTTTTTGGGAAGCTCTGAGCTTCCTAATCCTTCTTGGATTGTCTCGCATAGATATTTTTGAAACTTTATCTATTTCAGTATCAAAAGCAAGAAGAAGGACATTTGAAACTGGTCTAACCCAGTTAAGGCCTGCTGATAGGTTATTTACAAACAGTAAAGGGAAACTTAGCACTCTGTAAAGATGCTCATGCCTGCAGGTACAGAACTTGGTTTTCCTTGACCTTAAGGCTTGCAACAAGGCCATAGAAGAGTCTTTAAATGCACTTTGCATTTGCCTTCCCAGTCATTCTGAGAGTATTCTTCCTTCTGGAATTGTATGGAAAGGTAGCACTGGTAGAACTGGCAAGCCAGTTGTTTTATTTTGCATCCTTTCTTTTTCAGGTTTTAGCTTCTTTGTGTATTAAAAGGATCTGAAGATTAATGCCAAACTTCTTTTGGGTTTTGGTGGCCTTTATTCTTTGCATCCTCATTTACTTGGTTTTTGCCTGTGTTCCTGAAGTACTGTAGAAATTGTGGGTTTAGGCATTTAATTATGTATGCCTTATTAGATTTCCTAATGACTGGGAAAACTGGTGATAGCAGGGAGGAGGAAAGAAGGGGAATTTTATAAGGATAAACCTTGATATATGTTAAATGCACTTTCAGACTCCAAAGTTTTATTACCAAGGATTACCAAGTTTTGTGTACCATGTGAGTCTAATATATTGTGCCACTTTGGGATTGTTCCATGGCTGTAAATGAGAAACAGTAAAGAAAATAGAGAATTTCTACTAAATATGCTAGATATCTCTTCCTTTTTTTATTTTAAGGTCACATTATCACCCCCATCCCTCTGCCCCTCCCCACCTCCTTTGCCATCCAGTGGGAAAGTAAATTGTAGGAGCAGTCATTGGAGAATGCAGAAGATAGCTGAGCTACAGGTTAATTCATCATGTTCTTGCTGCCACCAATCACTTGTGATTCTCACAAAACCAGGTTTGAAGAGAATGTATCTTTCTCTTGACAGAAATATAATATAGCTTTGTTTTAGAGGAACTGTTTCCCAAAGTTGAGGAAAAAAAGCCCTGCAGCCTGGAAAGAGCAAATGAATAACCTTATTATTGTTGGTCTGGTTTCAGTTTTTTTCCTCAGCTTTGGGAAAGTGCTCCTGTTGAAGTCCCCATGCCAGGGAAAAAGGAGGTGATCCATGGCAACATTTTAGTGATGTGTTTTAGGTTAAGAGGAACTATGAAAGGTTTAACTAGTATAGTGAAGAGTGAATATAAGATGAGTAGATGGGCCTGAGTCTTCCCTCGAGGAACAGCAAATTCTGAGAAAAAAAAAAGTCTTAAGAACGAGAGATCTCAGAGTGAGGAGGAGTCTAAGATTTGAGTTGTTCAGACTCTCAGGCATTATTCTGAATCTGTGATTCCTGGAAAGGGTAAGCTTTTAAACTCTGCAGTCAGAAAAGGTGATAAAAGGGCTGTTACAGTAGACTTTGCCATAAGATAGTGTGTAGTTACCAACAGATTCCTCTGACACTTGTTGATTACTTTAGACTGTGGCTCTTTGTATGAAATGAGGCTCCTTGTTCTTTTGCCAGCAGACAGATATTCCTGAGTGTATGTACAACCTTTAACCTTTTGAGTTGAGAAATAAAAACACAAAAACTGTACATCTTGGTACTCATAATAAATTTTAGCTTGGTGTGGGGTATTTTTCAGGCAAAATCTGCTCGTAGAAAAGACTTGGACGGTTGTGTTGTTTGCAATGAGGATGAGCTCTCAGGTCCACCCAACAGACAGTCCCATTCTGCTGGTTCATTAGAGCATTCAGCACCTCCTGCATTTCAGGAGCATTCGCCGAGTTCTGTGCTGCATCGGTCTTCTCTAAGGGAAAGGTAATGACCTGGTTTTGCTTATGAAATTCTGGAATTATTAATGTGAACAGATGATAACAGTACTTGCGTGACTACAGTTTGCATGTGTGGAGGTGTGTGAGCTGAAGGGACTGAAAAATCATCTGCAATAATGATGCTGCTTGACTTTTCCTCAGGTGCTGTGTTTGCCATCACCTCTCTGCCTAATGATTACAATCCTAATAATGTGGCAGTGAAAATCTCTGTAACAATGACACCCCAGATTTCATGCTGCCAATGTCCATCTGAAACAGAGAATACTCAAATCATCAGTGTTTCAGAGGCAATTAGAGTCTCAGGATTGTAAATACAGATACATGTCAAGTAGGTTTTACAGGAGGTACTTGGAAACCTTTTTCCCTTCTGACTCAGGACTAGTGTTTGTGAGCACGTACTCGTGGCTGTGCTGTACTCAGAGTGTGACTAGTGTGCATAACATGCTTGGGCAGCTTTAATCTGCTCAATGTATTATATTCCAATCTTTTTGCTTTATTGACATCCTAAGATTTTGTTTTGTTTGAATTGAAGCGTGGGCCTCTGCAGCAATTGTGTGTACATTAATTGCTGTATTTAAATTAGTTTTCTTAGTAGTCTCCACTGACCCCAATGGGGTTGGGTTGGAGACAGTTTCTAATAGCCTTTAGTTCAGTGGATTTCCATCCCTGGATTAATATTTTGGGCACACTTCACAGCTTCAATATCTTATGAGGGTGGAATGGAAGAATTATCAAAAAGCAACAGATGGTTTAATGCTTAAGCCCTCCAGTCCTTCAAGGAGAGTATTCCCTACCTCCTGCTGAATAGAAGGTGTACTTGGTGCTTCTCTTGTAAATTCAGTAAGTTACGGGTTTTGCTTTGTGGGAGCAGAAAAACTGTGTACAAAGCTGGGCCTGAGTAAACAAATACATAAAATAATTGGGAGAAACTAAGGATTAAACTGATGTCTTGTCCTAAATGCTGAAGACGTACTTTGGTGCCTGGTTCATTCTCTGTTTGATCCCTGTTGCCATTGGTACCCCAGGTAGTCAGTGCTTGCAGGGTGCATTTTACAGCCTACACACAACCTAATGCTTGTTTTCAAAATAGAAAAAACTGTCTCAGTTTTTTCTTTAAGAAGAAAAATGACAGATGGCAGGTGGGGACTGAATTTTTAATACTCACGAAGATCAAGATGGTGTTTTAACATCTTCCTCTGCTTGAAAACTTGTTTGTTAGTTGTTCTGTGTAATAGTGTGTCTTGAGAAGTGTTTTGCGGAGATTAGGATGTATCTGGGGTTTGGAGGAGGTTCCTTTGTCATCTTGTCTGCCTCTCCACTCTCTTCTGACAATGTTTGTGCATTAGTTACCCATATCTGGGGAAGAGATACTGTCATGGTGACTTTTTTATCCTTTTTTTCAGCTGGATTCCTTATGAAGGGGTTGGGGCTAAATTATATACACATTTTATTTAAAGCTGATGGGGCGCCTTCTGTTGATAGGAGGAAAGCCTTGTGTGCTATGGGCTGCTGTTACATGCATAGTAATTTAGTCATCTGCAAGTTAATCTTGAACTTGTGTGAATGTTCTTGCTTCTTCTCTTTATGAGCCCCTCTCCGGAAGAGATTTCTGATCTTGTGAAATTATGTTTTTTCTTCTTATTAGAACAAATGTTCTCAGCTCTTCTGAGCTGTAACATCTCTTTATGTAAAAGATGTAACCATTTACTTCTGTCATCAGAAAAAAGTTTAAAATGAGAAATAAAGGGCATAGTCTAAAAATTTTGATCTCTGTTTCATGCTGCTGAGATAACAATGGTTTTAGCTGATTGTGTATTGAGAGTTATACTTGGAATGACAAACATGGTTGAGAGGTCAGTGTTTGGAAATGCATGCAAACACTGCTGTTCAGATCATAGAAATACAGGAAAAATCAGCAGTACTGAAAGTATATCAGTGTTAGTGTAATTGAAAGAATATGGAGCCTTATCTCACAGCATTTGGTGTTTATTTCCTCAGTTTTATTTTGAATTACAAAGACAAATTGCTTAGCATATCCAGGCTATTTTTTTTAATGCTAGTCAATCCACAGTCAATAGGCAACTTGACTCCCCACCTTGACCTTTAGTTCCCTCTTTTCCCTTTCTTTTTCTAAAAAGCAGTGTGAAGTGATGTCTGCCTTAGGAGTACTTCCCAGAGCCCTGCTGTGTAGTTGTTAAGCCACTGCAATACTTTTTAGTGGTACAGAAATTTTGGTCTTCCATATGCTTCCCTGAACCCCTTTGTATCCTTTCTGGCAGTTTCCCGTCCCTTTTCTGTGGGCCTGCCAGAGACACCACAAATCAATCCTCTTCCCTTTTCCCCACTGGGTTTGAGACAGAAGCAGAACTGACAGCAAAGTTTTGCATATTTATTTTTCATACTTTATTTTTACATTTTTCATTATTTACATCACTTAAGGAAACCATTTGCTGATGCTGAAAGCTGACACTCAACAGAATGATGTGGCCATACAACCAGAGGTCCTTTCCAATCCCAGATATTCTGTGATTTTTGGGTTGTAGCTCCTGTGCAGACCAGTGGTACATACATACCCTGGAGTTCCTGCCCTCGGTGTGTGACTAGCAGTGTGCCAAGGCAGGTGACTTACCCCCCCAGTCTGGTTGGTTGTGCAGAGATCAGTGGCCTCTTGTGCAGGGGTGAGCATCCTGAATGCCATGGGAAAGAGCATTAGTACTCTGTTGTCTCAGTGCTGCTTCAGGAGAGCAGCATTCGAGTCCAGTCCTTGCTTTCATCGTGCACATCCCTCCTCATGCATTCCTAGAAGATGGCATTTTTCTAGGGGACTTACAAGCTAAGCCTTCCCTGCAACACTGAAACCTGCAGCAAAGTACCTTTCATAAAGGAAAGGAGAAATAGTGAGATGGATTCTGTAAGGTCAAGAAGTCCTTTGAGCAGAGCTGTGTGCTGGCACAAGAGAAATCCTTTTCTCAAGAGACCACAACAATCATAGGAGTATTTGACTATTTCTGTTATGTGAGAGGCAAAGCTACTTCTCATGCATTTGGGATCAAAGGATTCTTTTTCCTGCTCTGGAAAGAGCACGCTTTTACTTTTGTTTCCAGGCTGAAGTACAGCTTGATATCTTTTTTCATGTTTTCCTGGTTATGCTGCTGCTATGTGATCTTACCTACTATAAAATCTAACAAAAACCTAAGTTCTCTTTGAAGTGAGAGAGAGGTTAACTGTCTGGATCAGATGCCCTTCTGTAATATTCCTCTATTGTTTAACTACCATATTTTTATATTATCTTTTTCAAAGTAGTAGGGAAAGAGCAGCATGAAGTTAGATATTGCTGATGATAGATATAATGATAGATAACAGATATTAATGAAATACTAGATCCTACGTGAAGTCCTTGAAAATTCCAGTTATCAGAATCATTTGTTCAGTGATCTTGAAATGTGTCATGCCAGGATCTTGGGGGTTAGTTTCGTTGCACAGCAAAATCCAGACACAGGTAGTTCACCTTTAGAGGCTGGCATGAATCCTAAGACAGGGTTTGCTTCTGTGAGAGTGTATGTTTTCAGTGCTGAGGACTTTCTACTACAAAGTAGAACACTGAAAAACGTTGCAGACTTTTTAGGAAAAAAACTTGCTCTGGGGAGAGGCTGCAAACTAGGCTTCCTGTCTATTTCTAGCCATTTAAAAGTAATTATTTCTGATTTTTTGGAATTCAGTTTGGTAGGAAGGTTGTCCTTATATGGTTTGGGTTTATCGATCTCACCTCTTGGGGAAGTTTACTTATTTTGTATTCTTTAAGTTAGCTTCTAGAATCAACACTTGAAAATCAGTTATTTCATACTATATTCTGCAAAACTGAGCAGTACCTGAGCCTTGTTTCATGTTTTTGACTAACATCTGTACTATTTGTCATCTTCATTGGTTGGTTTTGCTGCAGCAGTAAGTAAATTTAAAATTGATTGCTGTCAAAGCCATTTTGTGTATAAATTAATAAATTCAGAGAAGATAGAAGGTAATGGAAAAGCTTCCAAAGAGCATAAGGAGGTGCAGCCAATTTGTGACATGCTAATGATTTAGTACCTGAATGGTTTCAACCTTTTGGGGGCAACTGCTCAGCTGGAGTATTGACTTTCATTGAAATCTCAGAAGCTGTCTGCCATTTAAGTTTCACTTTTTCCATGAGGATGATGTATAAGGGCTGGATATGAAAAGGAGAGAAAAGAAAGCATTTACTAATTTAAGAACTCAGCACTGAATTTGTCACTAGGCTTCAAGGCCCAGTTGTAAACAGGGCTTTGGAAAGTAAGAAAAACTACATAGAAAACATGGGAAATTTTTACCTTTTTTTTTTTTTTTCATTTCTTACTGAAGAGGGAGAGCAAATTGGTACACAGCTAAGCTGTCAGCTTCTGCTTCCAAATATTTAGGCTTCTGTGCTTTGATTTAAGGCCTTGGCTGTGTGTAGTTGTTTCTGCTCCATAGTAATATTGTGCCCTTGTGATGCAGCCTCCCTCCTCCACTGCAAATATTGTGAGAATGTTGGGGGGGTTGTGTTGGTATAACTTCATTACAGTTCAGGCTGGCATATACCAAGATAGTCTCTAAAACACTTCAGAGCTGCATCTGCACTAAGTTTCATAGCCATTGGTCATTTTAAGAAAAAGCAAAACAAAACCGTGTCCTTGACTAAACTGCCCAGAAAAACTCTTTAAATGTAGCCCAGCTTTTCTATTGTGCCTCCATACAGACTAGTATACACTGCAAACTAAGTCCATCATACTGAATTACCACTTCATGTCCTCTTAAATGAGAATAAAGCAACTTCTTCCCTTACTGTGAATGCTGAATAAATACCTGCATAGATACAAAATCTGGGAGAGGGTTTTTTTTATTTCAGAATTAAATATATTTGGTTTTGTTGAGACTCTCTCCTGTTCCACGTATAAGTTGTTGCTGATTCTTTCAGGAGCTTTAAGAGCTCTTTCTCCCTCTTCCCCCCAATTACAGTAGCGTTGTCTCCATTTGTGAATCTGGTACTACAGGACTTCATTGATTTCTGTCCTCTGATAGTTTGTCCTTGTGTGTGGTTTTGCTCAGCATGAAGTCTGTGTCTTTGAAGCTGATGAATTCTTCGTGGAGGCCACATGCACCGAATCGTTCACAGGGCGAGGAGGTGCCGTGGTGGGGGAAGGGGTCACGATAGGCATTGCAAATATTCTGCAGCAGGATTTTGCATTAATTCTGCTGATATGAAATGTATTAGTATCTCCTGCTGAAATGTGATATTAATGTTTTTGCTGTGTGCAAGTGGATGATTGGATTGTCTGACATTTAAAAGTTCCTATTTATTACAGCTCTCAAGTTTGCGAGCTGCTGTTTGAGTAGAGTACATGGGTGGATGTATCCTGTTTGTACTTCTAATGGAGTATTTCATCCTAATGGATAAAATTATACATGAAAATAATCTTTAGCACAAAATCTACACTGTCTGCCTGGTTTCTTTTCTTTTTTTCATCATGGTAGATGTTGTCTGTATGACCTTAAAAAAAATCCTTATCTCATAAAAGAAAATAAATACCTTTAGTCACATTACAAGGGAAAATGGTTCTGTTTCCTTGATCAGATTCAACACAACATCTTTGAAATTAATCTTGAAAAGTTCTCTGATTGATCTGGCTTTTTCTAGGTCACTGAGCTATATTTCCAAAGTGTTTATACAATCTATTGGAATCAATAAACAATTTAAACTGATGTAACTGCAGAATGTTTGCAAGTCCCAGGGAAAATTGAAAGTATGACAAAGAATACAGCTGTAGAAGTTTATTTCGTTTATCAGGACAAACAGTCATTGAAATGAAATGACTTTCCTTTCAGCACTGCAATATGGTAGTGACACCTTAATCACATAAATAAGTAGCTAGTCATTTTAAAGAGTCGTTACTGGTGATTTTGGGCAAATGGAATCCCTTTATTTATACTCCAAGAAGCTGTGCTATAAAGCCTGTTTTATAAAGTATTTCCAACAGGAGAGTTAGAATATCATAAAAAGGTTTCACTTCAGATTATAGTTGTTACATTTTAGGCATGATTTTATTTTACTTTGCGTTTCGGTTGGTGTAAATATTAACATTATACTTTAAACATAAATTAGACTCTATAGTTGTTACTAAAATTAGACAATAAAAGTACTAGAAAAACTAATTAAAAAGAAGCTGATACCGTTTTTAATCACACTTAAGCTTTTGATTTTATTTTTTTTTTTGGTAAATGAAGTCTGGGGTCCGTGTGAGTGGCCAACGTTTGTTATACCACAGCGCACACTAGTGGATTGATCAATAAAATCACCTGGAGAAAGAAATTTAATAGTTCATGAATTAAGTACTTAAATCTTCTTCTTCTTGCAGACATGGCCGTGTATTTTCTAAGTGAATACAATATCTAGCTGGGTTTTCTTTTACATTACAGGTAAATACATTTACCTCCAAGGATATTTGTAAATTTAAGGTTAATAACAATGATCTGAAATCTTACATAAGAATTTCATAAAATTTATTTCCCAAAGGCAATATATTCCAACTTCTCAGAGCCAGCAACCTGAATGTTGGAAAAAGAGCAGCTGCTGTATAAATAAGAGAAAATGCCATGACTTCATGGGTCTATCTTTTATTTGTCAAATGGGAAATGACTCACTCTTACTGCATCTAGGATGCAGATTTTTAAACATGCATTTCAGAAGTCCTTTAGTATCAGTAAATGTTGTAAATCCTAATGGGAAGTCATAAGATGATAATACCTCTCCTGCCCCTTTCCTTTACCTCTGTTCTTTAAAAAAAAAAGAAAAATAAAGTTGTTTTTTTTTACCAAAGCACAGGTGGTGATAGAGCACATGCATTGTAATGCAGTACATCAAACTGGGTTTGACTGCATTGGGGAAATGAATGTTCCTGCCTGCTTAAGGGACTCACACTTCTGTTTCTTTAAAGGCCATGCTTTTCTCCTCTTAACAAAATCCACAAACCATTTTACTTTCATTTAGAAAAAGTTATGTGAGGTCTTTCAGTGCAACAAATCACTGGATTCTAGTGTGCAAGACAATTGTGCAGTGTGGATTTGCCCTACATGCTCCTGGGCTTGAAATTAATTGTAAATGCTCAGGATGCCAATACGAGTGTTATGGCCAGTCTTGTGAAGATTTTTGCCTGTAATGATCCCAAGATAACTGTTAAAATCATTAGAAATATGGAAATACATCCCCCAGTGGATTATATGTTTTGTCCTTTCAATATTGTGTCATTTCTTGGCACCCATTCTTGAAAAAATATAGAAACATTCACAAATAGGTGATTTGATTTAAGGAAGTTCATAGATAAGCTGAAAATACTGGGGCTGTTTAGAACCGAGAGAGAGATTTTGGAAAGATAAGCAACAAAAAGTTCATCTAAATAAGTTGATTAGATAGAAGAAAATAGAAGAAAATTACTCAAAAGCAGAGAACTGGTCACTTTCTACTAATATTTCAGTCTCTCTCTCTCTCGTAATAGAAGGGCTGATCCAAAGGATAGCAAAGAGTTCTGTGCCCTTCCTGTAAGGCAGCCTGGCACTTCCCATTTTCAGCATCCTGCTTCCATTAATTTTAACACTGCAAGGCTACTGTTTTGTACTGAAGCTTTCTATGTGTATACTTGGTTTGTTCTTTTTGGAAGGAGCTGTACAGTTCTTTAGCTGTGTTGAAATTTCTGGAGGTTTGGTGAAGGTGAACTAAGCCAGGCACGATCAGACTGGGGATTTGAGAGTGATAGACTGGATAACACGGGGAATGTGATAAACTGGAGAGAAGAGGGCAGGAGGACTTGCAGTCCTAGTCCCACAAACCCGCTCAGAGCCCACTGTGGAATCTCAGGGTTCAGGGTCATGATGTTTCTCCACTGCATTAAATTTGTGAAGGCAACTGTCAAAGTATTGTTGCTGTTCCTGGTGCTGCTGGTCCACTCAGGGTATGGCAGCCCTGCTGTTGGCTGCTGTTCCATGAGTTGGGATTGCAGTGGCACGGCTTTGCCAGCTCACAGCTTGCCCAGTGACCCCTGTTCATGTGATGATACCATAGGAAACACTGAAATGAAGGTGCACAGTCTTCATTTGGCACCCAGTTTCTATCAATTGTGATGAGACTGAGTAAGTAAACATTTAATAACTTTTCCCCAATCATTCTTTCCTTATATTGATGTCCCCTTTTTTTTAAAATACATTTTTTAACGTACTAACACGTAGTTGGTGTGTAGATGATTCTGTTCTTAAAATCTTATTTGCCTCCCTTAACAGACTGAGAATAACTATTGATATGAAATTTCTGGCAGCTTCTGAACTTCTTGAGAAGGATGAGGGAGTTTTTTTTAGTAAAATGGCAAAAAAACGTAATCCAAAACATAAAAGGGTAAAATCTAAAAGTAGCTGTTAGTTTCAAGTTACTCATACCAAGCAAGCAACCTGCTTTTTAATGTAAAAAAGCAACTTAAAATATAGTGCCTCTTATGAAATAAAGATGTTGAATTTGCAGTTCTCTAACTCCATGTGTTTTCCAATTTGCACACACCGGGGTTATCTTCCTGTTGATTTTTTCCAGTGAAAATAATTCCATGTGTGCAATGCTTCCTTTAAAGAGAGGAAAATGAAACCTGATCACTGGGAATAGTGTAGCTTTTCTATTCTGTAGGGACAATACTCAAGTTACAAAACGATCAACATTTTCCATGTTTTGCATCTTCTGTTTGTGTTGTGGCTGCATACTGTTTATGCAATGCTTTGAAATGTTTCTTTACTTGTACCCCAGAGGAGAAAAGGAATCAAATCTAAACACTGTGCATGTTCCAAATAGGAGGAAGTAATACATGCTTCATAATTACAAAAAAAAAAAAAAAGGAAATCTGAGTCGAAAGCATGTTTGAGTTTTTCAACAAGAAAATATTTCTTCTCTTTGTTTTTCTTCTTGCAGGTTTAGCTCTGGTTGGCCTTCACCAGCAAATGGAGATGAGATCCATAAAAGAGTGAAAAATATTTTAAGAACACACAGTGCTAGGCAGCGCCTAATATTTGTAAGTAAGACTGCAAACTCAATCCTTTCTTTTCTCCAAAATGGCTGAGGAAGAAAACTGTGCCTACAGTCTTGGATTTGTTAAAATGTTATCCTTTGAGACAGCCTTGATTGTAGAAATACGGATTCGGTGTGCGAGCTGAACTGTTTCACATTGATTTCAGCAGCCTCCTTACGTGTAGCCTTTATGGGCAACTGGTATCTCTCATGGATTATTGAGGACAGTTACATTTGGGTTTATTTGTTTTATATCTGGTTCTCCACTTCCAATTTAAGCAAAAAATATGTTACAGATGTGTAGAACATTAAGGTTAAACATGTTGTGCAGCTGCACATCAGCAGCTGCTTGTATCCAGCTGTTTATAGAGCTAATATTATTCTTCAGATGTGTGATTTTTTCCCTAATTACCTGGCTTTCAGTGAACAGAGCTCTTTATCTAATGTGATTACGCCCGGGATCAGAATATTTTGCCCTTGATGAAATTTTGAAGTGTGGTTTAAGACAGACATAAACTTTTCCTGTTGTGATTTTGAGAAGCGCGGTTGTGGCACAACACAAACCAACGCATTGTACCAACTGAGTAACAACATTGTTCATCTGCAGGGAACTTAGGGTCTTCAGTGTGAGGTGAGGTAAAAGACAGGTAAGATAAAAAGGATGTAAGGATGAGAGGTAGGTAAGATTATGATTAGGAGCTCTGGTGAAATTATCATGTCCCCAGGTTTAGCCATGTTGGGCAGCTCCTTGTCTCACCTCGTTCTCACCTAATCTGATTATTTTCTCATTTCTGTCCAGTCTTCATTTTTAGCTTAGTTGTGGGTTTTGTTTTAAACTCAGAAAAACCTTTTCTCATACATGCTAAGACTGTTTGATATAGTTCTTGCTGTACCTCCCTGAGTTTGTATATGAATGTTGTGATTTTGTGAGCTGCTGCCTCTCAAACAGAAGATGCCCATCACATTTCAGAATAGGTACAAATCATGTAAAATGCTTCTCTGATGTGTCAATGAACTTAAGATTTCAAATTGGATTTCTTGACAGTCCAGCACCTACATTTAATGAAAGTTTGCACATCCTGAACTATCTCCAGTGGTCCTTGACTACTTTCCTTGAACAGCAGACCATGACTTTACGATAAAAGATTTACTAGTTTGTTATGAGAGTTGGATGGTTGGTTACATGGTCTCTCCATACAGTTAAAAAGACTGTGAAATATAATAATGGGTAAAGGAGAAGTCAATCATTTTTTCCTATTTACTTTTTTTGCTTATATCCTTTAAAAGTTCTACTCTAGAGTGACTTACACCTAACGCAGCAATTCACTCGTTACTGCAGTACTGCACAAATGCACACGACTTTGCAGACATTGTGTTGGTTTCTGCCCTAAAAAATCCAGCTATTAGGGTATTGGGTCTTTAATTACCAATCTGGTCAGAGCAGTGCTGGTAAAGGACCGTTTATCTCACTCCATTTTCTTCCACTGAGCAAAAGGGTGCTACAGAGAAGTCTTGTGGTGTTTGATAGTTGTGTACAGCTGACTTGTGAACGCTGTGCTAACAGCGACTGACCTGATTAAAAAAAATAGACAAAGATATTGGTTCTCCTTGCAGTAAGTACTCCAACATACACCAGGATTGGTTGTGCTTCCCAGATGGCCCAAAATCTAGGCTGCATTGGTGCACAGTGGGTGGATGAGGTAAATGGGTCATTTTTAAAGTGAGTGAATAGTAAAGCAAGTGTGCTCACGAAGTGGTGAGCAGAGTTTGTCTCCAATCTAGAGCCTTTTCCAAACTTTGGAAGGTTAAAAAGTATCTCTTTTTCTGTTTCATTCCAAAGATCCTAATGCTAAATAGCCATTCCCAAAAGTACCCAGCTGTGTCTTCCGAAATTTCATTTTCATAGTGTTCTGTAAAAATAGTGTGACTGGAGCTCTGCTGCAGATTCCTTAGGGTGTCCACTGTAGCTTTCTGCTGTGACATTCTGACAGTATCGTAATGTTTCCATCTTTTTTTTGCTTTCCTGAACATAATTTGCCTCTGGCAAATGCTGCAGAGTTTTATTTACCACTGTACCCCATTTCCTCTTCAGTGCTTTGTAGTCTGTGACTGCTGAAGGAAGAGAACTTTCCTGTTTACAAACACACTTATTACCTTGTATTTCACCACAATAAATTCTCTTAGGTTTTTCCTCATCCATGCACCTGCTGTTCAGCTTGCTCTGCATCTTATTGCCATCTACCGCTATATTTATTGTCTTTTCTCCCAGTTCTGTGTTACCAGCAAGTGTGATTATTTTTACTGCACAGTCTTTTTTCCAATTATTTCTCCTATAGCATGAAAGATGACTTTGTTTACGAATCCTTACAGCAATTGGCTTCTGCTGAAAGCATCACTTAGTATCACCTCTTAAGTAGGGTCTTTGCTTTTCAGAGTAGAGTGAATGTGGTTGTGTCTGGTTGAATTTCTACCATCCCATCTCGGGTGAGCAACTGGCTCCCTCCATGTGAGGTGTTTTGTTTCTCCCTTACTTAAGAGGGCAAATCTGGGTTAATTAATGTCTAGATATCATTTGGAAGGTAAGACTGCATTCTAACAACTCCTAAGAATACCACTGAAGAGTCATTAAGGGTATCAGATATTTTTTGAAGAGGCGTGTACTCAGTCCTGTATATGGAATATAAGTATTCAGATGTGTAAAATGCTTCTGTCTGGTAAAATGCATGAAAAGGATAATGAGAGATCATTATGAATCATAATAAGTTTTAGGTTCTTTTTCCCCTTTTCTGCAAGAAGCAAAAGTAAAGCAGTGGGCAGTAGGTTTCATAACATTTTATCAACATGTTTGTTGGGGGTTATTGAAGCTTGTGCTGTCTGCATAGTTCTCTAGATCTACACTGTCTAGAAATTCTTTCCAGTTTATTACCTTAAAATTATTAGCTGAATCGTACTGAACTTAATTAAAAGTGTTCACAAATGGCATTTGGCTCATTACACTTTGTCCCTTTCTCCCCCAAGAAATGTAAGTTACTTTAATAGTCTTCTAAATGGAAAGAAAGTATTTTTGAAATGAGATCATTGTAATCAGAAACCAAGGTAATGAGAATTTGATTTCTGTTTTTTTTTGGTTTTGGTTTGTTTGGTTTTTTTTAGGATGAGAGTAACTCATCAAAAGGAGACGTGACTAAGACAAGAGAATCTTCACATAATGCACCCTTATCCATGAGTGAACTGCAGAGCAGGTATGGAGTTTTTCTCTGACCAAGACAGAACAGTCATACTCAATATTGCCCTTTAAATGTAGCTAAAAATTTCTCTTCCCATTTTAGTCTGTCATATATTGCACAAAGAAAAGGCTTCTGTAGGAGTTAGTCATACCAAGCTTTTTCACCTAAAAGCAAAAGGCAGTTAAAGATAATTATGCCTCTGATGTTGTTTTGCCACTGTAAGTGCCTGAGCCAATATAGTCTTCATAAAACACTGATTTTGGAACTGGACTTGGTTATAAAAGTGATTCTTGGGCAGTAGTTTTGGGATTTTATCAACCAGAGAGCAAATGTCACTTTTAAAATAATCAATTGGTTATTTGGTTATTTTTTTTAAACTATAGTAGTGCAAAAAGAAATTGAAGCTTATTTATTAATATGGTTTGAGGCTCTTGCGTTGGCTTGTTCCTTTTTCTTTTCTTTTTTTAAACTCATATGTGGAAAAAAACCTTTTCAAAAAACACATTAAATTTATATACCATAGTTTAGTGATTCAGCATGTTAGTTCAGAAGCTGTCTTGGAAACCTGAGGTCTTAAAAACCTGGTTTATTTAGGTTAATTACTATATGTACTACTCACATACATGACTAGGGTTTCATTTCAATATTATAAAACGCTGAATTGATTTTGACAACTTCTGTAGCAGAAGTTATCAATATTAATGTTCTCTGTGTGTGCACACAGTATTTTGTACAACGTTTTGGGTACTTGTTGGAGGAAAGATACTAAGTAATGTAAATCTTTTCTGGGCTCCTATGGCTTTTCTGGTTTTCTTTATATTAAGGGAGAAATCCTAGAACTGTGGTGCTATATTTGAGAGGTGTTGCCATTGAGAAAGAAAAGGTTTTATTTTGGTAATTAAATGTGACACAGTGTTTTGCAACGAAGGCGTCCCAAACCACCACTGTAATACCACTGAAAGGAGGGTATTTCAATATGGGCATCATAGTGAACTTCTGCTTGCAGTTTGTAAGCTCCAAAAAATTCATTTATGACTTGATGTCTGTTTTTGCAGTTCCTGTGGTTTGTAATCATCTCTGTGCAAGGGATCTAGTTATTGAGATTTTCATATGCATATGAAGCTGCTGCTGCAGTTGTGTATCCCTGTACCTGTGCTCACTCCTGTACTCTATGTGTAGCCTTTTTGCTCCCTTTTCCTTTGTCCTGACAGCTGATGCAATTAAACTGTGTAGGATGTGTTTGCGAGAGAGAAAGTGCAAGTTTTTGTTTTGAGGCAGCTTTGGGACTTTGAGATTGATGCTGAAGCTGCAGACCATGAAAAAATGAAAAACAAACCCTAATACTACAGAATCCTGAAGTGATGGGATATGAAATGTGGCACTCAAGTTGGGAAAGGATTGCTCCTTGGGTTTAGAGGCCGACAGCACTGGGGATAAGACATAAAAGGCCTCGAGGACAGTCTGATTGCTGAGTCTTTGCCACAGTGCTCATAAACAGGATACAAGGACAGAGACAGAGTTCATGGAAGGACATGGTACTGTCGACCAAATTTTGGCAGTAAAGTAGATGGATGATTGAAAACCACTGGGAGTAAGGAAAAGGTCTGTGTTTTGTGAAATATTTAGTATATGATTCACTCAGAAAAGAACTTCTGGGACTCTTAAAGGAGATGTATGAGGGAACAAAAGCATATGACAGGTATTTCAGAACAGGGAGTTGCGTGCAGAAATCCTGCTGTTAATATGATTTGTGAGTGTAATTCCCAGATTGCTTAGCTCGGGTCGTCAGCTGGTTTCCAACTGAGACAGGAGGACTCTTCCCTAGCTTGGCTGTATCTTTGTCCACACCAGTGCCAGGTATCTCATGCACAGGGACTGGCTAATGGAAACACATACAAACACATCCCTCCCAAAAGAGAAGGGAAAATTAAGTTATGTTTTCTTGTACATCTTTGTCAGTACCAGAATAAGGAACTTGTGGAAGTTACTGTTGGGTTTTGAGTCTTTCCTTTACTGCAGTGGTTGTAGTTTGAGTGTCTCTAGGTACATTCAGCTTTTAGGAGAAGAAAAGGCAAGCACAAGGCTGCCTGCAGGAAATGGATTCCAAGGAAAAGAGTGTCAGAGCTGTTTGTTGTACAGTTACAAGTGCCACTCCTAGTGCTGTGCTTACTTGCTGGCCTCAGAATTCTCCATCAGAAGTCAGGTACCATGAACTGCAGAAAGGAGGAGGTGAAACTTCAGTTGTTGATGAGTCCCCAGGGTATTGACTTGTCTGCATTTCACATAGGCCTGTATAACTTCTGTATTGATTTTACTGTTTGGTGTGTTGGTTTCTTTGTGTCCAAACTGTGAAGCACAGTTCACTTGGGATGATAAACAGTTTTAATTTGCTTCATGATATTGACTGACTTTAAATGTTGGAGCTTTTTTGAATAAGTGTAAAAGTGGCCTTTCTCCCTTTTTAATATTGGAACCACACACAGGTCTTGTTGTTTTCATTGGTATAGGTTGGCATCACCCTACTATTTGAATATAAGAAATATAAAAGCGAAAGCTGTTCCTTCTTTTGTTTTCCATGGGACAGTGGAAGGTCAGGGATGTGAAGTTAGAAAACTTATCTTATATTTTCCTCTTCTTCCCTCAGTGTTTTCCATTCTTGAAGTGAAAACCTTGTGTTTTGATGCAGTGAGGTACAAATGTATTCATGGGTCCTTTAGCATAAGGTTTCTTTAAATTTTGTCACATATGTGGGCTGATATTAACTTGAGGACAAAGTTTTAAGTACTGCTTTGATCATAGAGGACACTATCATTAATAAATTATATGTATATAAGAAACTGTAAAGCTTCCCTGTAAAATGTAATCCATTTCCTAAGAGAAGATGGTCACTGTAAGCTTCACACTTCCAATTTCATTTCCCAAACTGAGAACATTTGCAAAAGGCTGAAGATAACTCAGTCCTAATTTTTAAGTGTCTTCAGTGCCTAAATCTCTGAGCAGACATGAAAAACGTCACCTCAGTAGTCATTTTTTGCTGATGATTTTTCAGCTACTTGTTTCATGCTTTATTACAAGGAAATTGCTCATTTAATTATATGACACAATCCTTTGTTTTGAAAGTATCAAGAGGAGGCAAATAGTCATGATGTTTAGATACGAACGCTTCAGAGTTGTCAGTGCTTTGTAATGATTTTCAGAGTATAAATTTCACTTCATGGGTCTAGGAAATAATTTCTCAAAGCAACTGAAAGATGAGCCTGTATTTGTGTTTAGTATTAAAACAGTGACACAGAAGATGGGGTGTGGAAGGAACACTTGATTGCCACTATATCATAATGTATTTGGTAGAATACTTATTCCAAGACGATTCCGATAGAGCACTTTACAGCTGCAACCACGGTAATTTAATATACCCCTGATAGATTGTCTTCATATTGAAATAGCTCCTTGTGGTTACAATTTAACCTTCAAAGGACACAAAAATCCTACTGTGTTGCTCTTGCCTAGTCACACAGCCTGCAAAAATACAACAAAATTACTGAATGTTCTCAGAAAATTAATTCTCTTTCTGTTTGGGAGGCTTTATAAAGTGTAGCCAGGTAAGTGGGGGAGAATTTGTGTGAATGAATAACTTGTGGTTCCCATTTCTTAGAAGTAGCTGCAGTGCAGTTTTTGTTTCAGTTTGTAAAAGGTAATATGTGCTTAGCAGCTCTGCATTTGTATTTCTGCCAGTTTTGTGCCTCTGATCCCTCTTCCATGTCTTGTTTCTTATCTTCTTTCCTTTGACAGTTCACCAGTGCAGCAGAACGCTCCTGTTCACTTGGATAATGGTGAATACTGGTCCAGTCGTGCAGCTGTGTACAAAGAGAAGCCTCACAGAGCGATCTTTGAAGAGAGCCTCGGAAAAATATACAGAAACATGTACCAAAAAGTTGCTGGCACTGTTTCAGACCAAAAAACACATTCCTGATAGGAACTCACCTGAAAATGCACAGTACACAGTGTTCACATTTGTAACTAAACCTATTTTTATATAAGAATATTTTTACTGTATTTTTAAGGTGCCATTGTGGTTGGGCAGGGTTTTGGAAAAATGGGGTTTGGACCTGTGTTGACATTAACATCCACCCCCCAAAACAATGGAACAAAAAATCAAGCTCCTCCATGGCTAAACAAGATGGTATTGTTCCTTGGAGACTATGAAAATAGAGTCATTTGAAGATTAATAGTTCTACTGGACATTCCTGTCTGACATCAACTCAGGTTTCAGCTACAGCCAGTTCTTATTAAATAACTAAAACTATTTAGTAACATAAACAGAATTGGTTGAAGAAACAACCTATGGTAGTGGTCAGAGAGGGGGTCTAAAGAGGAGGGTGAATGTGAGTGGTGTTTTAAAAGCGACCCATGTGGGACAAAGGGAATTGCTTTCTAGAAAATTGCCTTTGAATTGTTTATTTTGGAGAAGGGCAGAAACGCTGGTACTGTAGGACCTATAGGCATGGTTTTGAAGTGGTTTCAAGCACAAATATTCTAATACTGTGAAATTTTAAAAGAAACCCACCCAGCCCAGCAGTCTTTGTATCAGATGAAAGGTCATCTTCACACACCCTTTGCATTTGAAAGCTTCCAGGTTCTCCTGAATGCAGCCGTGACATTTGCCAGTTTACCTGTAATTTTAAAAATTATGAATAACAAAGGAGTGTGCAGGGGGAAAGACTAGAACTAGTGAGCAAGCTACTTGTGTTCTGTACAGGCCTTCTGAAATTCCTGCATCACAATCCCACCTAATTTGGAGCCTGTCCTTCCCAGTCTGCTGGGATCCCGTTGGCAGAAATCGCTTCGTTTTTGCTAAAGGCCACCAAATGTTCATCAGCAGTTCGATGCTTTCCCTGGGGATGGAACCTTTTCAGCCTTGCATTGAGCAGATCCCACATTAGCAGACCAGGGCAAATTGCCCATCTCTTGAAAAGCAGAATGTTTTAAAAGGGCAAGAGTGTCCATCTCCCGCTTCCTTTCAGAATGGGGGAAAAAAACAAATGCCTGTTCTGGCTCCTTCCCTGTGTGAGCGAACAGATTCAGTTACACCAATGCCATTTTACCTGTTTGATTGGATAAAGGATAAAGCTGGGAGTACAGATGGCAGAACATATGACTGTAACCTGCCAGCATGCCTAGATAAACAAAAAGTTGGTCTACTCTGCCTTCCATCCTTTAATGCTGAGACAACATAATTGATTTGAGAAAGCAGTTGGTGAGCAATTATGCTGGTGGGAAAGCACGTTGAAAGGCTGTGTGCTTCTGTTTCAGGAAAAGGGGACTCTCAGAGGAAGTGTCTCACATATAGACATTTCTATTCCTTGTAACTGTTAAAGCAGTTGAAGTGGATTAACACTGATAACTTCCTGTCCCTGATGCCATCTAGCACATTAGTGCTTTCAAAGGGCATTAGTTTCACAGTCTTATGCTATGGAGAAGTGTGGAGTCATTCTATGAAGTGAAAAGTAAAACTTCCCCAAACTGTGCCCCTGAAGGCTTGGTGGCCATGGAGTGTTGTTCTACCAGTACCTGGTGTTCATGGGCCTATCCCTGTGATCCCCTATTGGTCCATAAAGGAATATTTTCTTGCTGTTCAGGAAAGGTATATTGAAATGGATCCTAAACAGGTAGGGCAGATTCTGAGAGATATTTTCCAAGCTTTTGGTTTAAAAGTGATCTATTGAAATCTAAAGGTTGTTGCAGTTTCCTGTTTGTGTTTGAGCTGTAATATTCAGTGTTATGGTATCCTGCAGTTTTCATTCAATATTCTCTGTATCCCCTTCCCAGTCTTACGGTAAAGTAGAAGTTACAGTCTTCTGAAGATTGGGTGCTCCCCTTTGGCCTAATCTGGTTCTGTGACATAGAAAACCTGTTTGATTTTTCCCTCCCCAGTAATCCAGCAGATTTTAGTCCCTGTTTGTTTGATGTGTAAGAAAACCTGAATGCTGAAGCTTTGTTTTTGTGGGGTTTTTTTGTATGGATGAGTAAGGACACAGTTTGCCGTGAATTCAAGACACAAGGAGGAGATGAGGAAGGTTGGAGGCCACTGTGAAAAAGCAGAGTAGTGTTCTCAAGGGGTCCATAGGAATATCTGGGGTGTATCTGTTTAATTCCCCTAACTAAAGAAAGGAAGCGTATGGTAATATGTCAACTTTCAGTTTTCATCAAAGATGAAAACATTTTCAGCAAAGGTAAAAAATAGATGGGAGAAAATAGTGTCATCTATGGAATTTTGACCAGTAGGAATATTCTCAGGGTAGCCTTCTTATGCAACATAACAACAAATGAAGCAGACAGACTCTGTGTTTGGCCCTGGTCCAGCTGTGAGGGGAGATGGTGTGTATAATGTCTCTCTGAATCAGCTGCTGCAGGATATGTTTCTCTCTTGGGTCGGAGTCATTCCACAGCTTATACGCCGTGATACAGCAAAGAGTGTTCTCTTCCAAGCGCTGTGCTGGAAATCCAGTTTGGTTGATGGAAAACTTTTCCCTGAAATGTGACTTAAGACCCAAATTACTCCAATCTGTCCATAAAATCTGCAAGCCACTTTGTTTTCAGAAGCACTTGGCCCCTTCCCTGTTTGCTGAGCTAACCCTCCCATTAATACACACACGAGCACGGCTGTTCCTATGCTGCTGCAGCATGTGATAAGTGAAGGTTCAGGCAGTGAACCAACACAGTAATAAACTGTAATTGTTTAGTGCACCTTGCCTTCTAATACAATTTAAATCCCTCCTATCAAATGCAAATTTCTAGGTTCCTAAGTGGAGCTTTAAATAGCATTTTCTATGCTCATTCCTTATCTTTTGCCATCCACAAAGTTGTTAGTGACAGTGGGATGGCAGAATTCCACCCCTGTCATTTTGTCTCCTAAAGGAAAGCTGCCTACTCAAATCTAGAAATAATGGGCTAGATTAAGAGCGAATTAATGTTTTTCTGTAGAGTCTGTGTCTTTCTCTTGCCCTCCCCAAGTTATAATAACCTATGAGCATTCTCACCAAATGCTATTCAGCACACAGTGATGCTTGGAGGATGCAACCAGTGCAAAATTTTATCACTCATTTTAGTAAGTCAGACCCTGCTTTCTACTTGTTCCTTCCATCTCTCCTGTGACTGACTTGGTATAGTTTAGGATCTTGGGGTGGCTTTAGGCAAACGACTTGCCTGGGTTCAGTAGAAGTGCTGAGTAATAGTTGCTTTGGAAATCACTCAGTCATTGACCTGTTGTGGATTAAAGGCAGAAATGTCAAACACTTTAATGATTTGCCTTATCTAAGTTTTCAACTTAAAAGAAGAGAAGCTTAAATTGGTCCACTGGGGACAAGAGGCATAGGGATGGCTGGAGTAGTGGGAACAGCTTTGTAAGATAGATGGGAAAGAGTGTGTATACTCCAATGCTGAGCAGCTTGGGAAGTGACAAGGGCTGTTCTTTAGATTGTGCATCACGTTTGAATTTTACTATTACTTCAGATGCTGACAAAATTGTGGGAGGAGAAAGAAATCTACCTGTAGGTGTTGGGAATCTATTTTTGGGGTAAAATAACAGAACATTTAGCTCTGCTCAGTATTAAATAGTCTTTTCCAAACTCCCTCTCATTGTTACCTCAGCTGTAAAATAGGGAGTTTGTGCTCTGTTGAAGCTTAATTAAATGACTGTGAAGTGCTTTGGGATCCTGAGGTGAATGTTAAAGAAATTATTTTATGGAAGCCTGGCTGAGAAGTCCCATCTCATCTCCAGGTTACTAAAAAGGCTTTATTTTAATTTTCCCAGGTTTATTATGTTTTAATCAGACAATTATTAAACAAGTCTTAATCAGATTTAATAGATTTCTATCCTGATCAGAGGGCCAAAAAAGATAATGAACTGCTTTACTACATGTGCTTTTAGGAGCTAATCTTTACAGTTGGTATCTTGCTCAACTTCTGCCTCCTGCATGATCTGGGTTCATATACTGATTGCTCTTATGATATGGAGGGGGGGTTAACTATAAATTATTTATTTCATCCTGATATCTTAGTGCTCTTTGCTATGTGTACTAACCAGCACTATTAACATCTCTCTGTTAACACGAGGGTTTGTTCTCATCCTCTGCCCAGGAACAAGGGATGCAATGGTGTGAGCAACGTGTCAGTGGAAAATTTTGTGTGTTGTGCTTATAGGTTTGTCAGAGAAAGTAAGTTGGAAGGAATCTCTGCTTTTTCAGTCTGTATGCAACGAATAACTTAGTGTATAATTCTTCTCTTCCTAATTTTTAAGCTTGAAATTTTTTCTGAAACAACTGAACTATGCAACGAAATTCTCAGCCATTTAGCAGTGGTCACTTACTGTATAAATCTGGTAATGCAGAATCTCTGGGTCGTAGGAAAGGTCACGGTGTTATTACTTCAGTAGTTGTGGGGGTGTTCATTATCAGGATGCTGAAAATATCTCAAGAGATTTGTTTAGTAATCAAGGAATTTGAGGAAACTTTTGAGTCAATGAAATGTAGCCTCTTGGTTCCAGTGAAAGCACTTGAAGCTAAGAGAGAACAGCACTTCTGTGGCTGATCTTGATGAGCTACCTCACTGACAGGAGGGATGTCTGGCTTAAGTGATGGTCTCTGGTAGCAGCAGAGAACTGGTCTTTGCCCAGTTCCTTTCAGTTTCAACAAATAAACCAGCATTGTGAGAAGTGATTGAGAACACCTGATATTCCTGTTTCTATTACACAGTGAACTATTAGGCACAAGCCTCCTTGATTGCATTGGTTTCTGCTGCTTTCCCCGTGGAATTCAAAATAACATCAACCAAAGCCCGTAAAAGATGTGGCTGTAGCTCCTTTTATCAGTGTTGGCTTGCCAAAGACATGCAGTTTGTTCCCAGTTTGTCTTCAGTGAGAAATTCTCTGAAGTGTGGTGATAATTTGTCTGGATGGCAACATAAGGGAACTGTAATCTTTCTCTTTGCTTGATCTATGTGGAGATTGTGCTTTTTCTTCGTGTGTATTTCCCTTCAATTCTGGGTGATTGCTTCTGACCTAGCAGAGAGAACTCTCTGCAGCCTGAGAAGTGGTGATCTGAGCCACCTTCTCACCTCTTCGAGGAAAGAAGTTTGCTATTGCAAAACATCCTCCCTCTTGGTTCATAAGAATGTGCTGATCCTGAGGATACAGCACAGAAAGGTGTTTGGGTAACCCTGTAGAGCTGATGCCATGGAGTGAACAGAGCTTCACACAGGGTGGGGTGGGAGGCTGAGAGCAGGGGAGACGCTGAGAGTGTTTGATGCTTGGTATGCCATGAATTATGCATTTCTATACCATGAATTATCGGTGTAGAAAATAACCTGTGAAACTCATGAGTAACAAAAGCACCATTTACGTCACTGAACAGTGGTGAATTCTAGTGCTTGTATTTGTATTGTTACACTGACTTGAATTTTTGAATATTTAGCTAATTGTGTTGTACTAAGACTATAGTTGTAGGAACTGTTTCATTCAGTACTCCAGTAGTAAACACTTGCTAATAGGTTGCTTTCCCTGCCTGCCTTGTTTTCACCACAGTCATCTTAGTGTTTACATACATTTTAGCCTCTGTGCCATTTCTGAAGGCTTTATTTGTCTCATTTATGTTTTTGGTTTGGATAATACTTAAATATGAAATCCATCTGGGAAACATATTGTATATTCACGTTGAGGGGTAAAACCAGTTTTTAATTAAAATTTTATACAGCACTTGTATTTCACTTTGTCCTGTTTTATTATGAAACACTTCAATCTTCTTCCTAAAACACATATGTCTTGTGCGTTTCAAGATGTTCCTTGTTGCTCATGCAGAACCAGTTTCGGAGCTCTGTCAGCAGAGTGCCATATGTTCTGGGGTTCATTTAGCTTCTCTGGCATTTGTGTAGGCAGCATATTGGATGTAATGCAGCTCAGCTCAGCTCCATTCTTCTCTTTGTAAACTTGTCAAGAGATAAAAAAAAAGCAGGGAGAAGGAAAACACTGAATAATACTCGAGCGATTTGAATTATCAATAAGTTACGGGAACGTGGCCAATCAAAATTGAGGTTTCTCGTGTGCTTGAGGATTTTCCTTAGTTGCGGCTTATGCAGAGCCTATAAAGTGATGCATCCCTCGGTGCTACCCAGTATTACACCCAAAACAAGTGCTCAAGATTAAGATGTAACCCAAACCACTTGGAAATGACAAGCATTAAGTGCTCAATTTTGCATTGATCTGCTAGTTTAAATTAAAAAAAGAAAAAAGAGTACTAGAAGATGGGCGTGTGAAGGGATCATACTCCTCTTTGGTGTCCTCTGGCTTTGGGGAAAATAACTCTGCACTCTTTAAATGTCTGGTACTGAAAAGAGAAATCTCAAGGCTGATGGTGCCCTCCTGTAAAATAAACCCAAACCAACAAAAAGTCATTTTTCTACCAATCCATTCCTGTTTCCTCCCTGCCCCCATAATCTTGACCATGAACCAATAGGTGCCATCAGTCTTTAATAAATGCCTGGTGTGTAGGCACAGCCTCGACTGGTCACTAGTGGTATCCAGGTACCTGCTCTGCTCTGCCAAGAGATCTCAGAACCATCTCTGTGTCTGTGACAGAGGCCCAAAGTATTCACAGGGCCAAAGTATTTCTGAGATTCTGTAACTAGAGTTTAAAAACAAAAACCAAAAAACCACAAACAAACCCGAAAGAATAAAGAACTAGCAAAAAAGGAATCCATATTAATGTGTTTTCCTTTTGCTGAGGTGTGGGACTGGAAGGAAAGGGCATGAGTGGCTGCTGGAGATGACTGTGTGGAGGAGTGGGGAGGGAAACTTCTGCAGTTCTGACCTAAGGGCGGTCAGAAATAACCAGCTGGAGTGACATGAGTGTAAACCTGGTTGAAGTGACAGGCAGCTCAGCTTCTGGGACTCTATTTACATATGTTTAAAACAAACAAAAAAAAAAAAGGTGCCTTTGTTCCCAAGGAAAATCTATTTACTTGGCATTCAGCTCATGTATAAGCTGGAACTTCTTTCACAGGAGATGTAGAAACAAAGCGACTGACATTTCTGCTTTGATGTGAGGCTGAAGCTAAGATTTGATTTTGAAATATGAAAGTAAACTGAAACTACCTCCAATTTAAAGGTGGATTTTTTTTAATGACCTTAAAAGTTTTGAGAAGTTTTTTGTCCCCCCACCTTAGGGACCAGAAGAATTTATAACAGTAATCTTACTTATGGCTGTAAGTCTACAGAGACAGTGGCTGTAGGTTAATGAAAAATTGACACTGCTACTTGCCTGTGCTTCCAGCAGAATTTTTTTTTTCTTCAAACTGAAGTGAACTATTGCACTGTGTGAGCTGGTTATGAGTCTCACATATTAAAGTGAATGCTGCATTTGTGGAACTACAGGAGCGAGTCACAGCTGAACGTTCTGAACAGTGTTCCTGTTTTGAACAAATGCAGCAATAATTATGGGTTTCTTAAAATGGTTACGCTGGTCCTTCCTACACACACTCAGAAATAAAGCCTGCTGGGTTTGTCTAAACCAGAGAGTGGCGGGGGAATCGTCCCTGGTGATCTCCATCCCAGTACAAAATCCCAAGTGCTGTCAGCCCAGCTCTTGTGGCACTGAGGCTCCTCGGGGGACACCCTGTGGCCCACAGAGAGTTGTTCAAGTGTCCTCTCCAGGAGCCTTTCTGCAGTGTCTTTTGGGACAGCTTATTCCTGGGAATTGTGCACAGAAATGGCACGGACTCAGCAGCTCAGGCTGACTTTGGTTCAGTCTGACAACTTAATAACTGTTTGTTGTCCTTGGCATGGTGGTGCCATCTGGTCCTGCTTGGACAGCTGATCTGTAATACTGCACTGCATGGTATTCCAGCTTTTGCTGATGGAATCTTGGGCTGTGCTGGAATGGCACACGGATACCTCGATGCCTGCCTGTGGCCAGGTGGCACGTGCTTAAATCACATCACCCCTGTGCTGTGATGGAGAGGGACACACAGGGATGTTGGAAATTGCTTTTGAGACAAAGGGAGGGAAGGCATGAAGGTGGCTTCAGGTATGATATGGGATCCCAGGTCAGGAATCAGAGCCATTGGATGTCTACAGTCCTCCCTGCTCCCCTTTAGGACTTCAGACCTGACCAGACTCCGAAGAGTGCCCAGTGCCACCACAGCAACACAGTGTCGGGGCAGGAGCTCAGCAATTGGCTTCTTCACTCATGTTCAGATGCTTCAGAGGAGGTTGTACAGAAATCTCAAATTGCTGTGACACCAACATTATATCTGTGCTGAAAAAAAATCACTTTCATCTCTTGCTCCTTGTGTTGCCCTCATAGCACGCTGTATATCGCTCTTACTCTTCAAGGAAAATAAAAGAAAGAATGTTCATCCCTGACTTTGGAGAACCCTGGAGGTTGGATGGGACCTCTCACATTATGCTGGCGTAGTCTGAAATGAGGAAAATAAATGTACCTCATTAAATGTGTGTAGAGGACTGTGAGAGGAGACGCTTGAATTTGGTTTTTGCATTCACTCCATTTTGTCCTTTGCCACTTCCTTTTGGCTTTATCCCCTTTTTTGCCTTTCCATGATTATAAAGCCCTATTTCTCTGCATGCACTGTCTGTGATTTTTATTTATGTGGTGTTAAGTTCATAACAGACAAGTGCTTCATGAACAGAAGGGGCTTGATGAAATCCAGCAGCTGAAAGCTGGAGCAGAATGCAGTCACACCAGAAGTAAGGTGCAGATCCTTTTTTCTTTCATGTAATGAGTATTTAGCTTTTAGGACACCTTAGCCAGAAACTCATTTCTTCTTAGCTTGCAGTCTTTGTGCCAAGATTTACAATGATGCTAAAAAGAAGGTGGCTGAACTGGTAACATAATAAAGAAATAAACAGAGATGTTCTGCCACGTGCACTGTGGTTATTGCTCAGTCAAACATCACAAATTCTACCAGTAAATGCCAGGTAAAAGTAGCAGATGAGACCTTTTAGAAGTTTGGAGTCTGGTTCTGCTTTGGTATGTATGGCCTCGACATGTGCAGCCTGAGCTCTCAAATCAAACTACAGAGTGTCCCCAAAGTCACTGGAGATACAGCTCCAGTTTTAGCAGAGGGGCATCCTTCTTCTCTTATTAACTCATTCCCTTTTAATCTGCAGAGGAGCCAAACCCTGCTTTGGGGTATATTCAGGTTTGTCTTATTTGTCATTAATTTTTCAAGACCTGTGCTACACTGATGACTTTTTAATTACAAAAGAAATCCAGGATACTTTGTTATGTAGCAATGAAATATGTGGTTACACCAGCCAGTTTAGTACATGTGCTTTTGCTGCTCTGCAGAAATACACAAATGCACACTTGGAAATCCTCTTGCTGGTATGTCAGCATTTTGAAACTTCTCCAGTGTGAGGTTAGCAGGGTTATTTTCCTTTGTCTGGTGTTTAAAAACACTGCTCCCAACCTGGTATCTGGGTAAGATAAAATGAGTCCAATGAAGGTAGGAAGTTGACTTTCTTACCTCTAGGAGAAACACTTCTTGGCTACATAATTCAAAATTGTTTTAAGCAACCTTCTCCTTCTCCCACAGCAGGGAAGAGGAGTAATTTCCCACTGCCAGAGGTGACACAGCCCAGAGCCAGGCATATGGAAAAAGGCCTGTGGAGAGACAGTGGTGAATATCTGCACAAAAACAGGGCTTAGAATATAGGTTCATAGGTATAAATAAAGTAATGCAAAAGCAAAGCTGATATGAAATTTTTGCATTACTATTTGCAGTAAAAGTAGGAAAGGGATTCTGATAGGTACTTTGGTATTTATTATTTATTATTATTATTATTATTATTATTGTTATTGTTATTATTTTGCTCAAATGAAGGGAAGGGACAGTAAGAAGAGGGTGCAGAAGAAAGGTAGCTAAAACAGCTAAATTTAATGAGTTTGTTTCTTTTCCTCCTAAGGGACCAAAGGTGCAGAAGGGTGCTGGTACTCTGTCAGCCCACATGTGCCCTCCTCTCCCCACCAACTTCACCCTGGTGAAGTTCCCCTTTTTAGGAACGCAGGGAGGGCAGTGTTCCCTGCAAGGATGAGAGCTTGTGATCCTGGTTAGGAGCCACTTTAACCAAGATACAGAGACTTCCAATTCACCTGGGCACAGGTGCCCATCTGTGCATGGCAGGAAGCCTGTGGGTGCTGCTCCTTCCTTGGCCCAGAACTCGAGTGCGAGGAACCAGAGAAAACATAGTGCCCTGTTTGTTTACTCTCCACCCTGCTAAAATGCATGTGGTTTCACTTCTTTCCTTTGTAATAAATTGTGCCCACCACAGTGTATACTGTTTTAAATAACATTTTAAAATATTTTCCGGTAAATTAAAGTGATGACATGTTTGTAGGGTTCATTGTTAATTTCATTTCCTTTGGCTCAGCCAGCCAGATAAAATGCAATGTTATTAATCTTTGTTTAAAAGAAGATCCTTTGCCGAACAGTAATAAATGATCTTGATAGATTTGTCAGGAAAATGAATGATAATCATTTGCAGATAGACACGAGCCTAGTATGGAAGATTAATAAGAAAATATGTATTGGCGTCATTAATAACATCTGCTGCCAATGGACTCGTATATTGGTTGCAGCCCTGAGAGCGATGTGTTCTTGTTAGGCTGCTGCGATCCATCCCGTGCTGTGAGGAGCTGCTCGGTGCTCCTGGGGTGATGACAGCCTGCTCCCCAGGAAAACCTCCCAGGATCCCGATGCCGACACCGCATCCGCCGTCGGATGAGCCCGTCATTGCCAAAGCCCCGGCTCTCAAAGAGCAGAGGGGCTGAAATGAGGAATAACACGAGAAGGAAACTCACCCCATCCTCAGTATTCAACCAGGAGGAAAAATATTTTTTTTCTTCTATAGATCTTTTTTATTTGGGGTTTTTTTTTTTTTTTTTTGCAGCTAATTATGTTGCTTTCCTTGAAAATACATGGAAAGGTCAGGACGTTTTTGAGACAGCTTTGGTTTATTTCAATGAAACATTTCGGACTCCCCCTCCCCAATAATTCTTTTTCCTTTTGTTTCACTTCAGTGGTTCAAAGCAGAGCAGTAAGTCAAATAAATTTACCAATGAAATGTGTTCCTCCTGTGGGGTGCACAGCTGGCTGCATCTGGCAGTGCGGATGTCTCCATTCCTTCTCAGGGCCAAGCTCAGAGATGCAGTCACAGCTCTCAGGAAACATTGCTTTAACTGACATAGACATCAGCATTTTAAAGGAAACTTCATCTTCCAGGGCCCAGGAGGTCAGATGGGGAGGGGAAGAAATCAACATCATATAATCAAAGATCAAAAATATTTGTGCCATTAAAAAAACAACAACAAAAAACCCACAAAAACAAACAAACAAACAAAACCCCCCAACCAACCAAAAAACCAAACAAAAACCAAACAAACAACAAACAAACAAACAAAAAACAAACCAAAAAAACCCAAAACAACCAAACAACCCCCTCCCAAAAAAAAAAACAAACCGTAGTCAAATTCAGTTCTATTCTCTGCAAAACTGAATTTTTCTTGGGGGGAAAAAGATAATCTCAAGTGTTAAAAAAAAAAAATGCCCCAGTTTTGCTCATCCTGTCCTGCATTGCTTTCCCCATGGCTTCAGCAGATGTGTGGCCAAAAAAAAGCCAATAAGGCCACGGAGCCAAGTGCTGCTGAGGGTCTCCGTGGCTCAGGAGCACACAGCACCTCACGGCTCTAGGCAAGGAGGTGAGAGCCCTGATATTTCTAAATGCACTAAAAACGTACCTGTTATTATTAGACATTTACCAGCTCTTAATCACAGCTGGTAACTTGATTTCCTCTAAATGTTTTGAGGCACCCTCTGATCCGGGCACTACCTGCTTGAAACCGAAGAGTGGAAAGGCAGAACAAATTCTGTGTTGTATTCCTCTTCCCCAGGGATGGGTGGGCAACTGATGGGGCTGAGATCTCCCTTGTTCAATGGAAATCTACTTTTTCCTCTTAGAATAAGCAAATGCTTATACTGACCTGCATAAAGCCAGCACAGACCTCATCCTGCATGGCCAATTCAGTCTCCTCCATCCAAACTGAGGACAAGCAGTGGAACCATGACCCGGGCTTCCTGAGCCAGGTGGAAACAGAGCCTTGTTTCTTCTCTCCTTGATGAATCATGACTCATTTTCTCTTCCCTGCACAGCCCATCCCTGGTGACCTGGACATGTCCCTTGGATGCTGGAGTGCAGGATCACATGCTTGTGGGCATTTTTAGCCTTCTCTAGGTGAGCATCCTAACCACCAGGCACAGATATTAACAGGGGTTATTGCTGTCTCTCTATGGTTTAAAAGATTATGGCTGTGCCACAAACCACATGTGGCACCAGGATGGATCAGAGAAGCCTGAACTTGCTCAAGAAAGCGAGGCCCTGGATCAGGTCCCAGGGAAGGATATTTCTTTTCCCTGAGACAGCAGGGTCACCGTGGTCCCAGGGAGCCCTTCGTGTGTCAGTGCAGGACAGATCACCACAATAACCCAAAGTCAGGATTGGCTTGGTTACTAAGGCATCTTTATTGCTGGTAATGCTGTCAAGGGGTAGCATCAGCCTGATGAGCAAACAGGCTGGGGCTGTTGTGAGACCCACTGTCACACAGCAGAGTGGGCAGGATGGGGGGCTTGGGAAGCAGGAAGAAGCTCCCTGTTCCCACTGCTGATGCCAGCAAGGCAGGAGGGGTGGGGTGGAAGGGGTCCAACACAGGTCCTGGGGTTGCTGGGGAGCCAAGGTTGTCACTGCTGAGCTAATCCAATGGTCTCCCACTGAATTAAAAATTAAATTTGAATTTTAGCCATATAAAAAAGCTGCAGAGTGTGTTTAAGTCTCTTTCTGCACATCAGTGTAAACCAGAAGTCCTTCCCCTAAATGCATAAGTGCAAAGTCAGCCCTGAGAAAGAACCCAGCCACAGCTGGGCTTTCCAAAGCCTTTGCTCCTTGCTGGGCTTGGCTTTGCACCTTTAAACTTGACCCCAGACCTCCAGACTTGGCCCACATCCCAGACGTGACCGGTGTTGAGTCTTGGTCTCACCCTATGGGGAAACTGAGCCCCACAGTCATTCCCAGCAAGCAGTGCCTCCAGGGGAGGGCTGTGCCACAGAGTGCCAGTGGGTCCCTCCAGGGACCATCACCAGGGGCTCTGTCACCTGATGCTTCCAGCTTAGACAGGAAGGTGAGAGAAACCACCTTCCCACCTCAGCTGAAATATGCCCACAGGAAGACATTAATGGCCAGCAGGAGAACAGCATTGGCATTGCAAACAGCCTTCCACAGGGGCTTTTCCTCAATGCTGGTGAGTCTCTGCTCCAGGGTAGCTCTCTCCTCCTGGGACAGGGTGGGTGTGGGGCTGGTGGACAGACCACAGAACCACAAATACACCATTTTCCAGCAGGGAGGCTTGGCTGCTGCAAGAGACAGACCACAAAACGGGTGTTAAAACCTACTGACACTTTCCCTCCCTCTTCCCACTAGTTTGGAGGTGCATTAGCCAATCTGCAGTGGGGTTTGAGAGGCACCTGGGGTAGGAGATGCAATATCAGGATGGGAAAGGGAAAGAGAAAGGGAAAGGGAAACTTATCCCTCAACCATGTACAGCACAGCCTGATTACAGTCAGTTGATTGCAACACCAATCGCTCATTAGTTAATTAAGAGACCTCTTCCCCCTCCTCCCCAACCCAGCTTCCATCCACTTTCAAAAATTCCTGACAGCATGATGGTCCATTTAGAGATATCCTGGCTTGTTTATTACACATGACATGGCAGGTGAAGTGTGTGTTTTAATTGTCAGCCTGGTGCTGTGTGTATTTCAGTGGCTGTTCTTTCCAAATATAACCTTTTTTTGAAATGCAGGATGTCATAGGGCCTTGAAAAAAGGTGTTACCCTGAAAAAAAACCTCATTAAACTGTCAACTGCTGTGTTTCACATTTCCTTCCCCATCATTACTAATTACCAAAGTACCAAGACACTTGTTTATAAAAATCTGAGCTAGTTAAGTGAAATAGGAATTGATAAGAACTAATAAATAATGCTGAATGACTGCAGTCAACCCAAAACTTATTCTACTGGTCAAAAAAAAAAAAAAAAAGGAAGAGATTTCTTTAGTTGTACACTTCTGTTTGACTTGACTGTAATTGGTACCAGTGTCCTTTGGACTGACCAGCGAAAGGAAGGAGTGAAGAAATCTTGTGTATGTGCCTTTATTCTGAGGTTTCTGCTCTGTAACCTTTGAAGGTTAAGCTGAAAACCAGAAAGCTGCAATTTTTAATAGATTTGCAGAATAAAGCTCTGTCCAGTCTGAAAAGAACTTGCCTATGTAGCATCTCCTGCTACATGGTCCTGATGACTCCTTAAGCTCATTTGACCCTTTGCTTTCTTTTTTATTAGATACCCTTGGCAGGTCACACAGCTATTTAAGCTCTGAGTTTTAACCATGCCTCATATCCTAAGAGAAGATGAAAGATACTGTTGGCATTATGTAAAAGAGAGAACTGAGGCTTGTAAACATCCACAAAGTGCACAGGTCTGCTCCCTGGGCCTCACGGTCCCTTCAGATCGCGATGTTATTTTGACACAGTTTGTGGCAGCACCACTGGATGAGTTTGATCCTAGCAATGACGAGGACAGGAAGGGATGCCACTTTCACATGCTGAAAGTTGCAATTACAGAGCCTGCCATGACTTTCATAGTGCTGGTGGTAGCTGCTTGCTTTGGCTAAGGCTGCAGTAGTGCTGTGGAGCTCAGGGGCATCTTGGTGAAGCACACAAATTGATGCAGTGTCATGGCACAAAGCCCCAGTGTCAGCGGGGTGAGGGGCAGTGCCCCTGCAGCACAGACCTCCACCCTCCCAAGGGATGTTCCCAAGTGCCCATTAAACTCATCTAAGGAGTCCAGCAAACAGCTGAGTGTCCAGGCCTGAAGTGCTAAAATCAGCCTGTGACTTGGGCAGAACTGGACCAGGGTAGTTTGCATTTGTTCTAGGGAGGAGGAGGGAAAGCACTTTACTGAGTGGTGGGTTTTTTTTTTTTTTTTTTTTTGGCAGGTCTTCTGAACCATTTAGAGATTTGTAACATGAAGTGATGTTGGGAGGACCAAGAAGCACAACATTTTCACTTGTCACATCCTTATAACTGCTGTACCTGTAAATACAAGCCCAGACTCCAGTAAATGCAACAGGTGGCCTCTCATGAGCTTTAGGGACTTGCATGAGGTCCTGGCTGCGCCCTCACATGCACATGAGCGTGTCTGTTCACAGACAATCACCCTACCTGTCTCCTCCTTATCGCCTGACTCTGCACTGTTGACCAAGTCATTCTCTCTATTGGCTGAACTGATCTGTGCTGCCTCACTCTTGCAGTTTTTCAGGTCAATGGCAGGTGCTTCTCTGTGTCTGGTCCACCAAGTCAGGCATGAGAGCTGCAAAGTGGGACAGAGAACAAACAAGTTATTGCCTGTCAGTCCCAAAGTGTCATGACAGTCACCTCCCCCTTTGGGGAGCACAGGTCCAAGATGGTGCTGAAAGAACTATTTGGGGTGATCTCCCACTGTCCCTCACCTCCCTTCTGCACAGGTGGTGCCATCCAAACGAAATGAAAAAGCTGAGGAAAAGTGTGAATTAATCTAGCTTCTTTCCTTCTATTTTTTTAAATAACCTGTTCCATCCCTGTCTCTATCAGGAGTAACCTTTTAGTAGCCATGGAAGAAGCAGCTTCCTCTTTATTAGTCTCACATGATTGACATGAAATAATGATGATCTGCATCCTGAATGGCAGCCCTCCAGTGGAGAGGGGTAATAAAATCAATCAAATAAAAATTAAATAAATAAGCCAAGATATCTCTCTGGTAAGAGGCACAAACAGCAGTTGTACCATTAGAAGATTTTGTTTCCAATTCTAGAATTGGGCCAATACAAGATATTACCTCCCTCTGAACTCTTTCAGTGAAAGAACCATCCAAAGCCACAGAGGACGATCAGTCCTGGCCAGGCTGCTGTGTCTGCAACCTCCTCTGCTTTACAAATGCAAAAAGGTCTGAAACTCCCATCCCAGGGCAAGTCTGAAAGTCTTCTCCAGCTGGGGAGTGCACACAGGGAGTGCACAGGAGGCAGCAACTTTGCAAACCTCTCAGTGGTCCTCTGGCAGCTGTGGGGTGGAGTTACCCACCCCAGGGGCTCAGGGCTTTGGATTTAAGCCAGGCCTGTGGCTGCTTTGGCTGACCACAGCACACCAAGGAGGCTGGGGGCATCAGCACTTCCCAACCGTGCCTGGCCAGGCCAGGCCAGGCAGCAAGGACCACGCTCATCAATCCCTCTCAAACACAGCTGCCCATGGGCCTGTCCTCCTGTTCTACCCACAGCTGCCTGGCAGAGGGGTGCAGGATGGCACTGGGGCAGTGGTGACAACAGGTCAGGCAAAGTCACACGTGTGCCTGAGCAGCAGCTGCCTCCCTGCCCTGCCCACGTGGAAATGAACGTCTCAAATGGGTCACTTCCAAAGCAGCGTGAGTTTAATCTTTGAATTTTACACACACAAATCTAGGCAGGAGTTTCCAGCTGACACAAAATGTTGCATAATTTCCAGAAGATTTATAGCTTTATTTAAATCATTTTCAACCAAGATGAGCACTGGGCAGGGCTAATCTTTCTTGTCATGATGTGCTAAATTGCTTTGATTTGATGATCCTCATCTTTCTCAGGGATTTTTTTTTTTTTTAATCACTTAGGAAATGTCACTGGAACATAGCAAAGTTTCAGTGTACTAAAAGATTTCCAAAACTTTTTCTTTTCTCTTCTCTTCCCTCACATCACTGAATCACTCTCCCTTTACACTACAGCAAAATCTGGCAGGGCTGGGGTGTACCTGGGGCTCAGACTCCACCAGATGGAAGCAATTCCCAATGGAAAGCAGTATAGGCACACAGGTAACCTCATGACGTATCATCCCACTGACCCACCCAGGGGCTGGTGCATCAGTCGTAGCCAAACAAAGCAAACCACCACCTTGGAGAGCTCCCTGGTGAAGCACCTCACCAACACTTCCCCTGTGGTGGGTTTTGGCTGACTGTATTCCTTGAGATCCCTCTTTCTCCTCTTTGCTACTGCTAGAAGGACAGATGCAGGGCAGAGCAGCAGCTCTGTGTGGCCATGGAGGCCTCCACAGGGCTGGCTATGCTTCCTTGGCACAGACTTCCAAAGGAATGGGATGGGGAGGCAGATGATGGTGTTTTGCGTGCCTGAAGAAAGCAGGCAAAAGTATAAGGAAGAATTGCTGAGAGGGGAGCTGTGTCAGCATAACTGGCTTGGACCTTGGAAATGCTGCCTGAGGCCACCATGCCCAAGGGCAGGGGAGAGGGAAGGAGCAGCTTGGTGGGTCCTGGGGAGCCCTGTGGCTCTGCTCCCAACTGCAGACCCTTGTGTGGACACTCCCTGGGAAGCCCTGTGTCCCCTCCTTAGTTTGCTCCTCTGTGAGTGCCTGGTTCCCACAGGAGCTGAGCGAGTTTGGCTCTCAGTGGCACTAAATGATGCTGTGGGAGCTTCAGCTGCAGCACCTCACAGTGCACAGGGTGAGGTCAAGTCAGCCAAAGGGGGCTTGGTGCTCCTCCTTGGCTATACACCAAAAGGAGCTACTGAAGCCAGACCTCAAGACATGGGGAAAACAATTCAACCCCAGAGTACATCAGGTGGAATTGCCAATCCATCAGCCTGTCTGGGTGAGCCCTGACACATGGGGAGTTGACCTGTTGGTCTAGCATTTGTGCTTTGTGGGCTGTTCCTCTCCCTTTTCACCCTCACAGTCTCCTTGGATAAAGGAGTTTGCAAGAACTCAGCAAAGTTTTTCTTTTGTTGTTTGTAAACTAGAATAAATCCTTCTGTTCCAAAATGCCATCTGGCACCTGACAGTTGTGTTTCAGCTTCACAGTCTCAAATTTAATTGTAAGCTCTTTTGCAGGGTTTTCAAGGACAGCGTGACACAATATGGACTACCTACAATGAAGACATATGAACTCTGGAGCATACCAAACAAATTCCTTGCATACTTGTTTTCCAGCACAGCATCAATCACCACAGGGATGGGAGAACGTCCAAAACAGCAGGAGAAAATGCTACAGCTTGCAGTTCTCAGATTGTAATTCATTTAAAGCCAGGAACATTAGCTGTACCACTAAAACATCAGATACAAATCTCTTTTCTCCTTTTGCCCATTTACTATCTCAAAAGCATTGAGACTCAATATTTAAAGTTGTCCAGTGTAGATCCTCAGCCGGTGTAAAGCGACATAACTGTGCTCAACAGCTGTTCCTGTTCTTTGAAGGCAATGGAGCTATGCTGATTTACATCTGCTGAGGTATGATCTATCACTGTATTTCCTTGGCTTTGTCTTTTTGGCTTGTTTTTCTTTTCTTTTTTCCTTGACAAAACAAATGACACAATTCCTAGCTCTTATACCATGTCTTTCATCATTCCATCTCAAAGCACTGCGGTTAAGAACTAGCAGGACTAGCCCTGTGCGATCCTTGTGGGAGAAATATCCGAGGCTCCCAAAGGGAACTGACTAACACAGGGGACTGGGAAGCACTGGCACTTCAGATATCGTCACCCAGGACACCCACTACCAGCCCATCAGGGGGGACATACAGGCTCTTCCCCATAGGATTGCCCACTTCCATGCCACTTGAGGTAAATAATGGCCAAACACAAAGGCCTGTGCCAGTTTCTATCCAGAGAGTTGGAGCCTGACGTGTCCACCCTGATTTCTAGCTCCTGCCTTTCCTTCTGACCTTGAGCCACCTCAGCACAGCCAGAGACTCACTGGAGATGAGGAGACAAGCCCTGCTTGCAGGGCACCATGAGATAACACCACACCAAGAGTGATGGTCCAAACCTACACCTGCACTCATGTCTGGGGTGAGTCTGACTAAGAAAAACAAAAATAGCTGGTCTTAGTGCTGACCACTCAGATTCCTGCCAGACAGGCAGCAGCACTGTCTCCTACTTCAGCTTAAACCCCACACCTTCACTTTGACTGTTCTCTTTAGCAAGCTCTCCTCTCTCCCTGGCTCTCCAGATGTGCCTGGGGTGCCAGCCACCACCCCTCTCATCCTTTGTTCCTCTGGGATAACTGCACACAGCCATTTCAGACAAAATCCTGTCCTGCCTGCCCTTTTTGGCTCTTTGAAGGATATTTCAAATAAGGTGCCTCATATCCAGCACCTATAAACTCACACATTTCAGTAGAAATACCACTGAAAACATCCTCCGAGGAATCTCTTATGATCATAACCTCTCTTTCCCTAATTCTATTATAGGAGGCCTTCATCCTGAACTGCCCCTCCTGAAAGATGCCTTAAATGTTTTCATACCTCTGAGGTCACAGCAAAAATCCTGTAGGTGCTGTGGCCAGTTTCTTCATTTCCTGGACTGTCAGTGTGATGCTCCCTATTCGCCAGTGCTGTGTTAATGCATCTTATCTTGCTGTTGCTGTGGGCAGGGAGCACTGCACATGTTTAGTTATCACAGGTCAGATGATGAGTGGGAACTCATTAAACCACAGTAATTAATTGCTGGCAACCATCTGGCCACCCCTGAGCAGTAGTGAACAACGTAAGCGGCAGAACTAATGCTGCCTCCTTGCCAGTATTTCTCTCTCCCATGTGGATCCTCTGATAGCTAATAAAAGCTGAGAGTTTATCTCCAAGCAGACACAAAGACTCTCTCTCTCCCCTCATCTCCTCTATCTGAGCACCTGCTTTCATGTAATCTTTAGGAGAGGGGTGTCTTTGACACCACTAACATTCCCATCAAACATTGATGGAACTGGTTAATGCTTTACAGGTTATGAGGAAGCAATAGATAGAAAATGCATGCAGTTAGACAGGAAAAAATAGGTCTTTTAAATCGATCCAGTAACCTTTGCTTAGAGGTGGATGGCAGTTTTGTTATATTGGCAGCTGCTTTAAAACTTGGGACTGGGAAGAGTTGCTTTAAGGTCTTTTTATATAAAACCTCCCAACTCTGCACCATTTTAATGTGCTAAGTAAAAGAAAGTTATGCTTCACTCAAAGTTATTAAATTTAATTGAGATCACATTGGGACAAAATGTTATTTTCCTAAATGCCCATGTTGCAAAAGATATTAATCTTGTTTGCCTGCAAGATTGATGCTGGCTCTGCTGAAACAGGCTAGATGCTACAATTAGATATATTTAATTCCTCCTCAGCAGTGCTCTGTAATATAATTTCATCTCCTTCCCTTTCTTCTTTTCTTTCTATTCCAGTTATGATGGGCTGTGGTGTCTGCCCAGCTCCAGGCACAGCATGGGAACTCACACTCAATTTGAAGCACTCAGTGCCCCAGAAGCATTAACACTATGCGACCTGGGGAATAGAAAGCTGAGGAGCAAGGGCTTCTTGGCAGCATATGCATTACACACCATTTCTTAACCATGGGAGGAAAAGAAAAGGGCAGATTTCAGAGGTTTTTGGTAACCAAAGGGGGGCTCTGAGAAAAGGGTGTCACTGCAAGTCACTTACCTTTTCTTCAGGGATCGGTGGGGTGCAGACACTAATAAGGACAGTGACAATCGCAGAGAGGACACAGAGGATGAGGGCAAAGTAGAGGTAGTGCAAGTCCTTTAGCACAGCTGGTCTTCTGTCCTCCTCACCACAGGAGGGTGTGCTATAAATAAACTCGATGATCATCCGAACCAGACCAACAGCCAGCCCAACCATGAGGCCCCAGAAAGCACCCTGAGAAAAGCAAGCACAAAGAAAGTCACTGCATGTTACCTTTGGTTGTAGTTTTCCCTCTCCTCTCCCAAGACTTTTCATGCCTGGTGGAAATCCACACTGACATGCAACAAAGGGGGATTTTTTTTCAGTTAAAAATCCTCATTTTCTCTCTCTGTGCTTGAATGTGGGACAGATAGAGCACGAACAGTGCAAGAATCTCCTCCTAACTATTTCTCTAAATAGACTTTAACACATCATCCCTAAATTGCAGAACAACTTCTCTTTCGTGCTTTCAAATGAGACTGCCAAGAAGTGCCACTTGCAGTGACTTCTTGGAAGCAAACACACACTAGAGACTGGGCTAAGATTCACTAACACACACCAGGGAAAGGTTGTCTCATTGTCACACTTTAGCAGGACTGGCTCTGAGTTTAAAGAGTCTCAAAGGCTAAGTGCTGAGGGGAGAGATATTTACTTATTTTATCAAATTAAATACACATATCAATTGGTTGTTGACATTTCACTTACAGGCTCATTAATCCTCTTGCAGAAGATTGCCAGGATGAAGAGAGCTGTGATGGGTGGGGCCAGGTAGCTGGTTATGGACTGAATGTAGTCAAAGAGCTTTCCACTGTTGGCTGATTGAATGACTGGGATCCAGAGAATACTGATGACCACAAGAATGAGGATAAACACTCTGAAAGATGATGATAAAACTCTGTTAGCTCTGCAGGTGGTGGAGTCCACCTGAAAATGAAGTTCTGCAGCAAAACACACTCCCAGTTACTCTCAGGATTTCCTAAGAAAAAATCCAAAGGTCACTCTCAGGAACCTTTCCTTGTGTACACAAGAAAAGAGAAAATTGTTCTCTTCTAGGAAGTAATTCAACTCATTCCCAAAGGTAACTTCACAGTCTTGAGAGTGAGCTGTGCTAAGACTTGCCAGTTGACATGCAGGAGAGATCCACAACAGCAGTGGACCCACAACCAGCCCTTCAGCCTGGTGTGTCCTAGAGTGAGAAATGATCTTCAGTGACCTTGCTCTTGGATGAGACAGAAAGGAGCTGGAAGCTTGTGGAAACAATCTTTCTGCCACCTTTCCAAGCAGGTAATATGCTCAGTCTCTGCTTATTAAAATTGGTTTGGGGTCTCAGGTGTATATTATAACCTTCCTTCACCTTTGCACTGCATGTTACAGAGGTTTATCCATATTGCTGAACAAGAGATAGAGCTGGGAGAATCAGCTTTGTACTTTTCCCTGAAAAAAAACCCCAACACAAACCAGGAGTAATTGCAATGTATCACTCCTGTCTGATGCAAAAATAATATTTTCTTAAAGACCTCTGGTGACAATGACCCCAGAGCACCTTTGGCTTTTCTAAAAGCTACATTTGTAGCAGTATTTATAAGTTTAGAGAAGACAGAGCTAATGGTCTACCCAGCTCAGTGATACAGTCAGTGTTTCTCTCTGACCACGTCTATCCAAGATGAACCTAGAAAGCATAATGCTCCTTCCCAAGCTGTGTTCCTGCTCTGTATTATAGGCACCAGATTTTTCTCAGTGAGTCCAGCCTGAAGAATTTAAATGCTGCAGTCAAAACAGATGATGAGAGGAACGAGACATAAATAAATGTAAGGACCTGCCCACAACCATCAGCTCCTGCTCTGAAGCCTGTCTGCGGATCCGCTGCCAGATGTCTATAACGAAGAGAGTGCTGCTGCTGTTGAAAATGGAGGTGAGGGAACTCATCAAGGCTGCCATCATCACTGCAATCATCAAACCCCGGAGCCCTGGGGGAGCAAAGGAGGGAAGGAAAATCAGCACTAGACCCTGGGCCCCTGAGCACTGGTATTTTCATCCTGATGTCTGGTAACAGCAGTAAGATTTCCACATCCTTGGGATGGATAAGGGCAGTCCGGTCCCCTCGTGCAAAGCTCATGGCCATCTCTCTAGGTGTGTTTCTTACCATCAGGCATGAGTTCAATCACCAGTTTGGGGTAGGCAATGTTGGAACAACCCACTGCAGCTCCACAAACCCTTTTACAGATGTCTGGGTCCACACAGCCCACTTCATCTGTAGAAGACACGAAAACAAGAAGTCAGTGTAAACCCCACTGAGCCACAGGTTGTTTAGTTAAAGGGAACAAATACTGATGCTTTGTATGGTTTCATATAAATTCAGAGGTTGCAGCTGGAATGCAGCTACAATGAGGGGAGCTGAACAGTATTTTACATCCTATAATAAAGGTAAAGCTTTGAGATGACATTTTGCAATTCTGTTCAGGGCACAGATAAAACTCTCCTGGATGTTGCATAATTGTAATCCTTCATGATTTGTCATTTGTGGGAACTGGATTGTTTCCATGAACCTGTCAGCTGGGTTCCCAGGGATGTTGCAGGCTGACTAAATCCTATTCAGGAAATCTGGGAGATAAGCACTTTCCTCCAAGAGTAGTCCTCCTAACCAAGGTATTCTTCCTGGGAATAGGCATGCTCTGGAGAAACCAGCAATGAGAGTGCCTTGGGAGATAACAGAGGGTTCTTTTGTATAATCCACAAGGAACTGAATGAATTTGTGTGGTAGATTGTTAAAACTCTCCAAAATACCTAATGAATGTATTTCCATAGGACCTGAAGGACAGCCCTCAGTGCTCCGTGTATTTCATTTCATTTCACTGATTTCCTCAGACAAATGGATGCAAGGTCCACAGGGATGGAGCTATATGGCCCCAGTGGAAAATATGCCCCATATGGATACTCCCACTGACTTCTGCCACTGTGGGAGAACTGGAGGTGGAGGAAGGGTGTGGGAACACCAGGGTACAACAGGAATCTATATGAGCACATCTGCAGGACAGCAGTTCCTAAGATGTAAAAATGCTGGCAGACCTGTGTGGGATTAGTGCTCCTGGCAGATACGAAGCCCTGTGGCAAGGAACATGGGAAGACTTACCTGGGTAAAGAGCTCTGCTGATCATCCCTGGCATGACAAGGAAAAACATAGGGAAGATTTTCAGATATCCTCCCAGCACCGATCCACCTTTGGCATGGGAAAGGTTCTTGGCAGAGAGAGACCTCTGGACTATCACCTGCAATCAGTGCAGAAAGGGAACAGAGAGTAAAAAGGAAGCACAACAGAGAGAGAGCAGGATCCATCCTCTCTCTGTCTCTCCTTCTCATGGATGACTTTCATCTGACAGGATCCCAGGGTGTTTCGCATGCCAATGGCAACTTTCCCACCTCAGTTGACTGCAGCCTGCTGCCACTGCTCCAAGCTCAGTGCACAGGCTACAGGAGAGGGCAGCGTGGAAATTTCCCTTAGAGGAAAAATTTCGCCCTTGACTGAAATGAAGCCACCTTGAGGGCTGGAGACAGCAGCTGTATGGCAGCAAGAGACATGGAATGAAGCAGACTGTAGGTGGTTTGGTGAAAGCTCAGTGGTGGGGTTTCATAATTATCCCATCCTAAAGTACAGAAGCACTGTGTCTTGAGAAACACAGACAGATTTCCTTGTTTGTAGCTTGAAAAGGAATAAGAGACATGAGACATCTGGGAATATGAATGGC
Source organism: Corapipo altera (assembly GCF_003945725.1). Taxonomy (NCBI): domain Eukaryota; kingdom Metazoa; phylum Chordata; class Aves; order Passeriformes; family Pipridae; genus Corapipo; species Corapipo altera. The sequence goes on along the minus strand of NW_020884899.1, from coordinate 6,589,685 downwards.
TTGTCTGGAGGTCTATACAAGGTCACTGCAGAGCCAGTTCCAGACCAGCATTTTTATACCCTTGTCATGCTAACTGCATGAAGACTCCCAGTACTCACCATACCACAGTGGGATAAAGACAGGAGAAAATAACCTGTTCTCACTGCATTAAGAAGTGCCCAAAATTAGCAGCTTGCTGAGAAGGTGGAAGGAATGAGATATTCTGGTCTAGACCAGTAAAATGGTAGTAACTCCTGCACAATGAGACACAGGTAATTTTTCAGCTCACAGATCCACAAACTGAGGACTGGGCTGAAAGTAACAGCATGGTGGTTCATCTGCTGAGGGAAAGACTTTCCTTACCTGGTCAGTGCACCAGCACCAAAGAGCCAGCACAGAGAGACCAAATATAAGGCCAGGCCAAGGAATGTCTCCTGTGATGGGATCCCTGAACAAATGAAAGGCATCTGCACGTGGGAGGTGACAGGTCGTGTTTGGGACTGTGATCTTTGGTATTGCTGTGCTGTATTTCTCCTGAAGTCCTTCATACCAGCCAACTTTCTCAAATCCTGAAAAGAAAATGCCAGTGATTTAAGGACTGGTACATCCTGCAAAGTTACTGTCTTATCTGAGTCTCGTGATTACTTTTTTCTCTTATCTTCCTCTTATCTCCTTTCTTTTCATTCCACCCTTGCTTTTGGCAGTCAGGGTTTCTACAGAAGTCAGTTGGATTTTGCCCAGAGTCCTTGTGGTTTAAATAGTGCATCCTGGAAAAGGATCAATGCTGGAAAATCTCCATGATCCTAATCCTCACAATGTTCTCAGCATCTTGTCTTTACTCAGACACCCTTCAAGAGCTAGAGCAGCAAGGTATGACATGGAAAAAGATATACCTATATTTCTGATTGCCAAGGAGGTTTAAAGCAAAGACTGATGATGGTCAGTCCCTTGTTGCTTTTTATTTTTTTACAGTGCTCAGTTACGCCCACATGAATCCACAGTAACTCCCAAAATCAACAGTGAAAGTCAGCAGGATTACTCTGAACTGACATGAGTTTAATGAGAGATGAATTTGACTCTGAGAATGTGATGTTTCAAAGCTCTTTGGCAACTCCAGCGAGGTGAAGTTATCTGGAGCCTCACCTCCATACAGCTAGTGCAAAGGATGAAGCAAGTCTGATGACTTGGAGGATAAGAGCTGTGTTGGCACCACTTCTGTGCACGGTTAAAACTCATTTCTGCACCACACATGAAAGGGTGAGGCACCCTGCTAAGGTCTGATGGCCTTGGGACCATTAAACCCTTACCTATGAACATGAGGACCAAAGCTCCCAGCACCATGATCACGGTCTGCAGCACGTCCGTGTAAATCACAGCTGTTAAACCACCTGCCAGGAGAACCAGGGACAACAGGCAGAGTGTGTCACCACGTACAGGGAAACAGGTACCTCACCTGGAAAAAGGCTGTCCTCGGCCCCAACTCTGTGATTTCAGGACAGACCCACTTGGAGAAGCTGGTACTGAGCTGGTCCCCAGGAGCCCACAGCTGTCAGAAGCCCTCCCATGAGGAATGGCCTGAAGGGCTTTTCCACATTCATGAGAGAACTCAGAGGTATTTTATCATCCTAATATCTAAAGGTGGTAATTTTGCAGAACAAGAAAAAAATAGCAAATACGGGCAGTGGGATCTGAGCACCTTGTGCAGTGTTAGGAAACCCTCTAGAAAACAGCAATGTTTCCCCCATTCCAGTTTCCCTTGGGCCAGGAGGGAATAACCAGAGGTCTCCAACAGCTGGGAGTGATAGGGCAGGTACTACCAGCAACCAGGGCAATCTCTCCCTCAGACCAGGCCCTGAACACTTTCCCCTATGCAGGAAATGAAAAACTTATATCTGAGGCTCCAGTTCATAACGTTTCCTTTAAAATCAGCTATTTACCAGCTATGGTGTAGACAGCAGTCACTGCTAGCAAGACCACAGTGGACAAGTAGAGGTTCCAGCCCAAAGAGATTTGGATGAACAATGCTCCGGAAAAAATGTCTGTCTGGAATAAAAAAACCCAAGGGCAGTCTGGCATTAGTGGTGCTTCGTGCAAGTGAAATCTAATAAAGCAGCTTGCAGCCCTCTGCGGCTGAAAGCGTCGACGAGGGAGGACACCACGAAGGTGAAGAGGAGGACAGAGCTGTTGGGGCTGTTGGCTGTGAACCTTGTTCTGAGTAAAAGGAAAAACTTTCCTTTAGCTCAGAGTTCTCGGGAGCATGAGGGTAAAAATCAAGGTCCTATGCCAAGGGACCAAAACGTCATCAAAACAGAGATGATCTTCATGTCACAGAATCCTCACTGGGACAGACAAGCACTGGTGGAAATTGTCACTCCTTTTGCTGACTGTGAAGACATCCGTGGGCAGGAGAGCCCATGTATCCACAGGCAGACACAGGATAGAAAGCAGAGACCACATTCTTCCCAGGACTACATCTTGGTGGGCTAGTGGCCAGGAGACACTCCTGCTTGAAAGACCCCTATAGAATCACTGGTGTCTTACACCATGATTTATCTGAAAAGGTCAACAGCTTGCTTTTCTGTTCATGCAGTTCACCCTACCAGAATGACTCCAAAAAAAACAGGTTATACCTGCTGAGGACCTCACTAGAAATACAGAAACCCCTATTGGCTGTGTTTTGTTTGGACCTTCTGGCAGAGTGGCACCAGAAACGGGGTGAAACCCGGAATTACACAGATAATATCATTCAAAATTGCGGAAGGTGATATGGGAGATATTTGTGTTGGGAAATCAGTTTGAAGGACACCTGTAAATCTGGAATGCAGTGAGATACAGGTGAAGAGACATTTGCCAAGGGAGACAGGAGGGATGGGGCAAGAATTCCATTTGCGGTGCCTGAAATTATTAGCACCTTAAAAGCAAGGACCCAGTGCAATCCCTGCCCTCTGCAAACCCGAGACAGGACTAGCACAGCCAGTACATCACAGGAATCACGGTGCCTTCTGGGGTTTCACTTCCCAGCAGGAAACACAAACACCTCTGTAGCCAGGCAGGATCAGTCCTCTGACAACACTGCTTATTGAGATACTTTGTTTTCTTTGCAAGCCAAGAAGACTCTGCAATGCCCTAGTTGTTAACCTATGTTTGGGCAGAAAGCACAGGGAGAAAAATCCTTCTTGTAACCAACTGCCTGCTGTCCAGCCAGCCGCTAAATGAGCTCTGCACAAACAATAGCACCCCTTAATAGAAAGCACCTGTCATGCCCATAAACTCCACCAGCCACATCCATCAGCCACGCGTGAATTGGCTGCACGGAGGAGAAACCACTGAGATGAAACAGCACTGACGGGGGCCAGGGTCCTGCTCTGAAAAGCACTGGCAAATTCTGCTCTGCTGAAGGTCATTCTGAAAGACAGCTCTGCTTTTGCCACACGGCTGTGTGGCTGTGCACACTGTGGGCTGTGGCAGGAGAGGTCTTCCATTTACCCCCTGATGGGTAAGGAGGCTTCAAATGCCTCTTGGCAAGACTTCACCCAGGGCAATGCTTCAGTCCCACAGAGCAAAGCTCCTGGTGGCAGTGGTGACAGCAATGGGTGACATGACCAAGAGCTGCCCATTAGAGGAGCAAATCTATCCCACCCTTCCAGCCTGGAACTCCTCTTCATGTCCCTCCCAGGACCTGAGACATAATAAGCCTGGGAGAAGGACTCTGAAACCAGCAGCAAATCTCCAGTCAGTGCTTCCCAAGGCAATTTGGCAACTAAATACTGCAGTAGGGTCTAGTAAAAACTGACTTGCACTGGCCTTGGGACAACGAGCTGGAGACAAAGGACTGACATTTTCAGTCCCTGTAATGGACTCTGAAATACCGTCCTCTCCCTCCAAGGGCATAGGTAGTTCTTAGTATCTGAGCATAAATTCTGCTTCTGTAAGAATGGCATTTAAATGGGGAAATACCTTGTAGCTTACATTACTTTTTGGTTACCAGCAGGGTACAATGCTACAAGCAATCCAGAAAAGATGCTGAGTTTTGTCTTAAGCCAGAACACTCTACCCTTTTTGTACAACACAAGTGATAGAAAGAAAAAGAAATAGCCATAACATACCTAATGCTGAAAACTCAGCTACAAGAACAGCAGCAGGTTTATGATAATTTAATAGAATTTCACCTCTACAAGATGCAGCCAGCCAGATTCTCAGATGGGGTAATGCTGCCCTTCCTCTGTCCCTATTGCCTCAGGTTTGATCTGATAGAAGAGGAAAAGCAGGCAGACAGCTCGTGGTACTTATACTGTTTAGTAATTAGGTGCACATCCCTGTAAAGTTCTCACTGTGTGTTGCTGTTTAATGAGGGCTCTCTCTCTTAGGATAGGTCTCTGTGATCAATACAGAGGCAAGTGTTTACCTGAGCAGAGCAGCACAAACACACTGCTGTTGTTTCTGGGAGCTGAGCTGGTCCTCTCAAGGACATCTGAGTTCTCCAGGAGCAGCCCTGAGTTGTACCAGGATGACCTACCCCCGCCCTAGACAACAGGGTTTGTGTTCAATTGGATACATACGGATATCTTGGTGAATATGTAGAGAATCAGGGACAGTATGGACATGTAGATTTGTATCCTCTGCCCTCCAAATCTCTTCTGCAGGTACTCAGGCATGGTGACTACTCCTGCTGAGATGTAAACAGGCACAAAGATCCAGCCGAGGGCCAGAAGTGCCCAGGTGGCCTGTTAAAGAGACAGAACATAAAGGCACATGATTCAACACATGGGAACAGCTTTTCCCTCTGTTCTGTCAGTGGACATCCTAAGAAAGCACAAAGGTACAGTGCCTTGCAGTGTATTGGAGAAGCAGTCCAACTTTTTCTTCCTCCACTGGAGGAATTACTACAATTCAGTTAGAAGCTTTTGAAGTTCTTCTCCTAAGCCCTGTGTCTCTCTGTCATGGGTGGCACATCCCATTCCATCTCCTGATCTTTCGGTCAAGGTGGTGTGTCTGTTTGCTGTGGCTCTCTGAAAGATGGTGCTGTATTTGGTGGCCTTTGAGGCCACTGATGCTGTGTCAGTGAAGAGTTAAGTGATTCAGAGCAGGATGGGAGCATCTGTTTATTGCTTGATTAGCAAGTGATGAGGCTGAGGCAGCAGACTGTCCCTGCGGAGCATAAAAATAAGCAACGGCAAGACTCTGCTGGGCTGTTCTCCTTGCAGGCTGACACAGATGTGCTTCTGTCACTGGTAGATAAAGGGGCAGTTCAGTTGCTCTGTCACAGGTGAAGAGTCTTTTGGAAGGTGTAAGGGCATCTCCCACTATGTATTTTTTCTCTGATTCCCAGTAAAAGCCCAAACAGGAGAACTTGAAGGTAAAAAAAAGTCATTGGATTATCAAACCTCACCCTCTGGCTGTCTTGGGCCATTACCTTTCATCCAAGTACCTTACATTAGTCCAGATTTTATTTCAATCAGTTACTTAAGTTTTCAGAAAAGAAACTGATCCCTGTGAGCAGAGATTGTGACTGATTGAGGAGAACAGCCATGGCTCCTGCAGTGACAGAGACTGGCTGAGGTGAAAGATGCTCATATGATCCCTCTGGCTGAGTGAAGTCCCACGATAAAGGGAGAGAATAATGGCATATCTAAGGTGCCTTTCCACTCTGAAAGAAATTAATCTAAACTCATGAAGTTAGATTTGCCCTGACGTACAATCTTGTCTTCATGGGCTTCTAAAGTGACTTGAATAGATTTCCTAAATTACAGCAATATTGGTATGTCCTATGTGTACCAGGCTGAACACAGTCTCTGGTTTCTTCTCAAAGGACTTAAAGGTGATCTTAATGGTCCAGAAAAAAAAAAAAAAACAGTCCAGTGAATAGATATCCCAGGAAAGAGCTTTCGGTGGGCCCTGCCTGTGCTGTGGCAAGTACCCAGCACCATTAGCACTCTCTGCTGATGTAGACAAGAGATTCAGAGTTAAGTGAGTGATGTTTATTGTGAGGCTGGCACTAATCTCACTCCTCATCACTGCAGCTGAGAAATTTCATTAGCATTGCACACAAAGGGCCTGGTTTTCATGCTCTGTGCGGTGTCAGTGGCAATTTTCCAGGCCACTTCCACAGGGCAGAATCAGACCTGCCTTCACACCCAGATGTTCTCCCCAGAGATGCCACATGTTGGCAGCTGACAGGTGAAGGCAGTGTTGCTGATTCTCATGGATTTACACTGAATTTAGGAGAACATGCTGCCTTTTTTGCTTTTTAAACTCCCTGTACCCAGAATCCTGTGATTATCCAAGTACCTTTCCAGCATTCGTTATCTTTTATTTTAATCTTCATGAGTGCAGACTAAAGCTTAAAATTATGGCCACGTGCTTCTGAGAAGGTCAAAGAGCTAATAATTCTAATGGATTCCACTTAAACTAAAACAAAGGTCTCACGTTTTCAAGGCTCTTGGAATATCTGGAGGCTTCTCTCATGAGGCTTGAGCACTTGTTGCTGCTGATACTGATAAGCACCTGATTTTGGAGGCAAACCCACAGTCTATTTGTAAACAACAACATCTTAGTTGACAGGAAAACTGACTTACGTTCCACTCAAAGGCCCCAACAGCAAGGCCCCCAGCTGCTCCAGTGCCCGCCAGGCCGATGAATAAGCCACTGCCCACATTGCTTGACATCAGGGATGCCCCAATCTGAAACACATGGCACAGGAACAAAGCCCACAGAGTCACCCTGAGGAACTTCTATATCAGCCCAAGCATTTTCCCCTTTTCCCAGGACTTCATCTCCTTGTAGTTAGGTAGCTGGATGCTGATGGACAGTTGAGTTTTCCTTCACCTTCTGAAAAAAACCCTACATTTTTGTATCTTAAAATATGTGTGCCCGCTCCCTTCCACTGCCCCCACCCCAATGCAAAGCTTAAACTCAGAATCAGAGTTCACTTTTTCAGTGGTTCTCCTGAGACACAGGCCCCTTGTGGGGAGAACAGCAGGGTGAGGGAGGTCTGGTGTCAGCCAGAGATACCTCAGTGTCCATGAAATGTGACGGATTTCTCCATTCCCTTGTTAGTCAGCCAGCAACATGCCTGCTCTGACCTTGCTGACCCTTGCTCTACCTCCCCGTGTCTTGCTGACAGCCCCTTTTTAAGTTTTACACTGAACATGGGGGGTGGTGGTTCACACATCCACGGTGACAGGAGTGCTCCCTCGAAGCTCCTCCTAAGGGAGGAGATCCCCGAACCGTGGCATGGACGGTGTTAGAAACATGCAGGTCTTTTGTGTTCAGTGTGTGTGTTCGAAGCGATCCAGCTCTGCAGCAGGCTGGAAAATGCTAATGACTCAGGTTAACTTCAACTGCAGGCTGTGGGCATGGCAGGCTGTCCCTACCATGGCTCATTGACACCCTAACTGGGAGAATGCCAGCTCTAAGGCTCCTTAAACAGGGCAAAGGCTATCTGACTAAATTACTATTTTTATTGGCACAAAGCCTCACCTCCTTTCTTTATGCCAGCATCAAGTCTCTCTCAAATGAGTTACCAAAAGGACAAGTCAAGCCCTTTTGTCCTAAAGTCTGCTTTTAGGCACATTGCCTAGGAGGAGCTTTTCTCTCCTTAGTATTGCTACATGTGAAATAAGGAATGATAGTTGATCTGCTTCTCACCTTTGAGCAAGGTAAAACATTAATATGACATCAATATCCACACTGACTCCTGCTGACAGCTCTGCCTCCTTGTCTAGGAAAACTCTTGATTAGAGAGCTGGCTGCAACATGAATTAGCAATTGGTACTCTCAAGAAATGTAACCAGTTTTCCTGATATGTAGATCAGACACAGAAATAGAGAAGATACATTGCAGAGCGGCAGCAATTTAATATCAGGGTTTAGTTGAGGTTGCTTAATTCACAGCTGAAAGCTGTCACTCCCATAAAAAAAATAATAAAATACATGTAAGCCAGTTTTGAACTCAAGGTGGAGGCCACAAGGAGCTGAGCCTGCAGGAGTGCTGCAGAGGTGGAATCAGCTCTGACAAACAAAACTGGAAAGGGAACAGCATTAGAGGTTGCTCTTTTACCTAAAATGGTTCCAAAGAGCCAAGAGTTGACCTGTACCCAACAGTCTCTGTGGTCACCTGTGGCTGGAGCCAAAAGCAGTGAGAATGTTTTGGATTTGTTTTGGGGCTTTTTTAATAGAAGGGGAAAAAAAAAAGAAGAAGAAAAAAAAAGAACAAAATTGAGGAAAAAATGTTTCATTTTCATATCTTTTAATTTTCCCCCTCCTAATTAGAGAAAACCATCAAGCTAAGTATTTTCAATTAAATGTCACTTGGCCGAGACAGTAGTATAAAGAACATTTAAGAAATGACATATTTTAGAGAGGTATGTGTGTCTCTGATGGAGCAGACTGAAAATCTAGCCTAGTGAATTTATGAGCAACGCACAGCCAAAGTTAAAAAAAGAAAATAAACCAGTGTTTTGGTTGAGAAGTGCATTCCGTTACCCATGACTCACTGGAGAGATATATGGGTTATACAGTCTGGCATTGGCTGAGAAGAATCTTTATTCCTGTGGTGTTTTTATTCCTTTCAAACTTTAAATTATCTTTGTATGTACCTTTCACTCCCAAGAAGAGGTGCCTTCAATCCATTATTTTTTTCTTCATAGTGAAGATTTATACTTCAGTGGTTTGAAGTTTATATCCCTTACATTGTTAGTCAATAAACTCAACTTTGCTCTAAAGAGCAAGGGCTCAGAAAGTCCTGGGCTTTGGGATTATTTTTTCTTCAGTCTCTAAATGCTTTTTTACTGGATAGCACATTCCTAGATTACCTAATGCTCTCTTGACTTGGGTACAACTATCTGTGGTGGGTTGGGGCCGAACAGTTTCAAACCCAGCTAGGCTGTAAGCACTCCCTCACTTCCATCAATAGGAACAATTTCATTGCTGTCTTTAGCAAAGAAATTGAGAGTTGGAAAAATGTGAAGATGCTGAGCTACCCTTTTAGCCTGGTAGCCCATTAGCAAAGCTGAATACGATGATCCCTGACGGATCCTTCATTTGTCCCCTTCAACTCAAGAATACAGTCAAAACATGTAGGGACTGGGTCTCCTCACCAGATCTGCGCTCCTTGCATCTGGAATTGCTTTCAAACCCTGAGAAAAAGAGGGATGTGTTTCACTCACAGGCCACCAAGTCATGGATCGTCCAGCTAGGAAATAGCCTCCAATGGTCCCTCGGCTTGCTCGTATCGATGACTGGAAGCACAGGAAAAAGAAAAGTGTTTTCTCCCATTCACCCGCCCTCGAGTCAGACCAAGCCAGGAGAATCCTTAATGCTTGGTGTCAGTATCAGCTCCAAAAGTTTCTTTGTGGATCTGTTAAATACACAAGGTTTTGCCCACTGCTTCTGCTGCTCCTTGTCTAGGTTTCTGATAGTCAAACTTCTTTGGAAAGAAGCTGCTTATTATCTGTTTAATAACTTCTCCTTGAATGTACCAATTGGGAAAGAAAAAGCAGTTCAGCCAACTAGAACACTGCAGGTCTCTGTGACAGAGGCCTTCACCAAACAACATCAACAAATATTTAGCAACAATCTTTCCAAAGATTTTGAAGCCTCGTTTCAGTCTTCTTCACCCCAGGCTTTTCTTTTGCCTCCTGCCTGCCCACCCCTGATATGAGATTGCTCTGCAGCACAGGAGGTAAGCATCATCCCCACAATGACCTCCAGGGAATGATCCCTCAGTTGTCCCCATGTGAGCTGGGAGAGAGGGCTCACAGGAGGGTCACTGTCACCCCCACACTTGCTCAATAGGCTCTGGGATAACCGTGTGTGCAGAGGATGCCATTTGCAGGCAAACATCTTTGTACCCTGGAGGGGTCCAGGGAGGATCTAAGTGTCTCTGCCTCAGGTAGACCCAAACCCAGTCCCCTCGGGGACTCACCCATATCCCGACGGTGAGGACGAAGGCGAAGTACAGAACCAGGACGATGATGTCTGCCACTCCAAAGGCTGCTGCCGTGTCCCCTGGCAGCACAGGCGGCTCTGTGCTGGCTGGGATCGGCTGGCTCATGGCTCTGAGCAAACTGCTGATCTTCTCGCTCAGACTGGACTTTGCTGCACACTGGCCTTCATCATTTCCCCTGTAATAATTAACAAGTTGAAGAAGGTGGGAGTGGGAGCCAGGCAGGGCTGTGGCTAACGTTTTCCAGCAGGGGCTTGGTCTCCATGGTTCATCAGTGAGGACCTCCACATAGCTCTGTAGTGTGAGGATTCCTCATTGGTGACATCCACTGAGACAGCAAACAGGCAAAGGTCACATTGCCTTGTCCCCCACCCCAGTTTCATATCACTCTCTCTGCAGCATCCTATAGGGGAAAGTTCCTCCTAAGAGGAGCTACCTAGAGGGGAGTTGGTCTTTCTTCCTAGTGGGGGTGGTAAGGATGTGGTTCTCTGCAGGCTGGGTCAGCACCAGCACCCACATCCCAGGGACAGGACCAGCTGCAGGTGAGTGCACTGGTGCCCCCTTTCCTCACTCCACATGGTGCCTCCTTCCCCATCCCGTGCTGCAGCTCAGGGATAGTCTGTGCTGCAGAGACCTGCAGCCACAGTGGGCAGACAGCGGACAGAGCAACAAGGGAAGTGCAGGGAGGAGACAGCTGAGTTTCCTTGGCAGGCTCTCCAGCCTGTGCATGCGGCCAGCAGAGGAGTGAAACGGATTGTACGACAAGCAGAGCCCAAGCCAGGTCACCTGCATGAGTCGGGGAAGCTGCAGTGGCAGCAGGAGCAGCAGCTATCCTGGGGCATGGGCAGGTATGAGGGGCAGGCCCCTGTGACAGAACAAACTGTGAACCATGGGTCTTTCTTGCTGTCCCACCAGCTCCCAGTGCAGCAGAGACATTTCTCTGCCTGGTTTGAGACAAGATGGGGGGACCTCCCTGAACCAGGGCACAGGATGTGGGTCACACAGCCCCTCTGCTCCTTTGTTAGGACAGCTTGGGGAGGATCACCCACCGTTCCTATCCTGGTTGGCAGAGTCATTCCAGAGCTGGCTGTGGGGCACAAGCATTCTCCAGGCAGACCCCAGACCTCAAAGCAGAACCATCTCCTACCTCCCCCACCCTCCACCACCCATAGTCCCTCACCACATGACATATCACAGAGGACATTTTAAACTTAGGTGAACCTGCTTGTTCTTGGTTTCAAGGGAGGCAACAAAACGTTTCTCTCATTTTGCTTTATCCCACTCTCTCCTAGAGTTCTCTTGCAAATGCTGGATACCTACTTGCTCATTAATTGCACTGCTAACATGAGGCCCATATCCACCCCTGCTCCCCAGTCTCAGGCTCCCTGGGAGCGGAGCCTCCCCATAGTCTCATTATCCGCAAGAGGTTTTTCAAGACTGAAATGTTTCAACAAGCTGAAGTACAGTTACCAGAAATTAAATATCTGGAAGCCTAAATCCCCAGGTGTAAACAGGCAGCTCTCTCTGCACAGAGCTGATTTACACTCACCCACACACTTCTCCCTCTTAACATCACAGCACCTGAAAAAGACAGTTGCCTAATCCTGAAATGTATTAAATACCTGCTCAAGAAGTGAACACAGCCAGTGCCTCCTGTCTTCCCAAACCAGGAATCCTCCTCCACATGGCAAGCCCAACTCACAGCATCTGCCTGACCCAGCCTTTCACCCCACCTTCCCAAGGTGCTGTACTAGCACCAATTAACCCTTGCAAACACTTGCAAGCTTGCACCCTGAGCAGTAAATGCATCTAACAAGCCCTTCCTGACAGCTGCGAGCCCATTGGACCCACTAGCATGGCACTGGCTTATGGTGGCAGGATGTTGTTGCGCTGACTGGATCATCCCAAACCCCAGTGGCCAACCCCACTGCTGGAGCAACTGGGTGGGATTGCAGGGGCTGCCACTCGAGCACAGAGGGTACCTTGAGTGCACCTGTGGCCGTCCCTTCCTTTGCAGCTCCTCGATCCTGTCCAGGCAGGAGCTGCTCCGCTCCCCACTCCTGGGATGAGCTGCAGAGGTGTGCTCCTTTCGGGGTTTTCTGTGGGGCTGTGACTGAGTCCCTGCTCACATCCAAGGGGATGATGCATTCCAGCGTTGTGTGACACTCACCCTGGCTCCTGGCCCTGCCGCAGGAGCCCCGGGCAAGAAGAACAGAGCACAGGGCGGGGTGCACGGCTCCGCTGGGTCTCGGCAGCAGGACAGTGCTTATCTCCCGCTCCATGCACTGCTAAGTCAACACCGGTGGCCATCCACCCCCAGGAGATGTGGTGCTCCTTGCCCTGGGAACAGATGTGGGAATTCGCATACCCAGGGAACAATAAAAATTCAGCACGGCTGACAAACAAGCGGCCCTTGGAGTCAGAGATATGACAGCAGCATAAACCCAGCAGGTGCAAGCAGGCAGATCTCTGTTGATTCAGAGGGTGGCACACACTGTCTCTCCCACTCATCTCCAGGGGCCTGGTGAGGCACCTGGAATGTGGTTACCTGCCATGGCAAACCCATCTTCCTCAGAAGGCAGAGGGCTCAGAGCCCCTTGGTCTTGTAGGCAAGGCTGCATTTTGGTTGCCCAAAGCAAAAGGACAATTTGTTTATGTTGCCTGTGTTGATGGGAGCGGTGGTGGTGGCAGAGGAAGTACCAGGCACGATGGAGAGGGGTGAGCCAGTGAGCACAGGGCACGAAGATGTTGTGGGGTGTCACCCATGGCAGGAACAGGCACTGGTAGAAGTGTTGGCTGTACTCAAGGGGGTAACTGGCATAGAGGGCTGAGCTTAGGAACAGAGATCTCCCTCTTCTCCCCTTCCCCCTCCTGAGACATCACTCTTCTAACTTCCAAAGAACCTTTCCTCCTCTCTTCAGGACTTACTTCCTGGTGCATACCTGGATTCATGCAGTCTTTTTGTTGTCTTTGTGAGGGCTGAGAGCAGGTATAGCAATCAGGGGACAGAAGGCAGCCCCTGAAGCTCAGATGGTGGGGCTGGGACTACCTTGTCTTCTTGGCACCAAGCCCTGCATCCACAGCTTCTCCCAGCCCTGCCATGATGCCTGGCAGAGGTGTGGGGCAGGCTGCAGAGGAGTAGCAGCCCTGTAAACCCCACAGCAGTACCTGGGAGCTGCAGTCAGCCTGCAGCACTGTTAATACGCTCTCCTCTCCTTGCAGCAGAAGTGACAGGACGTTTAGTGTCCTCTTGTGGAGTGTGAGCCCTCACTGCTGTCACAGCGGCTGAGAATGAGCCCTTCAGGGACTGGAAATTGTAAGTGGCGTTTCAAAGTGTGCAGCTCAAACAAAAAAATAAAAAGGTGCCAAAGAGCAAGTGTTTTTAGGGTAAAGGATGCTCGGTGAAGTGACAGGCAATTATTTTCGCAAATGCTAACGAATAAATGGACTTCCTCTTCATTATCAGGCTACTTCACAGTCGTCAGCAAATAGCTCCGATGACAATTAGCGAATTTCTAAATGGATTGAGAAACTGGCTTACACACAGATACCGATGCAATGAGGTGAGGCGATAGCCCAGCCTCGCTTCTCACCTTGCCTCCTAGGGTGGGTTTCCTGCGTGCTGGATGGGTGAGGCATTCAGCTAACTGTTATTTTCTTCTCAGCCCTTTCTCAGAGGGAATGACTCTTGAATGAAATCCAGCTGTTTAATTTTGGTTTGATATGAATGGGCTTTGAATGTATTTAACGTTTAAAGGCAGCTATTCAGCTCGGAGCCGGTGCCAGAGGAGCAGCAGGAAGCAGAGCAGACCCCCGGGAAGTGCAGTGGTGCTACCACAGCTCTTTTCTTCCCTCTGCAGGCCACACTCTGATTTTCACTCTTGGAGCATCCCATAAACCTGGAGCAAGACCATGACTTCAAGACTCCCTGTATTATTTTTGTTTGTTTGTTTATCCTGGGTGAGTCAGGGATACCTGTGCTGAAGCGGTGATAAAATGCCATGCAGAGGAGTGAGGGAATGTGCTGGTTTCAGTGGGAATCTCAGTACCTGGTCAGGATGCTTTGTGCCCCATCACACCAGGAGAAAGCTCCCACCTCCATGGGCTGGAAACTGCTGCTGTCCATTCCTGGGGACAGGGAGAGGTCCCCGAGCAGGGTGCATGTGCTCAGTTTCAGCCATGCAATGCTGGTGCAGAGTCAGGTGGGCTCACATGGGAGGTGCTTCATTTGGGCTTTCCCCTCGTCAGGGAGCTGCAAGCATGGACCTCTCCCAGCAAGTGGCACCGACCATCACTTGCCCCCTCCTCACTCTCTCCCAAAGATCTCCTGTAGCTCCTGCCTGAGCACTGTGAACCCACAACCCTGTCATCTGCACGTAAACTAAGGACAGCCTTGACACACAAGACAGTTCCAAGTTACCACAAAGCTTTTGCTTCACCTAATTAGGACAGTTAAATGAGTTTAATGAGAGGAGAGGTGTTACCAACCAGTCACTCTTGGCTGAAGTGAACATTACTGAGAGTGGAGCCTCATCCCAGCTGCCTTTATCCAGACAACTCATTTCCAACCCCAAACAAGGCTTGTGCCTCCCTGTTCAGCTAAGCAACCTCCTCTGGTTGCCCCCTTCCATCCCCACACATCTCACTGGGAAACTTCTCTGACTGCTGGGAAATTAAGGTGAGAAGTCACAGAAGGAGTTTCAGGTCACACTTCCAGCCATGGTTGCCTAGAAAAATCATTCTAGGACCAAGTAGACTTAGGCTGGATAAAATATGTCACATCTACTGAGTGACTTCTTTGACTAACAGCCAGACTTTGAAAAATATTAGCAAGGGTAAAACATTAAGTGACAGAACAAGGACACTTTAGATGAAGAATGTTGTTCTCCCTTTAATTTACTCCCCCGTACAGCCTTGCAAAGATCTCAGCAGGGTAAGTGTCCTTATTGATGGATACGCTATCCTTGTTAAGATGGGACAATATACTTATTTACAGCTTTCATCACTGTCATGAAGGCACAAAGCAAACAGATATAACTAATGAAGATTTAGCTATTACATAATGTCTTTGCCAGCTCCATGCAGAAGTCTGAGTAAAAACCCTGGAAAGAAATCTTTATATAAGAGCATTTTTAACGAATTTAAGACACGAAGAGATGTAGTCTTAGTCTGTATTAGGACTCTGGGTATTGCTTTTCTGGAAAGATGTCTCGGGTTTGGAGTACAAATGAAGTGAGTCTGAGAAACAGCAAGGAAGTAAAGGCCACATAAGCCCTATGATCTGAGCTGTAAATTAGCATATTCCTGGTGATGCTCCACAATAAAAGTGTTGTGGGCTGTGACCATTAGCTGCCACCAGCAAGATGGAGATTTAGTAATAACAAATCAACAAAGCAGAAGAGATGGAGGAGTTGCAGTAATAACGTGTCCACTTTGTTTGATCCTCTCTGGGTCCCCCCGAAGATGACAGCCAGCTGTGGGGGAGGGCAGGGAGAGACAACTCGTGCTATCTGGGACAGTGATGCTCCAAAGCAAAGCAGGCATGGTAATGCTTCACAGACCCTGCAAAACACACATTTTGTAGGTAGTACAGGAACAACCAGATTCCCTTGATACAATCCATTGTTTGAGAATCACATGGAACTTAGACCAAGACTGGTAAAACTGGAGGTGGTGCATGATCACCTGGAAAGCTCCTGCAGGACAGGGAATAGAATGCCTGTCTCTGTTTCCCAGTATGACCTTGCAAAGTCCTTTCACAAATCAAGCAGTGGGGAAGAAAACAGTCCTTGCTGAATGATTCTGACCCATACTTTGTGAAAAACTGAAAAAGCACTCCCTAAACACAACTAAAAAGTGATTCAAAGCATTTACATTTTCACTATGTGAAAATTTTCAAGAGAAAATGCCCCAAGACTAAACCACAGATGTCAACAGCCTGGATGTTTTGGAACTGTGAATTCAGACAAGTATCAGCAGCTTGATCCATCTCTGCTTGGTGACTGTTTAAAAAAATCCTTCTCCTTCATGACAGGAGAAAAATGGCAAGTAAGAATTAGATCCATCAATTTTAGAGTTAGGAGGCAGAACAAGGGCATTCTCCCTCGTGACAGATCAGTCAGTGTTTGGGGGTTTGGAGGTTGCCCCAGGAGGTGAGGTCTGGTACAAACCCGCTTGTCTAGAAATAATAAAGTCCAATAGAAGAAATGAAGGAAAGGATTCTTCCCAGCTGGAACTTTGTCCCAGAGCTCTGCAGAGCTTTTATTAAAGTTACAAGGTTTCCCCCATGATCTTCTGTTCTCCTTCTTCCCCTCCTCACGTTCAGCTTCCTCACTCAGTGTCTGTTTGCCATGTCTGCATCAAGGCTCTAAGGAAAGCATCTGTGCCAGCACAGTTCAGCTGCTGACCCTCCCTTGAATGCAGCCTTGAGTGTCTGGGGCAGCAGCTACTCTTGCTCTAGTGAGTGGTCTTTTCACATCCAGGCTCAATGAAAGACAACTCTATTTCACTGTCATTTTCCTGTAGTCACTGTGTTACGGACTCATGGGAGTGGAAAGGAAGTCCATGCCTTTGAGTCAAACCCTATAGCTGCAAGATCCTCTCTTTGGCTTCAGCAAGAGCTTGCTATAAAGCCTGTTGATCCATTTCTAACTCAAACACATTTCAAAGCAAATAGGACAGATAAGATACTTTTTTTTTGTAGAAAAGAGAATTTTTGAATTGATGCTGAATTTTCTTTGACTAGTAGATAAAATGGGTGTCAAAAAGCTCTGAAGGTCAAGGACATATATGAAGTGAGTACACTCTTCAGGGTTACTATCCCTAAGGAAAAGAACCAGAAAGGAAGGCTGAGACAAAATGGTTGCTGAAAGAAAGAGGGAGAAGGGGGGTGGGAGGAAGCAGGAAAAAATAATAAAATCAAACTTAATGGCTTGCTACAGTTTGTGGGGACTGAGGAAACAAAGTCTGAAACTGAAGGAGTTGTCAGGCAGTGAGATAGGGTTACACATCCTCCACACACAGCCTGCAGTGTTGGCTTGATTAGGCAAAAGGACTTGGGATCACTACGCAGAGAGGCGCCTTGCTCCCTGTCAACTTGCACAAGTAATCAGCATCCCAAAATGACAGCTCCCTCCAGGGCTGAGATTTCTTAAAACAAAACTAAAATAAAAAGCCTCTTCGGCCCAGTTTCAAACCTAGCTGCACTACCAAAAAAAAAAAAAATTATAAAGAGATAGAAAGACTATGACATTCTCCAGCAACATCCCCAATGCTAATCTTCACTGTGATAATAATAACAATAATAACAATGACTTATTCCTATACTGTAGTTGAGCAGCTCATATTCTGAGGAATACATCAGGCTTGATGAACTACTACCATCAACTCACACAGTGTGATGAGACTTAGCGTGGGAGGATGCTGATGTTTCGTGATGCCCTGGAGAAGCTGAGGACAAAATGAGATAAAGACTCCCCCATGTGGAGCTGGATTTCCAGGGAGGGCTTTGAGTGTATGGAAGGGGAATCATCCAGTTCGGGACACTGGCCAGGACACAAGAAATAATGCCCTTGTTCTTTGCCAAAGCATCAGCAAAGCTTTGTTACTGCCAGTTCCAAGCCTTAAAAATTCTTGAGTTTGGGGCCAAAATTGAATGATATTGGCTTAGATATCATGAGGACTTCTTTTTCTTTTTCAGCAGAGAAGTCTTTTTGCTCTTTCTGGTTTCTGTTCCCAGTGGGTGCATTTTTATACTCTTCTCCACCATAATGAATTCTAACAGAAAGTCTCATATTTACATGAAATTTGGGAAGTTTACTGCAGTCCCATGACTCCAGAAACTGGGACTTTAGGGAAAACAATAAACCTCACCAGTTTCACAGGAGAATTGCCAATGCTGGTGTTCAGCTGAGGCCCCCCTCCACTCTTACACTCCCACACTGTCCTGGCACAGCCTCTGCTCTGAAATGTGCAGCCTTCCAAACTGCAGCTCCAAGGACGGGTTTCCAAGAAGGCCCCCAGAAAAAAGCTCTTCAGAGAGCAATTAAACTGATGAAAACAGCTTTTTTTTTTTTTAGATGTACATCCTGGTGTAGGAAGCTGTGGTGTCAGAGGAAGGTGTGAGGTCTCACACATCCATTTTGAGGGTCAGAGCACACCGCTCCTGTGGATTCCCTACTGACTGTGGGGGTTAACATCATACTTCAATTTTTCCTTTGTGGTGGGACTGATAGATTCTTTCTCTTCTGATCCATCATTTATCTTTATAAATCTTGTAAAGACTTCATATTCAAAGCTATTAGTTCTTTACCAAATTTAGTCAGTGTTAACCAATGCACCCACTGGGACGTGATGCTCAGAAGGACCAAGAGACCCTCATCACCTCCTCCCTGTGATCACCCCAGGAAATCCCCCTTCCAAGTCCAGGGAAACAACTTCCTCAGATTACTCCTGGCAGTATCTGTGGCTTTTCTCCTCCCACCTACAAGAGTCCTGCATGCAGGGAAGGCAGGAATGGTGTCACAGGGCCATGTACACACCTATTGGCCTTGTGTTATAACCCAGAGCAGAAGGGGTGACGTGTTGGGGTGTCTGCAGAGGGGACAGATCACTGCTGGCAGGTCACACAACAGGCCTGGCCACTGTGTTATGTGACAGACCTGACAAGGTCCGAGGGAAGAGGAGCAGTGGCAGTGCAGGCTGTGGGCAGGGGAAGAGAGGGTGTTTCCAGCCCAGCCAGGGGTACAAACAGCACTATGAACCTACAGCTCACACTTTGAGGGACAGTCAGCATTCATGGGAGCTGTTTGACTCGTATCTTTTTTTTGGCAAATATGCAGCAGAACAGCTCTGAAGTTGCTCAATTCAATTAAAAACAAACAAACCAACAAAAAACTCCCAAACCCCACTAGTCAAAGACACAAGCTCTCAAAAACCTCTTTCACTTTTTGCTAACCTGCCTTTCTGTGCCCAGTGTTTAATAAGGAAGGTTTAATATCTCTTCAGAAAAAAAATTAATCTCCAGTAAATCATCAAGTTTACTGCAGCACTTAAACCCTTCTTGTCCTTCAGTGCTCTGCTAGAACAGGATTGATTCACCCCTGCAGACCTTGAGGCGAGGCCCCTTTAGCTCAGACGGCTCTTTGCCACCTCGTGTGCCCTGCTTTTCCCCAGTTGGTGTGGCAAGTTGGTCCTGGTCCCCAGGGATGCCCATCCAGACCTGGCATCATCCCGGGACGGTGCCCAGCAGTGATGTGCCGGCTCCCGGTTCTGCAGACGCAGTTACCAGCAGATGGCAGCTGGAGATCGCGGAGGGAAATTTGGGTGTTCTCTGCTCTTTAAGTGCAGCCCGCAAATCCTGGGTGACCTTGGCAGGGGCATGGTCTCACCACCGAGCAGGAACGTGACCTTCCTGCTTTTCACCCCAAGCAGGGTGGGGGATACCCCCGGAGCCCCAGCAAGGACAGAGAGAAGAGGCTGGGAAGGACACAGTGGTTATCCTTTCAGATACAGGAAGTAGGAGAGGGGGGGAAACTAAAAATTCACAGGTCACATCTCTCTCCACCCCAAGCTCAACCTCTCAAACTACAGAATCATTTAGATGTCATTTTCCAACCTGATTCCACCCCCAACTTGCTCATGCAGGTCCCAGCCAGCCCTCAAATGCATTTTAGGCAGAGTAACTCAGAGCAATCCCTGTTCTCCCTCCACACCACACTGCTGGGCTGCAGAAATTGCCCAGAAGCAAGCATTAGCCTGTTGTTATTGCTTGTTCCTTTCCTTTTCAGGTCCCACTGCTTGGAAAAGTCCCTCCCTCTACCCCAGTCAGTCCTACCACAGGATTTGCTTACTGCTCCATACCACAACTCCTGCTCCAGCTCCACAGCCTCTCCTGACATGTCCTTCTTGCTCTTCTTCACTCTATTCTTCTTCCTTCTCCCAGCTGAAGGCCTAGGTGGGCTGTCTCAGAGAAAGGAGAGATGCAATCCCAGCTCACAGAAGACAGCTGTGGGAAGAAACCATCCTCACCTGCTCACCCAGAGGAGCTGGCTTGGAGGAGCTGCAGAAGTGAGAGGATCCACCCAGTCCCTGATACATTGACTGAATAATTGATTCCTTGTCAAGAGGCCATGATGGGATCTGCTAATGCACATCTTTGGGTTGCCCTTTCAGGCCAGGAAATAGGAATGCTTTATATTAAAAGTATACCAAATTAACAAAGATACCCCCATCAGCTGAAAAGGGTTCCCCTTTTTGTCCAAGGGCCCAATCCACATCTGGCCCGAGTTATAAGGAAACACTGTGCATCATCTGGGCCCCCAAACATGTAGAACAAAGCTGTATCCCACAAGGGTGACTTTTGGGCAGCCTATGCCACAGCCCAGTGTGGGATTCACTGAAGCTCTGAGCAGTTTTTATGCCCAGGAGGGTGTAAAAGAACTTCTTGTCCCAGTTCCTTGCACAGGCTCCTTCCACAGGCAGCACAGAGATTACTCACACACAGAAGCTTTTCTTGGCAAGGACAAAAAATGCAAGAAGTATTTTTTATTTCCCATCCCACCCCCAACCCTCAAAGCTTCAGTTCTGCAGAAACCAATGAAGCTAAAAAAGGAACTAGACAACACATCAAGCACTACCTATTTAATCCAGCCCCAGTTCCTCATTTACCAGTGTCAGCCTCCTGTCCAAGCTTGCTTTGGCTTTCATCTCTTCTCTTATCTGTGTGGTGCTTCTGGTTTGCCCCTTCTGGTTGCTACTGCTTTGATCTCTTGAACCTCTACAACCAGACCCAAATCCATGATAGCTTATGCTTTTTCCTTTTGTTACAGTCTTTAAATTCTTCCTTTGCTTCTCCCCTGGAACCTTTGGCAGATTCCTTCTGTGCAGAAAATGAGCATTTTGGATGTCCAGCCTGGGCAAGTGACCCTTTGACAATTCTTCAGACCCTTGGACATTTGCACTCCTGTGCTGCTGGTTTTTCATTTCTTCCATCCCAATACAGCAGCAGTTACCACGTGCAGGCTGACCTGGCTTGGTGAGGTCTGCAAGAGCCCCAGGAATAATCAGAGAGGTTTGCCTATGCCATGTTATCTGCTTCCTACATGGCACAGAGTGTCTACTGTTCCATAAATAAATTCATCAGACAAACATGGGAGACACAGTGGGAACTCAATTCCGTGTGTTAACTCATTTGATTGCAGCTGTATTTATCCAAAGGTGGGTGGTGATTCTTTATTTCATCATGAATACAGTGAGAAGAGGAAAAAAGACAACAGCAGTAGGATGGACAGGGGTTTTGCAGAAAGTTTTGCTATTCCCAGGTAGAGAAATAGCCATCATGCAGTTATGGGAGGACTCATCTTTCCCATCCTGGAGAGTGTAGGAGCACTACAGTAAGAGCATGGAAGTAACTGTGTATTCCATGTGAATGGCACTCAGACTGCTTGCTCAAAAAGCAGCCACTCATGTTGTTCTCCAGTAGTTTTAGAATAGCTATGTGCAAAGGAAGTGTCCTCATTTGTAGTTGGAAGTGTAGGAGAAGAAAAACATGAAAATACATGATTCTGCCTTGAACTTCCTAATTCTTCACCCTAAGGGACAGTGTCAGGGCAGAGACTGTCCAACCTCTCCCTTGTGGCCTGTGGCTGATACAGACCACGCTGAAAAGGAGCAGGGTCACTGCACTGAGCTGTCTGCCCCAGACCTACCTGAGACAGCCATCTCCCCCCATCCCCAGCGCCACTGCAGGGTGGGGGCTCTTCTACCCCAGCCCCTGAACTGCTGCTCCACTGCAGCTCAACATCAGGGACAGCAGCCTCCCCCTTACAACCTCCTCAGCTCTGGGCCCTGTTGCCTCTCCTCAGGCTGATTCCTTCTGAAAGCAAAGCACATAACATAAGGCCTGTGTTTATTTTCCCCTTAAATTAGGGTGGCTTGATTTTAATTGAGAGATCTGCCAGAATAAGGCACATTTGTGCAGCTGTCATCAGAAATGCATACTTGCTCTTTTCTCTTTCATTTTCTTCCTTTTTTTTCCTTTTCCTTTTAATTTTCTTCTTTCTTTCTTTCTTCTTTCTTTCTTTTTCTTTCTTTCCTTCTTCTTTCTTTCTTTTCTTCTTTCTTTCCTTCTTTTCTTCTTTCTTTCCTTCTTTCCACCCTCATTTCTTCCCTTCTCACTTCCCTTCCTCTCTTCTCTCCTTCATACATTAGGTTGCTTGATGAAACCCTTTCCAGGCTAACCTGCCCTACTTCCAGACAACAGGATTCCCAGGGAAATCTCTGGGAGACCCAGCTGAACTGGAGGTGTCTCTTTCCTCTGAAGCCAACTCTGTCCTCCCTATCTGATGTGCAAAAAGGTTGCTGTCCTTCACCATCCCCTTTTCATGGTGATCAGGTGCATTTGTTCTCATATACCTGGCCACATACTGGTAGAACTGGGCAACCTGTGCAAGGTACCTCCAGAGATAGGGCTGCATGGGACAGTCTGACACAGCCCATGTCTCACAAGGAGTTTTCCACTGCTGTGGCCCAAACCTCCCTATAATGAGGTGAAGTTTGGGAATTCAGATGCTGAAGGGAGGCTCTAGGTTAATATTGATCCCAGACCCAGAGCTGAACAGTACAGCTGTTTCAGGACTCTAATGGACAGTAGTCAGGATATAGGACACTGGGAATGGCTCTGAAAAGAGTGGTTGGTCAATAAAGAGAGGGGTCTTGCTGGTATCCTGTGTGGCACCACCACCCCAGCATCCTCTAATCTCCCTAATCCCTTGCTTTATATCAAAGAAGTCTACTTTACATTTGGAAAGCAACCAGGGAGATCCAGCCCTGCCTAGATGAGAAAAAGGATCCTTTTTCTCATCTTGAACAGCTGGAAAAAGCCAGTAGCCTGAGAAATTGGCTGACCTTCTCGATGCCTTCAACTGCCTAGCCTTATATTTGTCCTTTAAATAATTTGTCAAAAAACAAACAAGCCCCAAACAACCAATCAGCGGGAATATAAGAGCCCAAACAAAACAAGAGACTTCCTTTTCCATCCTTGCCCTTCTGCAGTTGCTGGTCTGAAGCAATCTAATCTAAACCAGGCTGCAGCAATTGCTGGAGAAAGCAATGTCCGTGATGGGTACTTAGAGACCGGGGCTCGCCTGCCGTACACTGTCCAGGGGTTTATTACCTGCTGAAAAAGCTTAATGTGATTCAGGTGCTACGTGATGTCCAGATGGCGTGGCAGAAGCCGCTTGGAGAGTGCTATTGATAGAAGTGCTGCTGGGTGAATGCAGAAACGTTAGTGCCGAATGTGATATTCGGTCCCAGTTCATCTATTAGTGCAGAAACAGAGGAATGGCTGAGCTGGTCAGGACCAGAGGTCCATCCATCCCAATATCCTGTCTGTGGCAGTCAGCCGTAGTAGGTACTTGAGGCGCAGTATCAGAACAGGGCATGCAGATCATGGCTCAGGGCCAGTGATTTGTGGCGCTGGGATTTCCGGAGCCAGACATAGTGTCTTTGTATTTAATAGCCCCTGGTGAGTTTTGCTTCCAGGAATTTACCTGGCTAATTCTAAGTCTCTTTGTATCCACGGTTTCCTGTGGCAAGCAGTTTCACAGCTTAACAACACGTATTGTTTAGGGTTGCCCATTTTTTCATGCCCTGAAGCTGGGTGAGTGTTCTCTGTTGGATGCCACTCAAGATCAGCCCCAGATCCAGCTCACACATGAGAAATGGATGGATGGATGGGTGGATGGAGTCTGAAACAGTGTGACTGTTGTGATCAGATGGGCAATTATCAGTAGGCCACAAGCACGGTTGTGTTTCAGGAGCCAAGGCACAGCTCCTCACCTGCCTGGTTGTTAACAGGTCACATGGTGCTGTCTGCATTATGGACAAAGCGAGTTTTTGAGAGGGAACAGGAACAGAAGAAGTGATTTGTATGCACAGCCTTGTAAGTAAGACCTTAAAGTGGGAAGTCCTACAGGGAGAAAGGACACAGCATCCATTGTTGCCACACATGAGAGAACTGATTTCTCTCTGGAGATCAGTGAGACTGACCTAGAAGAGGCAATTGTTCTTTTTATCTGAGGACTGACAGCTTTAAGGCTAAAGCCCACCAAGTGGCTGGGCCTTGGCAAGGTAGAATAGCTGTGTTTAAATTAGGTCACTCAAGAAGTTCAACTTATCAAAGCCACCTGCATCATTTCTACCCTTATCAGGAATAGTAGTTGATGGGGATTGTTCAGCAAGCTATGGCTCAGGCATGGGGGATTTAGAAATTATTCTCAAATCCACATATGGTAAAAGCATCACACTGCTTTATTTCCCCACCAAGAAGAAGGATGCAGCAGAAGTGGGAATGTTTTCTACTTAGAGTCCAATTTCCGGAATTGCTCAGCTCCCATTTAGGCAACAAAGTCATTGGCCAGATGTGGTAAAGAACCAGTCAAAGGTTTGGTGCTTTGTCACCCCCTTCTTGAATGAGGAATTCAAAGCCTTCTCAGCTGACTGGCAGCCTTATCCAAGGGCTATTTATGGATCTAGAGACTGTTTAAAAGCTTCATGGTTTACCTCAGGCACACACTGGATGATCAGCACATTTTTGGGGGAAAGCAGAGTGCAATTCAAGATTTTCTGTAGCATTTTTGTTCACCTGACACATGCACTCCAAAGACAGTGAAAGATGAGAAAATAATACGGGCTTGATAAATGACCAAAAGAAAGTTTCCGATCTGTAGTGGTTCCCATTATTCTTCTTATTTTTGGCATCAGCAGAGTTATGGCAATCTCCCCCTTTGCCCCCCTTCCCAAGCTCTACTCCCTGTTCACTTTTTTTTTCCTGTCAAATTCACAGGAGTGGCACCTGGGAGCATTTTGGCCAAGGGGAAATTGACTGAGCAAAGTTGCCTCTTTTCAAATACATTTTCTTAAGGGACTGGAATGAATGAGAATCATAGTCATAACATGGCTAAACACTCTTTGTTTAACTTAATGCAATATAATAACCTAAGTGTTGCAACACAGCTCCTTGCTGTGACATCCTTTTTCCATTTGCTTAATTTTCACCCCAAACACACGCTGTTAATAAGCTGCTGAGAAAATACAGCTCTTGTGACAAAATCCAGAAACTGAGCCCCTGTATGGTGTGTTAGATACACAACTCTTATTTGGACTGGCAAGTGGCACCGAAATTGGTATTGCAAAATAGATCCATGTTTCTTGCTGCCAAATGTGATGGGCAGATGAAAAGATGGGGGTTGGAGAAGTGGATGGCAATAAGCAGAGAACAAATAAAATAAATTCCCCGACAGAACGTTACATGTGAGTTAGAATAGACATGTGATTGCCAGAAGGGAAATGCAGGATGCGGGGTGCTTTGTCAACAGCCAGAGTTAAAATAAATGTCACACTGGCACTGAAAACTGCGAGATTAAACTCCTCCTGGTGATTTATAATTCAAGAGAGAAAAAGGCAGACAGACACCCAGTGACTGGGCTCAAAAGAAAAACTCCTGTTGACTTTAGTGGGTTTTGGAGCAGGTCCAGCGCAGTAAAGGTTCAGATCTGATCTCTGGAGTCAGAGAGTGTTTGGCCAGTGATTTTAATCAGCAGAATCAGGCTCTTAGTCACAGTTTGGTTTACATTTGCTGCTTTTGTGCTCGCTTTGTAGCAAATCTGGAAGTCATACTTGTTTTTTAGGGGCTAAGTGAAAGTAAATAAAGACTGCCAAAAAATTTTGTGACATCTTTAAATTAAAACACAGTTTCATTAAGGAATATGAGTAACCCTTTCCCTTTCATTTTACCAAACCAGCCCAATGCTTTAGAAAAGCCTGAAACAAACCCTGGTTTTGTACAAACAACCATAGTATGAAAGTTTTGCAAATTGTCCTGAAGATTACTGGGGAAAGGAGGTTTTCCCTAACAGAAAATGCAAAAGTCTTACTTAGTGAATGCTGTAAAATGCTGCATTTGATATAATTTATAAAAAGTAATTTACACAAAAATGGTATGGCACCATGAGGAAAATAGGAAGTAAGATACAGAGACACTGGTTCCAAGGTCTTTATCCTTCCCATAACTACAGCATCCTGTGACTTTTTCACCAGGGATTTCCACACCTCAGCTGAAGAGTCCATTTGCCAGGCACTGAATACTGAGGTCCAACCTGCAAAAGCAATGCCAGAATGAAGGACAAGAAAAAGAAATTCGACTTTGGCCACTTAAACCTTTTTTGAGAGTCTCAAGCACGTTTTAAACAACAAGATCGGTTTTTGAGGAAGAAGTGTTCAGCACGTCCTTTGTAGAAAATGAAATGTCTTACTGAGGCGTCCACCTCTGTAGGAGGGGATGGTTCATAAGCACATGGAAAAGAAAACAGATAAATACTGTTGAGGCTTTCCACACACACTGGAAGTGGCTGTGCAGGTGCTCTGTTAGCCCTGGACAGCTTGGCACGGGCAAGCCAAAGAAAAGATTGCCTGTTTGACATGCTTCCTTCGGGAACACAGCTAGTGAGGGAACTGGAGGGAGCCAGGACTGCGGCCTTACCCAAGTGATCTACCAGGGATGGTGAATTCAAACATACTGTATTTGGTTATTGATGGTTTTACTCATTCATTTATTGGATGAGAAAGCTTTCCCTTCAGTGAAACACTCTGAAAGCTGGAGACACCCAAGATATTTTTAAATAACGTGCTGATTTCAAATCTCAGAAACCTGTGACTTATCAAAAGAAGAAACAGTTTGTATGATAACGAAATTACTTTTCTGTAGCCTGATTGTAGTTTTCTGCAGAATCTCTTACTTTTATCTGCTAAAACCAACTAAAATGGATGATTAAAAGTTTCCAGTGTTTCAGAAGTTGTGTCAGGGTTTGTCAAAGAGTTCCTGGGAAGTTCAAAGGGCTGTCTGAAGGGATTACAGCTCTTTCTAGTTAATAAGATCCACTTCATAGAGACCTAGCTCAACAAAGCTGAGTCAGTCATGGTTTTGTGAGCAGAGTTCTTTCTAAGAATCGGGAGAAAATCTTTCTCCTTAATGGTTCTGCCTCTTGCATAGAACTATAGACAATTCTGGAGCAGAAATTTCTGGTAGACAAGAGCAAACATATGGCACAAGCATTGCTCAGGTCCAGAGACCATGGCTGTGATCATCCAGGAGAGGAATGACTAACTCAGTGAGATAGCTGGAAGTCACATAGCTGAGGGGGGAAGATGTCTTGACACCAACACTAGGAAAAGAAAGAGAAGCCAAAGACATAAAAGAGTGCAAAAGGTATTCCCTTCAGTTGAAAAAAAAAAAAAAAAGTTCTTACAGCAGTTGCTGTAGCACATGAACATCAGAAAAAACCTGAAAAGATCTCTGCTTTGAAGAATGGAGACAGCTTCATCGTTTGAAGGGATTTCTTGCTGCTGGAGATCAGAAGTCAGCACAGCTGCAAGGCTTTTGATTCAAAGGACAAAATTACTCAGAGAGTATGGGCAAGGTTGCCCATATAAGCTACAAGCAGAGACAAACATGAATCACATGGACAAATAAAAACTCCAAGGAGCAATACCCAGAAATGTAGTGATGTCTGTCTCTGTCAAACTGGGATTAGATCACATGCTAATTGTGATTTTTGTTTGACATTAAAAATGCCTTTGGAGCAGGCTTTGTCTAACAGCATCATTGCTGGAAAGAAAATGTCCTGAAAAATGTCTTCATACTTTTCTGTATATGTGTATAAATATTAAACTGCCTTCCTTTCAGACATGCCACTGAACTCTGTGCTTGTTTGGATGTTGAACCTGGAAACTTCTCAAAAGTTTTGCCTACGGATAATTCATGAGTTAAAGCCCAAATTGAAATGCCATGTTACAACTTGTAGAAATGTTAGACAAATATAATGACCATATTTTCCAGTTACCTAATACCCACTCAAAATATAAAACCCAAAAGAACAGAATTGTTTTCATTGCTGTTAACCAGACAATATCACTCCAACTAAATATAGTATGTGATGAAACCAATTTAAATATTGTCCAAGTATTTAACACTGTAAATATTAGACTTAACACTCCATAAAAACAGGCTTTGATGATGTAGGCTGACAAAAGGAGACTAGTTAATTGCAGATTACATCATGGCTAGGACAGCATCACTGCTAGGACAGCCACGATAAATGTGAGGTGCAAAGTAAATCTAATAAAATAAAAATAGTCTCTGTTCAGTGTTCACCTTTATCAGTTTTGCTAACCTTTCTTAGCAAAGATGTGGGGAAAATTTAGTCCTAGGTAAAGGAGTATCCGGAGTTCAATGTACTTGTGAAGCTTGCATTGAGGGCCTGATTCAACAAAACATCCAAACCTGCGTTTGAGTTCTGTGATGTGTTTTTGTTCTGTTCACTCATATGTACTTCTGACATTTCCCTGTGGTGGGAAGCTTTCCTGAGCTGGGGTTTGAACTCTGTTAAATCTACTGTGGGTTTCACAAGAGACAACTACATGTTGTTGTAAAACACAGCACAGCTCCATCGGGTTTGAGGAAACAAAAGTTTAAAGCTTTTGTTACTGATAACTTTAAAGGATTTCTTAAGCTTCTGAGCTCAGATAACTATGTTAAAAATGGGGACAATTTCCTGGCATTACAGGCCTGATTTTCTTCTTGTAACAACTTGCATCCTTTTGTGTCAATCATTTTGAGTTAACTTGCCTTGATATCTGCCCAAATATTAACATAAAGATGGATTCTGCCCTTTCTTTCAAGGACTGTTCCATAATGCCAGGATGTCCTCAAAGCCTGGAGGTGGCATGTTTCTACACGGGGTTAACTTCAGGTTTATATTAGCAGGAGATTCAGCTT
Source organism: Corapipo altera (assembly GCF_003945725.1). Lineage (NCBI taxonomy): Eukaryota > Metazoa > Chordata > Aves > Passeriformes > Pipridae > Corapipo > Corapipo altera. The sequence goes on along the minus strand of NW_020884899.1, from coordinate 6,560,926 downwards.
CAAGGTGAAGTTCATTTGAACTCCTGAATGAGCTGGAGTCATACACTTCATCATCCTCTCCCCTCCACTGGGGGGACCCAAATGTGCCATACAGAGGCCTACACTCTCACTTGCCCAAGATAACAGAAGTGCAGTTTAATGGGCTACAAAAAGTGCATTTATTTCCCTGAAAGGGCAGTGAATAACTCCATGTAAGCTCCTAGCTTTTGTAGCAGTGAGTTGAAAAAGTGTCTTCATTTATTGTTGAAATCACTGAAGGTGCTTCTGGTGGCTGATGCTACCAAGAGGTGGTCACCACCATATTTTAGACATAAAGCTTATGTATCTCCCAGAATGCTGTTTCCCTCTCTTATTTCATGGATCTTTTTTTCTCTCCTTCTGTTCTATATAAGCTGAGCTCCTGTACTTTCTACAATATCCTTCAGTGCCCAGAAAAACACCTAGAAACAGTGATGCTGGAAAGACTCTCATGATAACAAAAGGTCTGGTCTCAAAGTGGCTTGTGAGGCCCGTTAACATGTCAGAGTAAAATCAAAATAATGATATTGCATAGAATAAATGAGTCCAGCTGTCGTTGTTGACACTCTTGAGCCACAAAAGGAGAAAAGTGATATAACTTAGGATAACTGTGGTTTGTGCAGGCCCAGCTTCACTGCCTGGCTTTGCATTTTCATGCACACATGGATGGTTACTCACAGAGATGCAGTGGTTTAGCTAAGATCACCTTGAGCTGGTGGTCAGCATTACTTTGGCATCAAAGCCAGTAACTGAAATCTTCAGCAGAGGTAAAAACTGTCCTGTGTGTGTGAGTGTGTCTTTGCTTCTCCTCCATGTTAGATGATTACCTGCCTCTGTCTTGAGGGACACAGGTTCACCCATGGTCCACTTTGGTAACTGTGGCTGAAGAGGGCTGTGTAGCACAGAGTGCAGCAGGAGGGCACATCTTCCACAGGCCAGGAACCCACTGGTCACAAGTGCAGTCAGGGATGGGATGCAGGCACCCCCCAGCTTCCCTTGGTTCCACTGTATTTGTCTTTCTTAATTAACCCTGCACCATGTCATTGACCCAAAGACATGGCAACAGCACTGTTGAGAACTTCAGGGATTAAGACATTTGCGTTATAATACCTCAGCCATGAGATCATAACTGCCCTTGTGCTCTATTTTGTTATGCTGGGTTGATAATGGAGGCTGATAAAACTCCCACTTTCTCTCTGTATTCAAGTGAGCTAATGTGTCTGGGCTTGAGAGATCCCGGCAGGCGGAGAAAGCAACAGCACAAAGTCCCCAATCTCGGATGTAATCAAATAATGAGGCTGTTTGAGGACATTACTTGTTAACATATTAGCAGGTACCAGGGGTAAGTGAGTGTTTATTTAGTCCTGGTGTAAAAGCATGTCTAAAATGATTTATGCTGGAAGCTGTTTCACAGCAAACAGGCTGCTTTCATGAAAGCGGGTCAATCACCATGTCCCGCCTGCCCTCATAAATCATATTCAGGTGCTAATGTAACCAAAAGGTTTATATAATCTGCACAATCAGCGTGGAGGTCTGGGTGGACACAGTAATAGCCTGCCTGCATAAATGCCTTCTGCGTCTAAAGGTTGATATTTGAGGGGAGTCAAATGATTGATTTAAAGAAGAAAGAGAAGAAATAAACTGCCATGACAAGTAACAAAGTGTATGTACAGTTTTCCAGCCACATTTTACACACACAGGAGTAACTTGCCACTGTGGAGATCTGCTGCTGGGGCTGTTTTTGTGTCAGGATAACTTCCATACGTATTCCCTAACAGAAAGTAGACTGTGATTTTAATGTAACAATGACAGATACCAGAAGCACAACACTGTAAACTGGGATTGGCTTTCTATGTTCCCCAAATTTATCTAGTTAAAGGTTATTTTCACATTATTGAACTCTTTTTCATGCTGGTGGAGGACTCCTTTGAGAGATGACATAGGCCTGGAAGGACCTCATGGACCTACATCCCAAACATAACTTCTTTAAATTCCACCTTGGAGCTTGCCACAATCTGCTGTTTATTTCTTTGTACTCCCTCCTCTTGTTGCAGAGTGTTACAAGACTGCATTTCCCTTCTTCCCAAGTTTCAGCCTGAATTTATTCGTGGCCAGTTTATACAGACAGCCAAATTTTATCCTGTTCTTCATGTCCTTTTTCGTATGCCAACATTGTCATTTAGTTTAAATAGCTTTTCTTTCCCACATGTATTTCCCACCGGATATGTTTCTACCTTGGGTCTCCATGAGCTCTTAGACCACAGAACATATAACCCTCATAATATGTTCCACTTCCTTCTGATAAAAATTTTATTTTAGTTTACATCAGTCAATAGTATCTTTTCTCAACCTTCAGTGATTCACATCAAACAAGAGAAACCATTTGTCACATAAAACAATTTGGATCAGTCTTACAATGGCACACATCCTAGGGCAGCACCAACAGCACACACACCGACTTACAAACCTGCAGCTCTCCCTTTTGCTAACAAATCCATCAGCCAGCAATTTCACCAGCACTCTTAGTGCTGAAAAGAAGGTTCCAAAATATTGTACCATAATATTTTGATTTGGGAACAATGTTTTGTGAATACAAGTGGCAAACATATTTTTTTTCTGAGTACTGGCATCATATTACTTGCTTGCTGAAAGTGTCTGGAGACTTACTGATGGACCATGAAGCCCAGACTGTAGGTAATGACTGTGCTGCTAGGACTTCAATAGTTAATTGCTCTTCATTATTTCCTTCTTATGAGTCATATTATACCATTATGAAGTCAGAAAGCATTAGGAATTGAGAAAGGACACAGAGAGGGATACTGGACAAAATAAATAACCAGTCATGTGCAAAGATCAGCGAATACCTGGTATGAGCAGATTGAAGGTAACAAATAACGCTAAAAATTAGTATTTGGTGACTAGATGTGAGTAAGAAAGGATTTTGTGTGAGCATTCAATAATAAAGAAGTATTTCTGTGAGTGGCAAAGCTAATGGAGATGCCCTGTGTGGTACTGTGTGGGTGTTTTTCAATTTTTCTCCCCATCACAATAACCCAGAACTTTTTGTTCTTGGTAATAACCTTCTACTAGGCTACGGACAGCCGAATATTTTGTATATGCTAAACTACTTGCAAAATCAAACTAAAAAGGATTAAGTAAATCCAGACTGTAAAACAGCTCACAGGGACTCAAGAAGGCTGAGTTTGTTTGGTGTGCATCATAGATAAGCAAACCTGAATCTGGAAGGTGTGCAGTAGTTCGAGGTACAAAATACTGCATGTTTGTGACAATTCCTGTATTATGTCCCTTTTTGCTAATCTGTGGCAGACCAAAGCAAGCAGAGGTGCTGGCCAGTTGTTAAGAAAGCTGATTTGTGAAGAGCAGGGGCACAGTGAGCCCAGGAAAACCCAGGTCTGTGGGTTAGGTGCATAAATGAGGTGTCCTTCTTTCTTTATTGGGAAAACTGAGTTCAGGATGTTCCTAGGAACAGACACCTTCTAATGGTCCACTAAATGACTAGAAAATGTTTAGACAGTGACCTCTTTCTTCTACAAGAAAGTAGTGGCATCAGTGCTCCTTGTTTTTGTTTATTTATTTATTTTTGGCACTCTAGAGAAGACATGGGAATCATGGTCAGACCGTGTGTCACCTTGTGGTTTTCACGGTTTATTTCCTTCCTGTTAATGTCTTGAATTAATTGGGGTAATGTGACAAGGGACATTGAAAAATAGGATTGTCTTAAGTATTCTTCTCAAGTCCCTTTGAGTTAGATATTAATTTGAGTGTGAACTTGGTTGGGTGTTGGTTTGGGTATTTAGCCATCATCAGATGCCAGCTGCTCTATTCTCCTCCAGAGCTGCGTGATGCTGGGCAAGTCTCCTCACCCTTCCAGCCTGCTCTCTTTAGCTGGAAGTTCTTTGGCACTGACATTTCAATCTGGCTGTAGGCATGGCTAACACTCAGCATGGGGGTGAGGGGGGCCTCAAACTACATAAGTCCAGTACAAAAAAACAAGTTTACAGTTAAGGCTGTTTATTGCACATAATGGACCAGCTTAACTGTGTCATTCTCGTTCTGAGAATCTCATTTAGGCACCAAAGCCATCACCACAGGATGTAAATAGTCTTTCAAAAATTAAGTAAAGATGACACATATGAGCTGATTTTCAATTCTTTTAATCCAAGTCAGGCACATATTGAGGCTTTTTTTTCTGTGACAATTTATTCAAATTTTCTTCCTTTCTCCAAGAACCATTTATTGACCTAAGTCATTTGTCATTTAGACGATCAATGTGGTCTTGAATTCTGACTTAGAAATCAATATAATATGAGACACAATTAATATATCTATTTCCAGTGATTAGGCAGGTCTAACCTGATTGTCCAGCCAGCAGTACACATACAAGGAAGAACACTAAAAATTGCCTTTTGGTATTACCACTAAAATGTACAATTAATCATGAGGCCAATGGGAATCGCTTATTATTTATCTGTCCTGGAAAGGAAAATAATTAATACAGAATGGCAGAAAAAAATGAGACTCCCTTAGAAGTCTTTTAAATGCTTCTTTGCATAAATGAAATAAAAATGTATGTAATTGCCATGATGCACTCAAGACACTGCTGTTGTGAGGTACAATACAAAAAGAGAAGAGAGTAAAAGAAGGTATCAGCTACCCAAGGTTTGTTTAGGTCAATCAATAGTCAAACTGACTTGATTAGACATTATGTACCTTGGGATGCATAATCACAGCAGAAAGCAAGTTGTTCTGTCTCCTGTTCCACATTTCCCTGCTTGAATGTGGACTAAAGAGACAACTTTATTACAGGAGAAACCAAGCGACTCTGTGATCCAAGTAACCACACAAACCCCGAGCAGGAGGCTCTATCATGTCCAAGATAGCTGAGATGAATGAAAGAGATATTGTGCAATGACCTTAAATGAGATACCTGTTGTTTAAAAGACCAAAGTTAAGGAAACAAATTTCACCCTTTCACTGCAAAATTAAAGGTCGAATTACCTGACTCCTAAAACAGACCCACTGAATAACCCTGCTGCCTGAGCCCCTGTGGCAGCTGTTCCTCAAGGTCATGGGATGAATGTAGGGTAATGTTTGACATAGCTGGGAAGAGAAAACAGAAGGAAGTGGGATGTGGTGCTGGGAAAGGCAGAAACGTTATCTCTTTGGTACCACTAAATAGGATTGCAGGGACCATGGGGACGTATCCTCCACGCCCTGGGAAAAGTCACAGGTAGAGGTCAGGAACAATCTCAGCAGATGCTCATTCATTTCCTTACCACAGTTTAGTTGCTGCCCATGTGTGAAAAAAGCATTGCTGAGTGGCCAGCCAGGCAGCAGTCACAAGTTTTTTCAATCTATAATAGCATTCATCCATTAACCATAAATAATCTATATTTATTTGAGGGGTCCCTAACAAAGCCATGTGTACATTGCACAGAGCATTAGACTATCAAGGTATAAACTATTTAAAGCAGCCGATGTTTGAATTGTCATTTTTTAAGTTTAACATTATGTTGTTTCAATATCTAAAGCCTCCTTCCCAATGCAGCAAAAATGCAAAACACATTGAGAGAAAATGTAAAACATACTAGCTTGATTATTATGAGTGCTCTGGATTGTGTCACAATTCACTATTAATTTAGACCACATTCCAGTGGCTTCTCCCTTCCCTCTGCATTCTGGACTGATCTGTCAGAGAACTACACCAACGATTAAATAAAAAATGTATACGCGCATGTATGCATTTTAAAGTCTGCTGCTTGGAGGAAATGTTTTGGATATGCAGTTTAGGGAGTGTTGTTTTCCATTAGCAGCTTGAAATGATGGGCTGATTTTGAGGGTCATTTGCATAATGAATTTCTTCCGGGCACTGGGGACATCCACAGGGTCGGTTCTGTGAACGCCATCACGGGCTTAATGGTGAGGTCTTGTCTCAGCTCCACCCACCCATGACAGAGACCCAAACCATGGTTAAATCCCCTCATTGAGAAACTTGCAGCCAGAAACAATTTTTGCTTTGGGAGAGGAGGAACAGCCTTGTGGTTACAGCTCCAGAATACGGCTCGGCAAAACTGGATTGTGTTTCTGCCTCTTTTATAGACTTCCTGTGTGACCATGGGCGAATCATTTATTCTTTTCCACCTGTAAAGTGAACAAAACGAATTTTCCTATTTTCTCATCTTAAGAACATAAATACTTTGGGGTAAGGGTAATCTTAGCTGGTGTTGTGACAGTACTAGGCACAAGGGGATCCTTGTCTTAATAGAACCATTGTTAACATAGTATTTATTTAGGGCATTTTGAGATCATTTTGTCCAAAGCAGCTTTTGGAAGGTAATGCAAGTAATGCATACAATCAGACTCTTCAGAAGGGTGTTTTATAGGGGAGTTTTGCCAATTTTCTGGCCACACAGTGTGCAATCAGTGTGGCAGGCATGTATTAAAGAGGCAGCAACTATTCCAGTCATATCTGTTGCTCTTTCACAAGGCTGAAAAGCAAAGCTTCAAAACACCTTTTAGAAGTCTCACAGAAAGATTTCATCTCCCAGTGGATGGAAAATTGCTCAGAATTCACTCTACATAGCAACAAAAGGACTATGGTTTGTCTCCACCAGAACAGTGGAAAGATCATTCTCGATCTGTGAGGTTTTGATGTATTTGCTTTCTGTGCTTGGTGGTGGTAGTAAATTTTGGGCAAGGCATTTGGGTTCCAATTTGTTTGTAGCTGGACAGCACAGCTGCAATATGTCTATCCAGTTTGTACCCAGAGGGGACCATAAAAGCCCATCTGAGCACTCCCACTCTGAGTTTCTTGCTTATGGGAGAAGAGCACGTCTCTCAAGGAGGACATCAGCTCTTCAAGTCACTGTCAATGTGCGTGGGACAATAGTTTGAGGGATTAAGTGAGAGACAAAAAGAAAAACTTTGTGATCTGTGCTAGGCAAATCCCATAGGTACATCTCCTGAATAGCAGAGGTTTTCAAAGGCCGCCTAGGGTGGTCTAACTGCTGAGTCCTGACCCCAGGGGGAGCAAAGCTTAGCAAATATGGGGCTGAGGTTGGGGAAGATTCTTCTCTTGGTGAGCAGTTCTGCCTTAAAAGTGACCTCTTCTTTCTCCAGAGACCACAGGCCTTGTGTGCTGATGCTCAGCTGCTCCTCTGAGGGATAAAACCAGATTATGCAGGGTTTGCTCTGGAAAGACTGGAGCTGGGTTCTAGTCAGATAACTCAAAAAAATGTTATTAGCTATGGCTCCAGTGTATCCTTGTTGCTTTCTGCCCTTTGTTGTGGTGTCCAAGCGTGAGGAGACTCATCACCCCACGCTCCTGCTATAACCTACAGCCCAGCCGAGCCCCTCCAGGAGGACTCTGTCAACCCCGCTGATCTTTTCCACTGGCTGGAGAGGGAGCCTGATGCAGGTGTTTCAGTGAAACTTATACAATCCAGATGTAAATCCAGTGGCGAGTCCCTCAGGATTAGACATGTCTGGAAATGAACATTATTGGGCTGATAAGATTTCTGAGCATTTTTTCCACAGGAAACCCACTGATTTTCATCTCCGGGCTTGGCATGCAAGCTCCCTAAGGCTCCTGGAGAGGCATACCTTGGATTGCCTGTGACAAGATATGAACAGGAGAGCTCAAGCTGACATGAAGAGCCAGGCTGGGATGGCAGTTAGGAAAGGAAAAAACACTCTATTCTTTACTCTTGGCTTTGAAAATGTGTTCAGGAAAGGATTACAATGTCAAGATTGCAATACTGGTTGCGTAAGAATCACTGTTTGGAGGCAATCGCTTTTTGGAGAAAAAGCCGAGAGAAGAGGCCATTCACTTCATTCCTGCAGATACACCAAATAGAAAGGGATCAGCTAAACCACAGACAAGCCCCTTTTTGCTTTTGTAGTTGTTCATTTTTTCCCTCAGACCTCAGACCATGGAGCTTAAGTTTGGTAACGAAAACCTTCCTTGCAACCCATGGCTTTGTGGTGCCCTAGACCAGAATGAGATTGAAGTGGGATGGAGTCGATCCCCAGTTCTCCAAGCTGCAGCAGGACATCTGATGGTCTGAGCTTCAATCTTCACACAGATGAAACTGCTGCTGTGGGACTGGTTTCCAGGCGGATGTTTCTCATCTCTCAGTTATTGAGAGCCTGAGAGGAAGCAGAGAAATGTTATCAATTCCCTCTGCTCCAGACCATCAGTCTTTCTCTGCTTGCATACCTGACAGCTTGAAAATGATCAGGTAGCAACTGCTTTTTGATTTCTTCTCTTATCTCTAACCCACTGTCTCATGAAATGGTTTGTTAATGCTTTAAAGGACATCCTAGCGAGATGAGTGTGGTTTCCCCTCTAGCCAGCAGGTAGAGCCAGCAAGCCTTGCATTGTGTCACAGGTTAATAGCAATTTCACAGAGAACTGGATAAACAGATCGCTTCCTCTCCCTTCCTCCCCCAGAGAAAGCACCGAGTCTACCCGTAATCCTAAAAACCTGTGCAGGGAATGAAACATTTCACAGTTGGAAAATACTTGCACAGGTGACCTTGAGTAATGAAGATTTCAGCATTTGCTCAAGTGACTGCACAAGTAAGACCAGGGGATGGGAATCTCATTGAATGTAAACCAGCATCCAAACTGTGCTCTCTCTGGATTTGTTTTTGTTGTTGTTGTTTCCTTTTTTTTTGGTAGCAAAGCCGAAAAGAAAATAAATAACACCTTGCTGCTTTCCACAGGTCTGTTCCTTACTCTGCAAGGGGTGGTGGGTCCAGGCAAGGCTGCTCTGGTTCACTTCTTTCTTCTTCTCCACTGCAATCGTGACTTTGAGTCATTATTTTCTTTCTTTAGCATTTCAAAGTGAAATCAAGGTGGTGTGTCCCAGAAACTCTGTTGATTTTGGAGCTCCACACCACAGGCATCAGAGCTTCACACAGGCTGCCACCTGTGAGCTTCAGCTGCCATCAGAACTCACCTGCCTGTCTCACAGTCAAGGAAATGGCCTTAAACAATGTGTTTTACAAAATACTGCTCTTCAGCTTGTGTTACACAGTATTATACCTAAGACAAAAGCTAAATAATTCTACAGGCAATAGTTAAATATATAAAAAATATATAATTTCTCATGATAGCATATGTACACAAACAGCTTTGATCATCTTTGTGAATCCTTAGACTGTTCCATTTTAGGCTGTGATTACGTTGTATGATTTAATTTTAATACCATTAATGACCAGAGGTTTAACTTCTTGTTTGAAAAACATAACTAACACTATCATCAACTTATACTTTTTGTACAAAACATGTAGTCACTCTTTTTTCCCCCAGTGCTTTTAAAAAACCTTCTGAATTGCTCTCCAGTCCAATTTCTAAGCTTTCCCAGCACAGTCATTTACCTCTGATAGGCACAGTTTTTCAGAAAGAGGTCAAGGATGGTGAAAGTTGCTATCACATCACAAGAGTTGATAGTGCTACTTTCCCCTCAATGCTTTCTTTTGCTTGCCTTGCAAGGCCTCTTTCAGTTCCCTTGACCCCTCTGCCCTGCTCCTTTCTACTGATACAAGAGAATTAATAATAGAGCTCCGGTTTTCACTGGAGCTGCACAACCACTGGGATATGGCAGTAAAACACACAAGCAAAAGCTCACAACAGCTAACCCCTCCACCTCCTGAAATCCATTTTCCTTGATGCCTTTGATCTGGGGCAGGTGGGAAAGAAAGCAAAGGGCCTCTGGGAGAATTATGACCGCAGTGCCTTCCTAGGTGGCACAGCCGCTTCCTTGAGACTCCCTGTGCCATTAATGGCTCCTTTGTGCCAGTGTGTGTCAGACCACCAAGGCATTTACCCAGAGGCTGTGTGTAGAATAAAAAGTAACATTTTGCTGCTTCTTTCTGAAGGTCAGATTCGTTTCAGACACAGCAGCCCCTGCACAGGCAGGCGGGTAATAGGGCAGCAGACGGGGGGAAGAAGCGGTTTTCTCCTCTGTTCTGTGGGAACAGCCATGACTCCTCACACAGGCATGCTCTTCTTCCCCAGCCCCCTCAAAGTTTCCTTAAACCACTTGACAAATCCCCTTTATATTCACCTTCCAAAATTCACTAGCAAAGAGAAATAGCTCATCTCTTTGCACAATGTCATTGTGGCCTCAAAGGCCAGCACTGAACACTCAGTGCTGCTCATGATTTTTTTTTCTGTTATTGCAGTTGTGTCTTGCCAGGACAGCCAAAGTTCTGGTAAGTCTTGCCATAATTTGCAGATATTGCATGCTGGACAGATGATATGGCTAGCCCTGCATCAGTTATGTGCAGAAGAGGTCAAAGAACCATTAAAGTTCCTCCCTAGTCTGGTGAAGAACTTTAGAGGGCAGACACCTCCCACAGTGGTGGTTTGCATCTGATGGACACAAGTGAGAAATGAGTAGGTTGTACAAACTCCTTGCTCTGCCCTGTCAGTGGTATCAGGTATGAGGAAACTCTTATTATAGCTGAGCAAGGGAAAAACAGATTCTTCTACAGAAATGGCCTCCCTCTGCTTCTCTTTTCCACTCGACCTCTCATCCTGCTCCTGCCACCTCCTCTCCTCCCCTTGGGCCTGGCACTCATCCACGGACCACTGCCATGCAGGTGTGTCTACTTCATGGAAGAGTGTGGAACCAGCTGTGCAGGACACATTCAAGAACACTTTCACTACATGGAGGGTGTTCCAGGGCAGAAGCCTGATGAGTGTGCCCCAAGCAGTGCAAGAGCTGTTTTAAACCAAAGGCAGAAATGTGACTATCTGGTTAATCTGTCCCCTATTCAGCTCCTTGCTTTGAAGAAAAACACAGGTGCATTATTTCACCATTTTTTTACAGTGAAGGCTGCAGACACAAGCACTGAAGTGCTGGGTGTCCAAGGCAGTGTTCGAGTGGAATTTCAATTTGCAGTCACCGTGGCTTTGGAAAAGTCATCGTATTTTTGAAACAAAAGAGAGAAACAGAAACGAAAAATATCAAGGGCTGGTGATGTGTCTCTGTGTAATCTCTTGTGACAAAGTCCCGGTAGGGTCAGAGAAGCCCATTCAGACTGAATAGAAAAAAATGTGCTTGAACCCATGATCGTTAGGCCTGCTTGACTTCTCGAATCTCCTGCATCTGTGAGTGAAGTATTGAAATTGGAAATTGAGAGCGATTCCTTTCCCCAGCTACCATTCTTAGACAGCACTGCTGGGTGTTGTGTAACCCCCAGAAGACATTAAAATGTCTTTCCCTTCCTGTAAGAAAAGATTTTCTTTTCCTTCCCTTAAGACATTAATTACAGGGTCACTGACTTTGGCAGATTACTTGCTAAATTGAGTTGCATCACGATATCCTATATTTTATTGTGATGACCACCCACCTTGACAGCCACTTGGGCTTGACCTGAGATTATCCAACACTGAAATCACGACTCTTTAAAGGGAGAGAATTAATGGCTGCTCTGAAGCGATCTAAGCCACAAGCACTCACCTTTCTCCAGCTCGTGGCCGCCTTTCTCCACCTTCTGTCCCAATATCAGCAATCACAGAGCTGCATGGGGAGTTCAATCTGCTTTGTGATCTGTCTAAAAAGAAAAATCCAAAGATTGCAAATATCTTCTTGTTAGGGAGTCTGAAAGCTGGATCAAAGAAGAGGACTGAGTCTTCCATAACTATGGTTGCCACCACAGGAAGGTCACAGGAGTAAAGGCCTGCTCTGGCATCAGCAGGGTGAACCTGGTGAACTGTGGGAGAACCATTATTTTCTCATGGGTCTCAGGAATGGGCCATGGAAAAGCACTGGAGATCTGTGAGCCTCAAATCAGGTCATTATTTGCATGGTACAGAACTACCAAACCAAGGAATGGCACTCATCACCCACCCACCTGATCCAGGTAGGAGCTCAGAAGGAGCAGCAGAAGGAGCTCAGATCTGTCTCCTTAGAACAGCAGTTGGTTCATGTGGGTGAACACACAGAAGCTGGCCCTTGAGTTCCCACAGGTCTCTTTCTCATCCCTTGCTTTCACTTCTTGGTGTCTGGCTTTATGTGACACAGATGCAGAGCCATTCCCTGGATTGCCATAAACCCTCACTCTTCCGGTGAGTCTTTCAAGTACAGCCCATTATCAAACTGAAACAAGCTCTCTGGCATTTGGAAATTGAGATTTTTGTAAAAAAGACCCTGTTCAGCTCATGTTTTGAAGCTGATGATGGACAATCTCATATTTTAGTAGCTATCACAACAATGTGATTTAATACAGAAATTCAGCCTTCGTGATGCTTGGTGGAAAAAGAAATAGGCAGAGGTTTTAATTGCCCCACCTGCAGGGAGGGACTGAAACTCCAGGGCTGGTGGAGACAACCTCTGGCTGCAGTTTGGGATCAGCACAGTGTCCTTGCAGAGCCGTGGCTCTGGCTGAAGTATTCCTTCATCAATAGGCACCATTTATCACCAAGATGCGGCTGGGTTCCAACAGCGACAGAAGGAAAACACTGGCAATGTTTTCATTAAAAGATACAAAAGATTTGCAGTGTAGCTGACAGAGGCCATATGTGACCTGCTTAACGTTCAGCAGGGCTGATAAAGAGCAAAAGGAGTGTCCTGTGAAGGTAAAGCTATACCTCACCTTAATGAACAGCGACTCAGGGTAGGAGGTGGGAGAGGATGATCAGATTTCCTCTGACCTGGAGTTCAACTTCTTTGGATACAACCAAGAGTGGCTGAGATAGCAAGGTAGCTCAGCATAAAGGGGTGAGAAAAGGACGAGGCCCTTTTTTATTTCCTTAATGGAAAAGCTTATCCTGGGGTTTTTCACCAGCTGCCAGCAGCAGTAATGATCTCCATGCAAATCACTCTGTTTTGCATGTCAGAGCAAAATCCTACCAGGAGAAGCACTGGGATGAGTGCAAAAATGTCCTCTTTTTTTACAGGTGGAAGCATTTTGGAGGTGTGGAGGAGCAAAACCCACTCACTCCCCCCTTGCATGTCCATTTTACACGCACGTGATCAGCCATGGCAGTGACCATGAGCAGCTTCACCAAGGCCTTCACACACAAATCAAGTCCCCCATCCCTCTGGGCTCTGTCAAGGGTCTGGAGAGCTGTATCTCATCTTCTCATCTTACATCCAGGACACACAGAAGTGCTAAGGGACTTTGGGCAGAAATTGAGACTGTTCTTTACAGTCAGGAGCCTGCTTTTCTCTAGCCTCAGTCAAGACGAGATGCCCATCAGTTCTGTTCACCTTATTGCTACTCTGCTACAGCACGTGCCTGCTGTATTTTGCCTGATTTCCTCAGTTACATGTTCACAGAGTGTTTCACATTTGGCACCTTTTATTTCATTCCAGTGTTTTCAGCTGCTACTGTGAAATCAACAAAAAAATCTTACTGATGCAGCAGAAGAGGCATGGTCTGTACAGTCTTACCAGGCGTAAGCAAAGAAGGAAACAAACCTTGACCTTAGTTCAAGCTGTTGAAAAACACTTGAATAAATCCAAACATTTCCTCAAAGTTAAACTGGAGGTCAGGGATGGAGGAAGAGACTTGAAGTTGCTTCATTCCCTGCAGACTTGAGATCAGAGTAAACCACAGCTCGCTTGTAACACCAGCCACTGACACTGAGCCAGCTCTGGGGTGGCACTTGGCAATGTTCAATCCAGCCAGACCAGAGGCTGTGATTCCTCTGGCTGAAGGCATTTCAGTGCCAATTCACCTGCTGGTGGCTGGGGCCCTGGTTACAGCAGTGCTGCATGGAAAACACTGCAAATGCTTTATCAATTAGGCACATGAACCACAGAGAGCTGGGTGTCCCCACAGTTAAAAGGTTAATATAAATAACTGTATTTTAAAATGTTATTTATTGTTTCTTCAAGTAGCAGCCCTTCAAAGCCCCGCAGCTCTGTAGCTGGGATATGGTTTCACAGAATTTACATGGGCACTTGTTTAGGTGTGTGGGGGGAGATGTATGTTACAGAATCCTGACACCCTCTCCTTGTATATCTCATGTTACTCACCTCGCCCCTGCCCTCTGCTCGCCTCCCTCACTGCCCCATCTGTGCAAAGGAGGCTTTGTAGGGCTGGCAGGGTCAGTGATTAATTACACAAAGACAAACAGAGTTAATATTCTTCCTGGATAGAACTAATTACTCAAGTGTTTGCTTTTATAAACCTCAGATTGATTGTTTCAGGGACAAATCAGTCTAATTGAAAAGACCGTTTGTTTTCAAGAAAGGAAAAATAACATGTTTGTGCCTCGTGGGTTTTGGGGGGGCTTTTTTCTCCTCTCCTTTTCAAAGGGGAGGCATTGAAAGAGTTGGTGCATATTGTTGCACCCTCACTGGACATCACAGCTACCCCTTCAGCTGTGCCCCAGCCATTCCCCAGATCATTTCCCCTTCCACACAAGCTGTTATTTCTCTCACCAGCACATTGTGGAGGATCCTGGGGTGTGAGGTAGAGGGTATCCACATACTGAAAATCAGTCCCAACCCAACATGCTCAGCTGAACAAAGGCAGGGAGAGGGAAGGGGCACAATTTGCTCAACAGCACAAGAGTACACTCATGTCTTTTACTTATATGTTCTCTGAATCAATTCATGAAGCCTCTCACATCTGGGGAACTGAAAACAACTGGCATATCATTTCTGCTTCAATGCACTCAAAATACTTTCCAGCCTTTCTGCTGCCCAAGTCTGGTGTGTCACCTCCTACTGTCTCCTCTCCATGGCATCTCAGCACCTCAGAGCCCTTTGAACTACTTTGTCTTCCCTTGCAGTGCACCTTCTCTAATGTCTCCTTTCCCTGATGTCTCCTCTGAGCTTGATCAGCAGACCACTCCCCATTTTTGGCTCCGAAAATCTCTCAACAGAGAGGAACCCCATCAGTCTGCTCCCTCCTGCCTATCGCCTGAGAGAGGCTGCAGGACATGAAAGCCACCTTCCATCCCAGCTAAAAGTAATCGATCTTAAATCTGTATCTGTGCTTAGTGATAACTGAGACAAGGGAAAACCACCTTCCAAGGGTGCAGCTGCATGGAGGCTGGGGCACGGAGAGGCAGGAGGCATTTCCAAAGGAAGGTGATGTGGTACAAGGGCAGGAGGTGGATGTGAGAGTGAAGTGGCAGAACAGCCCCAGGAACACTCAAAGGAGACATGAGAGAAGCACCAGAGACTGCCAGGGGAGAGTTAGTAGCATCATACTGGGGGGAGAAAAAGCAGAGGCTTTGCAGGCAGAAGGGCTTTGGCACCATGTGCAAAGAAACCATCTCCTGCTGCTGGTTTTCATCTTCTTGTTTTCAGCTGTGCTTGGGAAAACACAGCAATATGGTCATTCTTCATAAATAAACACACACAGCATCCACTTCTTCGCCAGCGAAAATAACACTGCAGGCATTTTGCTAACGAGTCGAATCTGAGAGGAATAGAAATATCACAGCTGAATTAAGCTGAGAAAGAAGTGGAGGGAAACCCCAACAAGCCAAGTCTGGCTGAATTGCTGTCTAGCTTTTTATTTTTTCCCCTAAAGAGAAAAGATTTAATGCAAGTTTCTCCGTTCTCCACCACCACCTAAGGCAGGTGAGCATTTTGTGTCTTGAAAGAATACAAACCATAAAGACAACAAACACTTTTTCACCAATACCCACGTCAGGCAATTAACCAGCCCTTTCATTAGGCCATGACAAGGATGATGGCATGCTGGTGCCTCCTGCACTTTGAGTTAGGACGGGAAAGCCCAGCAGCACCTTGTAAATCCCAGCACTGCTGACAGCCAAAATCAGCAGCAGCTCATTCCCCTGGGAAAAAGATTTGTGAGAAAGGTGCTGAGCTTTCCTTACCCATATGCTTTCTGTTCTCACTACATCTATTGCTTCACCTGCTTTCTGTTCATCTCTGCCACAAAATTCACGTGTGAGAGTCCAGAACTGAGAAGGATTTTCCTTTTCCCTTCCCCACTTTCCCCTCTCTCAAGAGAAGACACTTATAAGTGTTTGAGCATTTTCTTACAAAGGGCTTTTCTTCAACTCCTGACCTTCCCTTGCTGTCCCTCCCTTTTGTTCTGGGTGAATTATATGGTGTCAAGTGTCCTCAGCAGTCATCCCTGCTCCAGTCCAGCACTGCAATGTGCAGGAGATGCATGGTGGAGAGAGAAGAGTGCAGAGAGAGAAGGAACTACCGGATATTAAAAATTGCTGACCCTTTACAATCGTTAATGCTGAGAGAGGATATATTTTTCATGTGGGAGGGCTGGGCAATTTTCACAAAATTGCTGGGCTGTTTGGTGATCAGGCTGAAATTCAACTGCAATAACATGTTCTCCGGTTTCCTGCCTGAATGCCGAGAGGTTTGGAGGTGAAGCCGCAAAGGTTGACACCTTTGATCAAACCTTTCCTGCTATTGGCAGGAGTCGTTGCTCTGAATGTGATACACCTCGTTATGAAAGGAACAACAATAACTTTCCTCCTTCCACTTCAGAGGGCTGATTCCACAGAAAGCACCTGCTGGTGCTGGTGTAATGGAGAAACGCTGCAGAGCAACAGCTTCTCTCCAGGCTTAGTGGGAGCAGTCGGTGGAAATTATTTGGGACATTTGCCCTTTCCCTGTTTCACTTGCTGCTATCATTTCTTATTTCTAACTGCTAATAATAACCATCAGCCTGATAAGCAGTAATTCCTCTCTGTACATCTCAAAGAAAATCAGGGTCTTTTTTTACAGAGGGGGAAAAATGAAGGACAGGGAAAAGCAGGGACTTGCCCAGCATCACCCAGTAAACCAGTGGCATACAGCCAGATCTCTTGAGGCCTGAAGAAGCAGCTCAGAAGAAATGCTACCTGATAATAAATGCTTCTTAAGCCTGCATGCATATATACATGGATGACAAGGTAAAAAAGGCACACGATATTTGATAACAGTGCTGCAAATTGCTCTGTGCCAAAATGTTTTCCAGAAGCAGACCCAACTTTGACTATCAGACAACACGATCAAGCAACTCATCCTGTAACCACCTCCTTTTGCTCTCCTTCTTCCTGCTACCTCAGTGATCTGCTCATCTTTGAATGCGAAAGGTCAAATCCGAAATCTGAAGAGCTTTGTGGAAACTAACATGCCTGAAACCAGCTCAACTCTATAGAAATCAGGCTGAAATGCTCTGGAGTTTACTACACAAATACATCCTTTTTACAAGTACTTCTGTTTGTTTATTTTAGTCAGTGTTGTCTGGCCGGAATTTCCTATTTGATCAAAAAGAGAGAAGAGGGAGAGGAAGAGGGAGAGGGAGAAGGAGAGGGACAGGGAGAGGGAGAGGGAGAGGGAGAAGGAGAGGGAGAGGGAGAGGGAGAGGGAGAGGGCTTGGCTGATTGAAGTGACAAAGTTCCCTGCTGTTGTTTAATCCATTGAACAGGCAGACACCTTGCAAGACTCATGTTTCAGTTTTTCAAGCAAAGTGTAGTGTTGCACCAAGAAATCCCCTCCAGAATACCTACAGAGCTGCTATAATGAAGCCCTTTTTCCAATCCTTATCTCACCTGCAGAATGGAAAAAGTTGGTAACAGAAAAGGCATGCCACGATTTTTCTCTCTCTTTCTGTTGCATTTGTTTTCTGACATCTTATAATGCTGTTCCATAACCTTGTGTCATGTGCTGAGTGCTTTTCTGAGAAAGTGAAAACATGGAACCACGGTTTTTACTTCAGGAGAGCACAGCAGTTGATAGGAGCACTTTGTGGTCAGATATGGCTACCGTAAATTTTATTGAATTTGAAACAGACACTGAGAGGCAAATCACTTTGCAGATGTCAGGGCAATTCAATCTGCAAAACACCTGATACTACAAGCTTCTGCACTTCACTGACTTTCAAACATTAGGAAATTTTAAACACCTAAAACAATCACTAGAAGTTAAATGTTCTTGCTTACTTTTAATCACAACCCTGCAGCTCACAGAAAGGTCTTGGGGATTTTAGTCAAGGTATGTATGTCTGTCTTAAGGATACATGAATGCAATAGTGGGTAAGACTGTCATTCATTCCCCAGCAGACCTGACATTAAATTTATGGGAAGGGAAATAAAAACGGGGCAAAGGTTTAGTGATATTTTCCCAGAAGAATTTGGAGATTGGTTTGTGCAGTCTTGGGAAGAGTAAGAAATTAGGGGATCTTATTCCTGTCTTCCTCTAGCTGTTGATTGATCTATAGGGAAGAAAGACACAGACTCTTTTCAGAGGTGCACAACAGGACGAGAGGCCAATGGCGCAAGCTGGAAAAAAGGAAATTTTGGTATGATAAGAATTAGGAAAAAGTAATTAGGAAGGTAGTCAAAGAATGAAAGAGGGCCAAAGATGCCTTGAAATCTCCATTCTTGGAACTATTTGATGCCTGACTCAACAGGACTCTGAGTGACTTTTCAAAGGGGTTTTGGATGAGAAGCTCCAGAGCTCCCTTCCAACCTAAATTACATTATGGCAATCTATGGAATACATGATTCTGATCTGTCTTGTTCCCTGCTCTGACCAAACATACAAAGATCAGTCACTCAGCCTAGGTTTAGCTGAACTGTCCAATTTAAAAACAGAAAGAATGTTCAGATCAAAATGCCACCAGTTGGGACAGACAGATCCATGGTGTTCACTCTGATCTGTGGCTGCATCCTCAATACACTGTGTAAGTGCAGGCACATCTGGGAATGCTGATAATGTAACAGGTTTCGTCCTAGCAAGACATTTTTCCACATCTCTGACATGCTGAGCAATGACTGTTTTGAGATCCTTCTGAGACAACAACCAAAAGAAAATTATTATTTAGGGTGACTATATTTCCATAATGAAAACTTGGGCATTTTTAGCATCAATATTTCTTATGATTGCAAAACAGCCCAAATGCCATTTCTATGGTCTTCTGAAAATGTCAGCTTTTGATTATGTCTCAGCATGTATATATTTCTCAGAGCAAGGACTTAGGGGTTTATTTAGCCAAGTAACACCACATTCTGATGAGATTCATTAATATAGCTGATTGGAAAAGGCCATCTTTCTTCCTACAGTAAATGTCATTATTTTGACATTTGGATTTCAGCCTCCACTAGGGTCAAAGAGAGAAAAAAAATACTTAAACTCTTAGAGGATTTAAATACTGAATTAAAAAAAAAAAAAGTGGTTTTTTTGTTCATAAATCAGAACAAACCCTACAGTGCACACCTACACAGCTGCACATTCAGGAAAAGGGAGACTGGCCGGGCCAAGGGCATGAGGTTTAGATTTCCTGAAAAGTACCAAAGGAGCTCTTTAAAAAGCAGACATTTATCTTCACCTGAAAAAAAAAAAAGAAAAAAACAACCAAAAAACCCACCAAAAAAACCCACAAATTTCAGGACACCAAGCTAAAGGTTCACTTTGTCCCAGTGAATATCCTCAGAATCTCCTTCACACACATTGAACAAATCCCACTTAAAGCAGAAGAGAGGATCAGGCTGGAACTGTAGGGAAACAGCTGAGCAAACGGTGGCTTTGGGTGCATTTTCACACATCTCTCTTTGCCCCTCACTAATGGGGTTGCTGGGTGCACCTTTCTTAAACCCCTCATGTCCTGCTCAGCTCAGGGTTGCTTCTTGAACAAACATTGTTTTGGTACAAGAATTGAACACTGATTATGTTGAAATCAGTTAACCAGAAAACACTTGTGTGGGCCAGATTTTTTATAGGAAGCTTCTGAACAATAAGAAAAACTATGTTTTGTCTCACAGAAACTGAACCAGAGGGAGAGAACTGCACCATATCAACTGCAATTTGAAACACTTTGCTTTTCATGTGTTAATTTCTCACTATTTTCTGCCAGCTTAAAATTTCTTGTAAACCAAATTGGAATACTGACACGAAAAGCCTGGGAGTTTATTACCTTGATGTAGCACTAGCATTCCTGCTCAGGAAGTCAAAATCAGGAGGTCTTAGCTTTAAGCCAGAAAATCTCTTTGGAGGGTAAGACTGTAGTAATTCTAGAGGACTTTTTCATAGCTTTGTAGCATGAAAACATCCTGCCATTACGTAGAAAGCAAGGTTCTACATCAGCAGTTTATTCCAAGCTATTCTCTTTTGACCTGCCTTTGAGCCAAGCCCCAAATTTAACATTCAATGTTTGAATCATGTATTACAAGATAAAACAAAGTCCCCAGCGTCCTCCTCTCTGCTCCAGCTACATAAAAATAAAATTATTTCAGGCAGCGAAGTCACGAACAAGCCACAGACGCAACAGGGCTATAACTTGCAGCCTGACATCGTTGGCTCTAAATAAACAAACAAACAATTGCACATTCATTTTGACAAACATTTGAAGAGCTGCACTGCACAGAAAGAAGAGTCCAGGGGCCAGTATATGTTCCCAGACAAGTACGTTGGCTTTGGTGGAGTTACTCAATAGGTTTGCTGATCCATTGTGCTTCTCTCACTTCCAGCAGTGTCCAAGCACATCTGAATCACATTCTTCTGCTAACCGTTTCCTCTCCCCCTGTACAAAAGCAGCCCTAACATGAGGAGCAGCGAAAAGATCAGGCTTTGTTATCTTTTCTGCCTGCTCCAATATTTCAAGTACTTTGGGGGCCTCCTAGTTCCCTTGAACAGCAGCCATTTCTTGGTTTATTCAGCATAAATTATACAATTATGTTTCATATCATCACAAGGCATCCGCAAATGAATAGCAGACACCCCTTTGCACTCAGCCTGTTTAAACAGGATGCCGACAGAGGAAAGAATGTGTAATACAATGACTGCACACTATTTCCAATGGCAGGAGCCCTTTTACACCTGCATAAATAGAGCTGGGCCTGGCTGGTTGTGCAGGCATTGTCTCTTCCAGTTACATGCCCAGCTGTTATACCAGCCATGGTTTTCTTTATGGCTTGGCGTGCTGGCGTGCCTTCCACAGTGAATTAAACATCTTACCTGAGTGACTGCCTTTGTGAAAAGAGAGACAAGTAACAACAGAAAGTAACAATATGCTGTAAAGACCTTGCTGGAGCTATACACCACAGCAAAGAGAAGTTTCACTGAATTAATATGCTGCCAAACATGACCCTTTGGTTGCCGTAGAAGTGAAAAACAACTTGTTTTGGTTCCTTCTCTGTCTATTGTGAAATTTACTATAAATTTTTGTTCCAGTGTCAATAGACTTCAAATTTTATTGACCACTAGATGTCTGATCTCTGTTTGAACATTTCTGTTTATAGTTCAGTTGCAAGCCATAATCTTCAGCTTTCACCCCGGATCTGATTCTCCCTCCTCACATCAGCTCTCCAGAGAGCTTTAGCAACTCCTCTTTTCCTCTCTGATGGAGTCTGGCCCAGGTGTTGCAAATAGTGATGTGGTGGAGTGTGGGAATGAGATGGACCACTTTGGACATTGAGGTGGATCTCCTTGGACACTGAAAGCCCTTTCAAACCTTGCCTAGTTGCTACCAGACTTTCTGATCTGGTCCTTAAACTGGCCAGGGGTCCATGCTCTTGTTCAAATTAATGACTTGACAAACCCTAATCTATCTTAGGTGTCAGAGGTGCTTCCCCAAACATAGTCACATCAATAAAAAGTTTTTATGTTTATGAAAACATTGAGGGAGGAAAAAGGTAGAAGGAACATGAATTCTCCAGACACTGCCATACTGGAAGGATGAAATGCCCCATCATCAGCTGTCAGCTGCCATTGGATGATCAGAAGACTTTGATATTTAAAACAGACCTTTAAACCAGATGCAGCGTTAGATTAAAAACTATAAACCTGTTTAATTGTTTGGCATTATGCAAGGAACGGTTTGTTTAATTAGAAGGTATTTGGCAACTAGTTAGGTTGTAAAATGTTTGACAATATGCCAGTCAGACCCTCAGAGCAATAATAGCAACATCAGACTCGTACGTGTTGTACATTTTGTGCACATGTGTGGTACATGTCTCCAATGGGACCATTCCCAAGTGGAATTTAACGGCTGGGGAAGGTGCCAGTTGAGCAATGCAATTATTCTGAAAAATAGCTACTGCACAAGGAAAGTCAGTGAAGGATTTGCTCAGTCTCAATTCAGGCAGGAGCTCTCTAGTTTTGGTCCTCAGGGTCTCCCACTCTTATACTCTATGCTGGAGTGCTTGGCCCTGCACACACTGGGAAGCTCTGGATCTTTTTCACTAACCCCAGCATTTATCATTCCTCATGACTCAAAGTATCTCTCTTAAATTGAGCTATTAAAGGCCAACTGTCACATCTGGTTGAAAGAGGTGGACAGATAAAAGGCATTGAGATAATATGCTACTCCTACAGTGCATCAGCTTTTCTGTGATTGTCAGTGAAGGACAGGACACCACAGACATGGGCAGCAGGACACCCACCCAGATATGAGAGAGCCATCCACACACAGACATGTCTGCTCATGTTATCGTGTTTCCTGCATGTGTTCTAAAAAGTGAATGTTAAGTGGATACCAGCACAGTTCTTTGCCTTTTCAGTGAGGGAAGCTGACTCCATTGTATTGAACATGGTGATAAAAAAATAAACAGATGACAAATCAGTAATTTCGCTGATTGGAAATGTGAAAAGAGCAGGTCCTTCAGGGTTATATCAGGTAACACAGTTTCCACTTAGAAGACCTTTTCCTTTTGGTGTTTGTTTTTTTTTTTTTCCTGGCCATTCTGAGTTTGCTCTAGCAGAGAGAGAAATTGTAACAATGAAAAATACATTGACAGAGCTGCTCAAAAAACATCAGTGTATAGTTTCATGTCTGAAATAGACAAATTTGGATCCATCCTGGCTCAGTAAAGCATCCTGGTTGTAATTTTTGGCATGAGAGAAACAACAATGAATCATTTTGATTTCTTTCCTTTTGTTCTTCAAATGCTAAAATATATGTGTCAGTTATAGTGTTCCTGATTTGCTGTTTGAACACAAGTATACATCAGTCATTACAGTACATTAATGTGTGCATCCTTCTGTACTTAACATTATGTTTCAGCATCGAATGGAACATATTATCTTGAAGTTGATTCTGAATAAAGACATTTCAAAATATTGGAATTCATTGCAGACTGGAAATTTTGGTGGTTTGGCAATCTTCTAATTAAAAGCACATATGAGCAAAACATCTATGTAAGACATAAACATTTGGCTCTATTTTGTTTTCTATTTGCTATCACATCGTTGGTTAATTAATTATTTTTAATATTATTCCCTAAGAGTGTTACTTTTTTGCTCAGTAAGCTAATAAACCCGAGGTATTTGATTTCTACTCCTGCTCTGTGTTACCCATTGTGCTGCCAGCAGGTCGCTTCCATGTTCTGTGCTTCCATCCTCTACCGGGAAAATCCTAAAGACCTTGAGAGATGTTACCAACCAAATCTCCCTCCGTCCTGCTTTTAAGGATCTACAGTGGCAGAGACTCCAAACCCTTCCCAGGCAATCTATCCCTGTGGTGTTTTTTCCATCCCCTTAACGAGGTTTTCCTCCTGTCTAACCCAAACCACCACTACTGCAATTTAAGCCCATTACTTCTTGCCTTATCCCCAGTGGATATGGAGAAGAGTTCATTACCTCCCTCTTCACAGCAGTCTTTAACATATTTGAAGACTGTTATCATGACTGTCTCACAGTTGTCTTTTTTCTAGACTAAACAATCCAAGTTCTGTCAATCTTTTCCACAGAAGTTCTATTTTCAGTCCTTCTCATCTTCTTTATCATTTTCCACTGGTTTCTCTATTTTTGTAGCCACCATCCTCTTTCTGCTGCCTTCTTGGTTTTATCTTTGTAGTGGGAATGATTTTTCTCCAGGTGCACATGTACTACTTGGCACAATTTAAACTTGAGATGGTGTGGCATTGCTGTTATAACAGCAACATGCCACAAACCACATTCCCAGAAGTTACTGACATGGCATCAACTCAGCCATAGACATCAGGGCTCTACATGGAAATATGGAGAGATTAAATACCAATAGTCAGCTCAAGCTGCTCATAGGCGTGAAAGGCTTCTTTGCTTTTCTCTGCTTTGGTTTTCTCTTTCTTCTCTTTTTTTTCTTTATTTTCAAAGAACAATTCTAATGAAAAAGTGTTAGAATGAGGTCTATAAGCAAAACTTCTCAGGAAGTTGGTTGCCTTTGAAAATATTGAGAGGCATAGTTTTCAGGTCAAAATAGGGATTTTCATTTTATTAAAATCAACTGTTTGAAAATCTGAAATTACTGGGGGAAAAAAAAGAATGCCTGGCAAGTATGCCTAAGTATATGAAAACCGCCGACCAGGTCTTTGAGTTGTGGTATGCATGCTATTTCCATCTGTGTCACTAGCAAACATTTCAGCAAACTACTCTGATCTAGTATCTTGAGCAACAAACTTTATCACATCTATTCTATTCCTAAAAATACTCCCCAGAATCACCACGAAGTGACAGATCTAACACGCCAGAGGTGACTAACATTTATGGTGTTCCCTTGTACACCAGAACACAAGGTGTCTGTTACATAAATCTGGGCTGTTTTTCATGCCATATAGATCTTTGAATAAATACAACTTAAAAGAGAAGATAATTATTTCAGCACAAGTCTTAGTATGGAGATTTGGAGGAAGGAGGTAAATATTTATTCCCATACTTATTTCTTGGAAAGTTGTCTCTGTAAACTGTTCCAGGCTGTAAATTCCTCTCTGAAAGCTAGTCACAGGCATATCTCTATCTCAGATAGGTTCAGAGTGTGCTTTTGTTTCAGATAAGGTATAAAAGCTTCAGAGACTTATCTGTGTCTCCCCTAAAGGTCTTCAATTTGCAAAAGTGAGCTACAAGTATCTTGACAAAGAGCTTCTATACCTGATTTTTTTCTGTTTTTCCTTACACTGAAATTAGAAGAACAGTGTTTAAGATTATTCCTCCAGCACTGTCTTTCACTGGCCCTGTTTAAACACAGGAAATGCACGAGAAAGCAAAACTGAGCCACTGGATATTAAAAGAGAACACATGGAGTTATGGGCAAATTATCCCAATGGGCCTTGTTTACTGAAACCCAAGTGATTGGGGTCCGGGAGAAACTTGGTTTAAGCTGAGTTGTGCAGGAGATCACACACAGCAGGGTCACTGTGACAATCTCTGCATTTCCCTGCCCCTCTGTGGGACATGCTGAAAGCAAAGGAGATTCTGCTCTTTGTTTATTTTTTAATAATGCTAAAATATTGACCAGTTCACCTTTTCCACCAATTACTGTAGTTTCAAAAAGTCCAGAGGACTGGTGTGCTCAGGGCAGGCTGTGGGCAGTTGCAACCCATGGTTGTGTTCATCCAGACATTGGGCACTGCAGCACAATGCAGGGAGTCACAGAGTAATCAGTCCTTTGGCTTAGCATCTTGCTTTGCTGGGTATGGCTCTTAAAATGAAGTCTTGCTTGTTTACACTCAAAATAAATACTGTTGAAAAAAAGGACATCTTGGGCCTTGGGAAAAAGGCAAACAAACAAACCAACCCAGCCCTTTAAGTTTGTTTTCAGAAGAATCCTGTCTTGCCTCATGGATGTTGTGTTCCCTCTCATTGCATCATTGGCAATGCTGCCTGGGAATATCCCTTTTCTGATGGCAGCCTTGTGCACTGAACCTACTGCATCAAAACCTCCTGTCCTGAGGTGATCTGAGCTGTATCTTGACTGAAAAATCAGCTTCTTTCATTTCTGAATGTAACTGAAAACGGGCAATGATAAAACACAGATTATACCCTCAAACTGACGTCTAAACTGTTCTTCCTTCCAGGGATCCAGTCTCAGAAATCATCTCTGATGAGCCTTCTCAATACAGCCAGCTGGTTAGCGAAGGAACTGTGGGAATGTCACTGACATTCACATTGCTATCATCAGTGTTTAACATTAACAAGGGCTTGGGACCTTTCGCAGATCCCACTCTCTTTATGAGTACAGAACACATTAAAAAATCATTGTCTCACAGAGCTTGTTATCTAGCTGGCAAAACAAACAAACAAAAAAGCCCATCCCTGAAACCACAGGGAAGGAGGTTTGGAATTGTAAGACAGAGAGAGGGTTGGGGGGTTTTTTGTAATAAAACTAGTGCTGGGAAATACTGGACCTGTTAATATAGCACTGACTAGGTTATATACAGAGTTTTAGCCTTTAGTTTGGACATCTTCAGCTCTACATCCCTATGTTTTACTGGTGGCCAGTACCCAGTGTTTTTTATCAGAGGATCAATTCGGTCAAATGCCAGGTAGAGAGAAAACTTTCCCTGGTATCACCATGAGTTCTGCCCCTTTTCCTCTGGAGCATCCTTTCTCTGCAGCAGTGGGGCATTTTACATGTGGAGTGGGGCAATTCAACTGAAGTCAAGGGGAGAGGGCTAGTCATTATCTGTTCATCCATTCCAATGTCAGAGGAGACCTCCTCTTCCTCACAGCTCCTGAAGGGTTTCTGGTAATCAGCAGGACCTTGTGCTTTTCCTCCTGGCGTCAGCAACTTTCCCCTTTTATCACGTTTGTTGCTGACTCCTTCCAGTCTGCTGCTCCTTGCAGCTGTCTGCCAAAACCAATATTCTCACAGCTGCCAGAGGCAGCTTAGACTGGCACATCATAAAAGGCAGCAAGGGCCACATTTCCAGATTAAAATAAACCCAACCACTTCAGCGCCTTCTGACAATGTGTTTGACATGCCTGTGCCGTGGCCTCACTCCTTGGCTCTGACAGGACACAGGCATGACCATGGCAGCTCACATGGGCATCTTGCTCCTTCTCCATATGACCAGGAGTGGTCCTCAGGATGACACAGTGTTGTAGGCCTAATCCTGCTCCTCCCTCATACCTACCTTCTTTCCTTGGAATTACAGAGGGCTGTAGTTGAATACCAGACTGTTGCCTTTGGTAGAGCTTACCTCCTAACCTTTCCATGACAATGTGCATGTACTGTTACTGTATTTATTACCACCTTGTGATACTGGTAGGAATAGGAAGAGACCTTGGTCATTACAGTAGGATACATCCTATTTTTGAAGGAGGTTATTCTCTGTGTCCATCCACAACTAGTAGCAAAAGCGAAGAGCATCTCTACATGTTCCCAGCCAGCACTACATTTTTCTTTTCTCAGAAAAAAATGATGAAGCTGGCACAGCAGCCTGCAATTCCAGAAGACAGGAATTCATAACCCAGGTGGTCCTTTCCTATTTGCCGTTCCAAAGAAAACTTCGGCTGGCGAACAATGTCTAGCAGGAAAGAAATTCAGTGCAAAACAAAAAGAGCAAGCCCTGGGCAGAACAGGATAAACAGTGCCTGAGCTTTCTGCTTTGAGTGAAAAATATACTCACAGCTTTGAAGTCATAAGGCCTCTTTGCTTTTTTACCTAAGTTGGTCAGTAAAGTCATTTGAAATAATCTGGGGAAAGATCCCAGGGCACGTGTTTATGGGTCACTGAGGGTGAAAACTCAATCTCAGTCATAGGGTAGCAATCAATGTTTACTGGAAACTCATCTTGCAAGGACACAAGCTCCCTCATGTCCCTCAGCCTGCTAATAAATGTGGGTATACAGTGTGGCACACACCAACCCCTTCTAGGGATCAGCAGTAATCTAGGGGCCTCTCCTTTATCTCTTTCTGCTTCTGACACCATGAAGCAGACACAATGTTTTGGGGCAAATGCCAGACTGCCTTACTGCTTATTTTCCCAGATTTCTACCTCACTGCTGTTCTCCCCATTGTCATATTACAAATGAGTTGACAAGTTTGCAGCATCCCTCCCTGCCTCCTCCCTTCACCCCATGCTAGGATACTTTAGACACAGAGGATGGTTTGTAGGAGCAGTGAAACTTTGCAGCCACCAAGAAGCATTGTTCCAACCTCTAGCCATCAGGATGCTGGCATCAGTGCTGCTATGAAAAGCAAAATCAATCAAAATCCACCCAAATTTGATCCCAGGAAATTAAAGATTGCACCATGTCTGGAGCTAGAAGCTGGTTTTCAACATAGCAATGTTGATTAATCATATTTAAGGACATTTCTATCAGCTGCAGTTAGGGCATTTAATCAAGAATTTGTTTAGTCTCTCTCGTTCTGCCTCTCCCTAGACCTCTTAACTTTTGGGAAAATCTTTGGGGATTTGTGTTCCCTGCCTCTTCTGAGGGTGGGAAACATATCTTGGGCTAAGTAGCTTATCCATTCATAGGAGCTCTATAAAATGATGGTGGAGTTAAAATGGTGCAAATACATTGTTAGATGTGTCATCCTTACTCAGAGCCATACAATTTTCTCAAATTTTAACACAGTTATAAAACCAATGAGATGAGTCTTTCTCTATAGGTGCCTGTGTCTCTATATTGAGCATGGAAGGAGATCAAACACTACTTAGATTGGATGTCTAAATTTTGCATGGGTAAAGTCACTGCCAGTGTGGAAGCAAAGGCCCTCATAAATCTTGGTTGTGGAAGCCAAGAATATTATGGCTTTCAATCTATCAGCTGTCATTTGTATGCTTCATTAGCAAACAACTTTTTACTCCTTTTTTTAACATCCTGGAGCTGTTTCTTAATTTTTGAGTGAAAAATTTTCCCATGAAAAGGCAGGGCATCATCTCTTTCAGAAGTCTTCCTTAGGAAATGTTTGATTTTTAGAGGGCTTTTTTTTTTTTTTTTTTTTTTTTTTCCAGGAAAATGAAGATAAAATATTTCCCATCAGTATTGCACTCTGTATCAGCCAACATGTTCCTCACGGAGGACGCAGTTCTGAGCTTGTTATGACCTTGTCTTCTCCTCATCTGAATACCATCACCCCCCAAAACTTTGAAGGGCAAGCAGTTAGTCAGTGGCATGTCTGGGTTCCTTATCTAGCCAGTACGGTCAGCAAAGTACCTGCAAATGTGCAGCGATCTGTTGTATGTGAGCTGTAGTGTTCAGAATGAAAAGTCTTGCACTCCAGGCTGGCTCATCCCTCTCATTTTGGAAGACATTTTAGACAACTACAGCTATAAGAAATTAATCTCAGCCTCCTATGAGTGAAGTGTCCCAGTGTCTCAGGATACTCCTTACATTCTGAGAAATAACTGGAACCTGATAACACCCTTTTATTCTGCTGGGGGAAACACTGGTACTCTCTTCTTCTGCTCTGACATGGGATAAAACAAGTATGTGAATTTCCCATGAGTCAGATATTTTTTTCCCATCCAGTGCTATTTTTTATGCTGTGATGCTATATGTGGAGTTGTACAAGAAGGAAAGATTGCCAAAAATATCAGCTCTTCCCAAACAGCATGACAGATACAATATATGCAATACAGATGGAAGACAGCACAGTGCGGACACTTTTATAGCATGAAGATTCTCAGCAGTGTCAAAAGCAGAGTGCAAAAACAATAGGCCTGACTTTCCTCCCATCTATCCTGGTGTAAATCAGATATAAACCCAGGAGGGCTGCACCTCTATAAAACCAAGAAGCGAGACAAACTAAGAACTGGACCCATCTCACCTTCTAATCCCTGCAGTAATTCAAGTTAGCACCACATTACAGACAAACTTTTATAAAAGGCAAGAGGAGAAATGAGCTTTAGTTTTATGTGGAAATTGAAGGTTTGCTTAAGTTCTTGTCCTCCCCTTTTTATATGCTTACAGCTTCTGAAACTTAGCAAATCCAAGTTAGAAAAATAGCTATTCTTTCAGCAAAAAGCTGCAGCACCTTCACAACAATACTTGTAATCTAATCACTGCTGTCCAGGTTCCTCCTCAACTCTCGTTTCTCCTTCCCCTCAATACTACAGAAAATTTTTGCTGATCCTCAGCCTGTTACAGTTCTCAACCTACCAGAAGTAAGATATGAAGCTGATACACAAGCAACATGAAAAGAGATGAGTGAGAAGGGGAGAAATAGTTGTCTGTAAAATCATGATTAATTTGTAGAAGATGAAAAGTGTATAATTATTCACAGTCTTCCAACATAAGAACAGGAAAGAATAAAACAAACTGGAAAGCTGAAGACAGTTTAAAAAAAAAAAAACACACGAACAAAAAACCCACGAGAAAAGTGGTTCTTCAAAGAGCACGTAGTTAAGCTGTGGAAATGCCTGT
Source organism: Corapipo altera (assembly GCF_003945725.1). Classification (NCBI taxonomy): domain Eukaryota; kingdom Metazoa; phylum Chordata; class Aves; order Passeriformes; family Pipridae; genus Corapipo; species Corapipo altera. Next base: position 6,530,868 of record NW_020884899.1, on the reverse strand, counting down.
CACAAGAGACTGTGAAAAGTAAAGGTTTGCGAGAGCTCAAAAAGTGGATTTGGGGAAAGAAGCCCAAATCTACCAAGAAATGTTAAATGCTTCAACACAGGAAGTCACCTGAACCATACCATGCCAAAGCCTGAGGGGTATTCTGTGTAAATATGCTCCCTGGACCATTATCCTGGACATTTGATGCAGGTTGAACAGAGGGATGGACCATTGACCCACCTGCACACAGCTGTTCTTGTGTCAGTACATGGGATGGAGCCTGCTGGGGCAATGTCTGCATCTCCTGATCTGGGAACGGGTATGACTGCAGAATCCACATGTTTTTTCCAAAAAAGACTCTTGACTTGTGTTCATCCCCAGATGTCTGGCATTGCATGTTGCCTACCCAGCAAACCGGTTGTAGGAGACCTGGCTGAGTCTCAGGTTCACAGGGTAGCTTCCTTCCTTCTTGATCCTGTCAGTCCCACATCCTGCTCTCAGCTGCAGAGTGACTCAAAATCCTTTTGACAATCCTTCAAGGCTGTGGTCCAGAACCCCAGCATTTAATTATCGTGCTATCCAAGCCATTTAAATCATGGATAAAGAAAGAACAAAGTGAAATCTGCTCTCTGAGCCCAGCTGCACACATAATAGAGGGTTTTTACAGCCTAACCCCAATGGGGCATTGCAAACCCTGGTTGACTTAAGAAGCCAGAAGATATTCTCCACAGGAGAGAGTGCAGTTCTGGTATAAAACCCATCTGGATCAATGCAGAAGGAAACAAGGCAGATGAGAAGAAATATGTGGGACATAGCTAGAGAATGAAGGCATAAAAACTGGCCCAAGCAGGATTGCAGCAAATTTCTCACTAATACAGTATCATCAAAATGAAATCCTTCTTGAAACAGAGTAGAGCACAGGATTGGAGAGCTAAGGATCTATGCATGCTGGGGAAAGGCCAGATGACTGACTTTGCAATGCCTGAAATCAGACATCTGTTAAGTATTGTACGTGACAAACTCTTTAAAGAGAGTTAATGAGGTCATTAGAAATGGTTCAACACAATAAATTTAATGAGGCAATAAAAATGATTAGAAATGGCCTGGCTTGTAAGAGTTTGGGTCTGAACTTCCTCACAGTTCAGGGCTGTTTGGATTGAAAGCTTTTGGCTTGACCCATTACAGATGAAGAAGTGAGGAAGTAAACTGGAATTCATATCTATTCTCTGACTTTTACATGGCTGGATGTGTTTTCAGGGCATTTTTTTTGCCTATTCTCATTTCTTTATTTTTATGAAGCACTGAAATCATACAACCCATACAACAGCTTCATTGATTGAATCCAAAGTAACAGGTGACATTGAAGACAACAAAATGCTAATCAGGTAGCTGGGAAGAAAGATGTGAGGTTAAGAATCATTCTGCCTCTGACCCTCTAAAATTGGGATTTGGCTGTCAAATGTACACGTTAAAATCCACTGGGTAATTCATCTACTCTTCAGAAATTGCAAATCCATTAGTGTCTAGCCCTTAATTACCATCTTCATTGGCCTGAAAGTTTTCCAGAGTCTGGAGTTAGATGACAACACAACTCAGAAGTACTTTGTCTATGGAGATGTATCTATCTCTGCTGTGATCTGGCAGCAGCTACATAAACACAGCTACCTAAAGCCTTAGAGACTCATGAGCCATTAATATTAGTCTTAAGCACAACAAACTCATTTTAATAGGATGATGTGTATTAGTTAAAGAACTTCCCTGCAGTGGTAGTTCAGATTTCCTGAAGGTAACCCTAGAATCTGTATCCATCCTCTGGGACAAATGTTCTGGCCACAAGATTGTTACCACTTTGTTTTTTAACAAGAACCAGCCCTGATCGGGAATCTTTGTGAAAAGAAGCCTTAACAAATGCATCCTGAATGGAGATATGTCTTTATAGCATGTTGGTCTTCTACTTTAAAAGAACCTGGAAGGAGGGAGTTGGATCTCTGCAGGTGCAGAGAGGGATCAGCCACCTTACAGTGACAGAAGACCCTTGAGTGTCTACTCTCAAGGTCTGGATTATCCTGGAAACAGAAGATGAGATTTTTGATATGGCCAAAATGCTAAATTCTAGGTATCTAAATTATATACACTATTCTATTGTCCTGAATTAATACCTATATAATATTCTACTGTAAATTACATATGCATTAAGTCAGTTCAGTTGTTACTTCTTGGAGAACAAAGTGTTGTCTCATACGTGGTACAGCTCAAACCGAAGTTAAAGGTGGAAACCCTGTTTCATTTCCATACCTGTGCTCTGCAAAAGTCTACAATCCTGGCAGCCCTTTCTGGTGACTACCTATCTAGGTATCATTACCATATATGGGTAGGCTGAGGAACTTTTCTTAAGAAAGAGAAAAAATAATCATGAGTTTGAAGATGGGCAGCTGAATTGCACACTCCACACTTCAGTCTGCTGTAAGTGCCTGTCTTGTCCATGTGGCACAGCCTTCACTCAATAATCAATTTCAAACTATTGATCCATTAAGACCATGTGCTTCTTATTTCAGGTATTAACACAACCTGCCTCATGCTGCATCTGGAATGTGGGCTGCTGTGCGTGCCTGATCAAGGCTTGGAGGCCCAAGTTCCCAAGGAAAGAAAGCTGATTCCAGGTTTTAGTGGGTTTGCTGAACCAATTGGATAAAGAGAAATCATTAACTCCTCAGCACAATGACTTTTGGACCCTGCTGTTGTTAAGAAAAAAACATAACTAAGGCCAATGCTGTATCCAAAATCAGCTGAAGCCAATGGGAACCCTTTCATACACCTGATTTAAAGGTACCACGTGTCAAAATCTGAAATGTGCAGTGGAGACATGTCCCCCCTTGTACAGATGAGACTTGTCTGAGGCAGTAACAAACTCTTCACACAGCTGCCTGGTTACCTTTTACTTGCTTAACTTCTATTGCTGTCTCTTATTGGCTGTTTAATCCCACAGCACCAACCCTACCACTGCCTGCTCTCACATTCAGAAATGACGATCACATTCAGGATGATGTTGGATTCAAACAAGGAGCACCTAAATGATGCTGTAAGATCTGTGAGCACCAGGGGCAGCAGAGGAAGAACTCTAGTTGCCTCTCTAGGCCTGCAGGACTGTGCCAGATCCCCATCCATACTGAGAGCCTGTGTAGGAGGATTGCTTCAGATCAGAAGGGCACAACTTCGGCAATTCGAGCCAATGCTCCGCAGATTCAAAACTAAAAACCACCTATCTTGAGCCCAGGAGCCATCAGATCATTGAATGGAGCACTTTTCCTCATGAGTGGAACACATGTTTATTTTGTCACATCGTTTGTAAATCTTGAGTAATGGTGTAACATTTTTATCTACAACTTTTTTTTTTTTCATGTTGGGTTTTCGACAAGGTAAATGAAAATCCATCTCGCTTGGCTGAGCTACAGAGCGTAACTTCAAGGGCATTCTTTCATTTCCAACCTTCTGTTGCTTTTGACATAAATCTTGGGAGCTGGACTACTTAGAAAGCAGCAGGACCCCCCAGTCAACATTTCCTATTCTTTCCTTTCAAAATATTCTTGTTTTCATTATAAGGTACTCTCAGAAAGGGGAAGGTTTTATTAATTTTTTTTTCATGCTACAAATGCGAGGAGATCAAGAGCAAAACTCATGTCAGACAAAATCCGTAGCTGCTAAAAGTGATCCATTGAGTTGTGCTACATTTTGCATATGTGTGTATTTAACCTCCTTGTTGCTACAGGATTTTTTGTTACTCTTTCTTCCCCCTCTTCCAGCGCTGATGGAGTTTTAAGATTCCAAGGCTAAGATATTTTAAACTTCAGTATTAACTGTATGTTTCCTCTGGGATATGCTAGGTAAAATAAATGCTGATTTTCTTGGCATGTTCTGCTAAGATTTTATTGGTATCAACATTTTCTCTGTCTCAGGTCACATGGCAGCAAAGTTCTTCCTGAAAGTTCACCAAAACCCGCAGTAAGAAAAAGGCACTGTCCCCTCATTTTAAACCATTATAAATTAGACTCTAGTCAGTAAGAAATTAGGGGAATTATTCCAACGTGTTTATCTGTATAGAAGAATCAAACATGGGAAGGTATGGACCAGAACCCTGGTGTTAACACCCAGAGTGTTGAAAAGAAACAAAGTATAGAAGAAATATATCCCCTCTAAAGAAATATTTGTGTGCTCGCACAGATATGCCTCAGTATGTGGATATATGCACACATCAGGCAAAACATGACTGAAAAGCATCAATGTGAAAACTCTTCAGAAAGGGTATGACAGAGAGATCTGACATGTCACTCTTTTATGATGTTTCCAGGCTGCTTTTAATGCAGTTGTAATACCAGGCTACAAAAGATGATTTTGAATGTAGTGTCTATTTTGGGTACATTCACATATACAGAAATGTTAGAAAGTGTGCCCATGAATTTGTGTCTTGTTCCAAGAAGACCCACCTACCCTTCAGTGAGATGTCATACAGGTTCTCACAATTGTCACCACTGAGCTTTCCAGGCCCTCTGTGATTTTTGCAGCCAAGTTGCTGTGTTTAGTGGGTTTTATGGTACCACATGTTCTCATGTCATGCCTCAGATTAAAGGCGTAACTACGAACAAGAGCCCATGTGCATGTCGTATCTTGGGCTCACAAATGGAAAGAAGGAAATCCAACCACTTCTTCTGTTGGGAACTGCCTGTGGGAGGCAAGACTGGGGGCTGAATTTAGACATAAATCTGTTCCCAGTTAGGTGGGAATTCTCATATCTTTTATCTTCCAGTAAGAACATTTCACAGGATGATATTGTTTAAGAGTCATTAGCAGATTTAAAAAAGAACAAACACAACAAAGAAAACCAAAAAGCACTGTCCCCCTCAAACCTAATCAAAGCATCTTAGTACTAAAATACAGGTAATTAATGGCAATTCATTTGATTATGTAAACTATCTTACTTGGAAAAGATTCTGAATTTTGAGGCTGGACTATAAATACTTCACACACCTCTCCGTATAATCAGCTTTCAGCCGGGGTCTGAGTGAATAACTGACCTGTTTCAGCTCACCTTCCCATCTGCTCAGCTCTACCAGTGCTGTCTGCCTTAACATCCTGCTCTGCTGTTTCTCTAAAAACATCACCATTCACTACACCCTGTTAGGTCCTTTCAGAAGGCTCAGTCTTTCAAGGATGCCTTCAGTTACCCTGGTAAAGACTCTGCTTAGAGATTAGGTAGTCTTTCATTGGAAAGGGGAATATTTGGAGACCAGACAAGTCTGCCTGTTGGAAATTAATTTACAGCCACTGGTACAGGAAGCACAAAGGTGTAAATTTGTGATGGGGAAAGGGAAATTTACTATATTTAATTTTATTTAGTTTAAAGACGATACTAAGTCATATGTGCTTCTCACTCCTGTGGTCAATGTCTTGGTGGGGGAAGATTTCTTATTGAGTGCTCTTTGGGAAAGAGACTTCTTAGGGCCTTTCTCACATAGTGGAAAAATATCTAACAAATATCTGTTAGAACAGCAATGACATCACAATAGAAAAAAGCTCCACATGGAAATTTTCTGGAAGGAGGTCTGCAGGAATTTGTAGGAGGTGGTAATAAAGGAATCTTCACAGTCAATGTCCACAATTTATCATGTTGACAACGAAATCTTACATATAAAACAGCATTGGATGAGAAAAAAGGAACCAATGTGACAACACTAGTCATCAAGAACTCTCATGCCCAGGACCAGACTCTTCCATCATGCAAAACTGTTCTAGGTTTATTTCCAAGTGTCAAAGCCCTGGGCAGGATTGGATGCTTGTGTCTAGATTGCCTCTCACAATGGGACGTCTCTCATTCATGCTCACAAGTACTCTGAAAGTTTGGGTGTCCCTATGTGCCCACGAATGACCCCTGGCGCATTAACCCTTTGGAAGCTGCTGTTGGAATGGTAATTGAGGAAATCACAAGACTGCATTATTTATGGAGATCATCTGGTCTCACAGTTCACTATGCGATATGGAAACAACATGTAGCTGGATATCAAAGGCCATGACATCTGCAGAGGGCCACATCTTTTTCCAATATCACTGTTTTGAGTGGGGGAAAATGTCTCCTTTTTGAGCTCTCCTGGATCACTGATTTGACTCAGAGCCTGCAAGGAAGGTCTGCAAATCAAAAGGTATCAGTGAATGGTTTGTGAGTTATTTTGTGAGCAGAGTACAGATCATTAAAGCCAAGTTCCCTCCTGTTTCTAATCAATTCTCCTATAATTTAATCCCTTTACAGCAAGAGAAAATACAGAATAAGTGAATGGCAGAGTCTACAGAGTGATGGTCATGAAGAAGAAACAAAGAGCAGTTGGTTCTGGCCAGGCCTGGACTAGACTCGAGACTAACTGTGTGACTGACAAAATGCAGGTAGGTCTGAACTCAGCACATTCCTTTGTGATAGGGAACATGGTTTAAAATGGTAGAAGCACAGGTCTGAAGAAACCCAGTGATGTGATTTGACTCACATCAGTCCCTAATTTGCTGTTTCTACATAAGATCACTGGGAAACACAGTGAAGTTGTCAATGTGCTTCTGTTGCCCGTGGCAAAGAAGCCGCACCCTTGACATGCATCATCTGGAGCTCTGCTGTCTTTATAGTTCAAGTCCATGTGGCACAAAGGCAAGGCTGGGCAAGTTGAGGAGAAAATAAAGGCAGGCCTGTGGCATACCCAAAAGGGCCACAACCCTGCCTATATTTCTGAGCATAACCATTTCATGGAAAGAACAGCAGAGACTTACTCATATACCAGGCAGTCCTGATAGATGCAAAGAGTTCCCAAGTTCCATGGCACTGATAAAGCAGGCCAAAATTTGTTTCAGGTTTTTGCTTTTCTTCTTGGCAGCTTTGTTCTCCGAAAAGAGATAGTGAGAAAAGCCATGCAAGTTGCTGCACAGCAGACAGAAGACATGCTGTTCCTTTTGTTTGCTTATTCCTTCATGACTATGCCAAAAAAAAGATGTGGAACATGTTACTTTGCAAATTCTTCCCTGAGAAAGCACTTGACTGATGCTGAAATATGGCTACTTGGCTTCCTAGTCTGTCAATTGTGATTTACCACTTCTATGCTCTCAGTTCATTTCTAGAAGCAAAGGCAGCAGCTATAAAGACAGTAGCACAAATACAATGAGGCTGAGGGTGGCTTTAGGATGTGATCACATTGCAATACAGTAGTCAGTTGACTTATTGGTAGAGGAACTCCTAGAAAAAGAATAAAATGCTACTTGTCCCCCTTTCTTTCTGACTGTTGGAAAAAAGAGCTTTCTTTCCCTGCACCTCTCTTTTCATCACAGATGTTTGTGCCCCGGTGAATTTTCTTCAGTGCTTTGATGACCTCAATTTTAAAGGCTGCAGAGAGAAGTTTTTCACTTCTCTGAGACTTTCACACTAACAGATCTCTCTGTTAAGCTATTTTATGTCCCCATAGCTTCCTTTCCTAACTACACTGATTCCAGCTTCTCAAACTGTATGAAATCATTCCTTTTAAAAGGGATTTTTATTCTACATGATATATAAGGAGGGGAAGGAGTCCCATGCATGCATTGTCCCGTCTTCATTCTGTGGGGGGTTTTTTGGACATACCCAAAGACCATTAATGCTGATAACACTATACTTCTATGTGGCATTTCTTACCCACATTCATGTGCTCTTGGCCACACACCATGCAACTGCAGTGTTGAATGCATTATGAGCCATAGACAGAGATGGAAGCAGGAGGATTAAAAAAACAAATGTTAAATGGGACTGTAGATAGCTTTGACATACCAACATTTCCTTATCCCTCAGCAGACACATTTATTATTTGCACATTTCCAGCAGTGTAGAAAATGCCTTTTCCAAATTCCATGCATTGAAAGGAAGATAGTTGACCAATGAGGGGGATCCCAATATAATCTCAGACTTTCAGCTCTGAAACCTCTAAGACATGAACATTTTATGTGTCTACAGTTATGCTTAAGAAACATGTTGAGAAACAAAGGTGGCACCCTCTGCCAGGTTCAGATTGGATATAAAGGCCGTCATCTAAATGTCATCTAACCCAGAAATGATGAAGTCTCCAATCACTGAGGGGCACAATGCAGTCAGCCTCAACAGGCTGGATGAGAAACACAGACAGCTCTGTTTAGAAGGGAACTCTTCTGTGTTCAAACGTCTTGAGTTGCTCCAACTTCTAGAGGTCTTGAATTTGACACTGCTGCAGTATGCCTCAGCAGGTCCTTCTCCTAACCACAGAGCGCTCTGGATGGGCAATGCTAGCTTTGAAGCTGGCAAAAGCCTGGAAACTTTGCCTAAAACAGGGCAGCTTCAAGGAGGAATTCAATACACAACTGCAGTCCTTTTCCTGACAGCAGAATAGAACTAATCACCATTAGTCACACTTGCAGAACAATTAATCCATTTTTCCTTTGCTAAACAAATGCAATTTGCAAAACCAAACCATACAAAAGGGTGGAGGGGTTTTAACACATGCCAGTTGGATTTGGTCTGTGTGTCTCCAGATGGCAGCGAGCAGAGAACAAGGCTACATTTCTCGGCGTGAACAAGAATCTCCATCTGCAGCCTCTGTACACCACAAAGCCTGTGAGTCATCCAACTGCTTTGTACTGGCTGGGCTACTGCTGGGTTTGTGTAACCATGTCCTCTCAGGACTGGGTTCCTAAGTGCCTTAATAGGCCCAGAAGAAGGCAGATCTAAGCACATTAGGGATCTTTAACCAAATGTGCCAACAGCCACAGAGTTCAGGATTCAGTTTCTGTCCCTGAAAGCCCATCTGCCCCAAAAGCTCTTGGAATAATGCCCAACACAACTGACTGACCTTCCTGCCCATGTGTTTTACACTCAGATTCCAGAATGCTTTTTAAAGTTTTAAAAGCATTTGCGTTCCCAGAAATGGGAATTAAGACAGGTCATGCCCATCTATACAGACTGACCACAGATGCCTTTCTCATCTCTTTTCTCCAGCAAACTGTGCCTCCCATTTTTGTGCAGGTCACTACAGAAAGGAGATGTCCCCACACTTTGTGTGACCTGCCCCCTCTGGATGAGAGGCTTCCCTGCAAGAGAGAACGATAGTTTCACACCAGTAGAACCACCAGATACAGGCTGTGTTGTAAAATTCCTTCCTAATATTCCTCTAACACAAAGTACTGAAATAGTTATGAATTATTTCATAACCATGAACTTAGGTGAGTGTGAATCTCTATCCATGCAGGTGAATCACTTCCATGGACATTTGGACCCCCCTGTCCCATTTGTATGTTGGTGAACTCTGCTAAAGTCATACAGTGGAAGGTATCAAACTACATCTGGTTTTCCAGCTCTACTCCATCCAAGTTTTTTCTTTGGTAACCCATTCTCTTAATACCCAGATTTTTGTTCCTCCATGAGAAGTGATGAGTTTATGTTTTTCCATGCTACTGTAGCTTGAAGGAGTCTATTCCTGACTCTGCAATCTTCAGAGGTAACTCAGGATGAAATGAAATGAATAAATGAAATAACATTTTTATTATCTAACCATCTGTGATGGGCAAAAGTAGAACAAGAGCATTAGATAGAAGAAGAGTCTGAACCTCTTTCTTTCAGCACTAGCTTAGTCTTTAGACCTTGTTACCTCCATAGTAAATGGCAATCTCCCCACATCAGAGACGTATCAATGAAGAGTTTTTAGGTTTCTTTGTTCATGGGAGAGACAAGTGGGAGAAATTTGGGGAGAAATTTGACAGATACACATTTATGTATTTGTAATACAGAAATATTATCAGCTACCATGGACACATCAGGCCTAAGGACTATGTGACTGCTGTCTAATGCCCAGCCTTTTGAAGTGCCAACCAACTACTGTCATGAAAGGGATGGAAAACTCTCTGCTCACTTACTGCTACAGAACAGAAATTCACTCTAATTTCCAAACCAAGAAAGGCCAAAACTACTTCTGGGTGCTACTGGGAGCCTGCCAGCACATATCACATAACTTCAGGGTTTAGATGGTGGGGTCTTTACTCTGCTGACCACTACCCAGGAGCACAGTGCCTGTGGGAATTCATGCCTTGGTCGGTTTTACAAGCTCTGAATGCATAAGGCTGAATTTACAGAGTTTTCTTATTGCTGTTTTTTCAGTATAGTGGCTCCCTCTGTGAGAAGGGAGGCAAACAAGCAGCTAGAACATTATAAAGTATTGTATTTATTGGGTCCCGCAGTCATCAAGAAAGTGGGAGGCAGAAAAAAATATCCTCTCAGGAGAGATACAGATTAGACTTTGAGTCAGTCCTGCAGCCAGCTGTTTTAAAAGTCCCCAAAACAGGCTTAACTATTTAAAAATGATTTAGCTGGTGAAACTTCACCATATGAATTACTTGGAGGAATTAAGGAGATGAGAATGACGAGGAAGGAGTGAGGGGCTTTATCGACTCAGCACTAAATGTTCAGCTGAAAAAGGGAGGGCAGGCAAAACAGCTCAGAGATGCCTGTGATTTCCAAGCGATCCGTGAATGTTTATTGGGACGTCATGTCTCTGACCCCAGAATGGGATGCAAGCCAATCTGTATAAAAAGATACTCTTATATTCCTGGCATAGTTTTGTGGTGAGCAGAATCTGCTCTATGTATATTTTATGTTTCAGGTTGCAGGGCCCTATGTGGGAGTTTTATATAATGTCTTTTAATATTTATTTGGTTAAACTTTACAATTATGATCCTTAGAGAAAATGATTCTCAGATGCTGGATCATGCCTGTATAATTTGAATGAGATTATGCACACAGAGACAATCTCTTACTCATACACAGCAGTATCTCTATCATGTGCATTCCTCTAGCCCTTCACTTCTAAATATCTCTGATAATATATTTATCCTCACAGCCAGTAAGGGTAAACCAGTGACAGTTTGATGTGGCAGATTGATGCACAGACACATTGGCAGACAGTGGCTACACTTATGTAGCCTGGGGTCCTTGTGGTTAGTGAAGACAAACTGATATGTTCAGAAGGTGTCTGAGACTACCAAAGACCTAAACTGCCTGTGGAAGGTAGAAACTTCCAGGAATATTTCCTGGTTCCCTGCAGAACCAGTAAAGCACAAGAGCTTCAGCAGCTGATGTCAAGGTATCTATGTCCAGACAAAGCTAAAGTCACCTCTATAAGTGATTTTTTCTCCTCAGAGTTCCTTGCCTCTGTCTTCTCTGCACGGATCCCCATCTACAGGTCTGACTTGTAACAGGGAACATGTGCCTGCCATTGCCTCATTTCAATGTCCCTAGAGCACTTGAGAGGGCAAGTGAAAGTTGTCTACAGCTAAAAAAGTGATGTTCAAACTGGAAAGATGAATGTAGGAGAGGACTATGTTGGCTGACAGGATGAAGACTGAATAAATACAGCCATGAGTGGAAGAATATTTTAGCTAAATACCTACTCTGTTGTATATTACAGCAGGAGGAGGGACACTCTCCAACACAAAGAAGATACTTTGTTTCTTAACCATTCCAGACCACAGAAACTAGAACAATTTCCTGGTAGAATGATGGTCAAAGAGATCCGAGAGTCCTCCACCAGTAATGTGGAGATACCAAAAATATTCCGAACGTTATCCCAGCATGTTAGTCTGCTCCCTGCTGTTTTCTGCAGTTCTAAACTTGTATCATCACAATTGTGTTCATTGGGAAAAGCTTTCAGTGTTGTGCTTCACCCAACAGTATCTTCCAGGTGGAGCTCCCCAATTTCTGAGCAATTCAAAAATTGCTAAGAGGCTAAATTAACAATAGTCTACTCTTCTACTTCTTTATCCCATATATAAATATGCCCAAAAGGTTAAAGGCAGTTATTGTATCATTTTAGGTGCATGAAGAAAAGAACTGGTCAGAGGTTGAGAGATTAAACTGTGTATGGGCTGGATTTGTTTGGTGGTGGTAGAACGAGCTCAGATGAACGATGAGACAAACGTGTGCCACACAGGCCACCAAAACTTGAGTGGCTTGGAGCAGGCCAGGGCAGGCAAGCACGTGGGTCTAGTCACACCAGTGAGAACAATAATGTCTTTACCATTCACATGTAATCGGAGCAGCCAAAGATCTGTCAGCACAGTAGTTCTCATTAAACGCGAGCATTTGCCAGTGGTGAGTGGAACCTGGCATTTCCCAGGCAGAAGTATGTGTGCAGACAGTGTGTGCTGCACACACACACACTCAGACTGAGGTTTCTGGGAAGCATCAAGCTGTACAGCCACTCGGTTCAGGCTCTTAAGACCAACATCTTTGATTTGCACATGGCTTGCTGCACACTGAAGGACCTTCTGTTCAGTGTGGGCACGGTTAGCCCAGAGCTTCCAGGAAGCACAGGGCTGTGGGCAGCAGAAAGGGTTGGGATTTTCAGGTGTAATGGAGATATGATCGGTTTATTTCCTTTGAGCTGTAAACAGTAGCTCTCTGCTCTTCCTGTTGGGTAAGGAAATCCTGGACAAATATCAAAAATCCTCAGATTCCGCCAAAAATTTCTGCCAAGTATAGGACAAGCGTGTGTCTATGTAAAGACAGATGTGAAGTACTTCAAGCTGTTGCACAGACACCAGGGACAGTCAAAAGAAAAGTTAGGCTCTAGTCACTACTATGCTGTGTTATGTTTCCCCTCACATTCCCATGTGGGTAGGAGGGAGAAGGAGAAATTAAATATCCTGAAGTTGAGTTTAGGTCATCAGGAGTCTTCAGGGTTAATGGGAGCCGTTATTGCTGAGATGCCAGGGAAAACTATTTCAGAACTATCAGCACTGCCAAAAAGAGCAAAATGAATCAAACATTTGAGTTCCTGTGTAGGAAGTAAAAATAATTATTCTGTTATTTATTGCTGTTAAAAAAGTCTTATTTCAGCCAAACTGTCTGAAAAAAAAAGCATTCAAATTTTATGTGTTTGTGGCTGTAGGAGGATTTGAGTTGGATGGTTTAAATGAGTCCCTGTGTGTGTGTGTAAATGTCCCAACATGCCAAATAAGCAAGGGTCCGAGGAGTCTGAATACGGATGCATTTGAACTTTGGTAAAATTCAGATTCATGGCTCAGTTTGTATTTTGGCACAACAAACTGAGCCAAAGCCTTTACCCAAACACACCCAGGACCGGGAAGAGTTCAACCCTGCATCCAGTCTCTGGTTCCATGTCTGTTGCTGCCCTAAGCAAGCATGAAATGGGCTGCATAGGCCTTTTGTGTGTCATAGATGAACCAATATATTTTCTGGTTCAGTTTGGAAGTGTGTCTTGTTGCAGCTTCATAATGAGCTGTGTCTATAGCAGATGTCAAAAGCCAAATTAAAGAAGTTTATTTTCCATCCTTGACTATTTCCTGAGAAAACAAACTCTTTGTGAATATTTAAATCCACGTGATGACCTGTGTTTCTCCAGTGGCAATGCTTTGTGAGCTATGGAAGAAACCAGGAGCCAAATTCCAATCTCATGTTTTCCTTCCCACACCACTGGAAGCCAAGCCTTGTGCTGAGGCAGCATGCTTGGACCTCCAAGGCACTGAGGGAGATTCTCCACTAGAGAAGTCAACCAGAAGCTGTAACTTTAATTGTCTACTGAGCTGCTGTGTACATCCCAATGCTTAGCTGTGTCTCCTCTGGCTGATGTCCCCTCCTCAGCTTTTCTTGGAGGACTCTTCCTGTGGAAGCACTGTTTTTGCAGGCAGAACACCTCCAGCTGTTGCCAATGGCGTGCTCTCACCTTCTACCAAAGTGGGCTATAAAATAATGATTTCCCCACTAGCTGCAGAATAGGCATACAGAGTAATAGAAAAATCACATTATAGCTATCAAATTCTGCAGAATGGTTCAATAAACATAGGTGACAACCCACTTCCCTTCTACTTCTGTGGAGAGGTCTAAAATAACATATGTAGATCCTCTGCATCCTCCTCCTCCTCCTTTTAGATGAGACTTTGCCACAAAAGCATTTAAAAATATAAGTGTGAGAGTTACTGTTTTCTAGTTTTGGAAGATCACTGGGAATTGGTCCAAGATTGGAAGATTTCTCCAAAGGGAAGTTCCACATGAGACGAGTTCCCTAGGGATGGAACAGCTCTTGGCTGCTGGTTTTATGAGATGTATCTGGACAGGCCAGAGTGAGTTGTAAATGAGACATGATCAGAGTTCACTTTACAGGGCCCATTTTCCCCTCCGTGGCCACCTCCAAGGTTGCACAGTTCAGAGTGTGTATTCACCTCCTTGAAAACCAGGGCTGTCTTGACAATCTGCTCCAGTCCTGAATGTCCTGATCTTTTGCTTATGTTATTGGTGACCCTTTACACTGTGTTTAATGGCTTTATGGGAATCTGGGAAAATATCCAATCATTCATAGTTGAAATATTGCTCTTTGGAATTGGTACCAATACAAGCAACCTTGTACTTTATAAAACTGACTGGGAACTGATTTCCCACCCTTTTTACTCTTCCAAGAACTGCAGCCACCACAATAAAGTAGCAGTAGAATTTATGATCATTTACAGTAAGTGGAAACAAGGCACTTTTGGTATCCCATCCCTGGTGTAGCTATTTTGCTTAAAGCACTGAGGCTCCTAAGAAATGCTTCATGCACAATTACATGCAAGTATCTACCAGGTCTTTCAAGATGATTTGATTTACCCAAAAAGTAACAATAATCTCTTTGCAGTTGCAAAATAACACACGTGTAAGCTCAGATCAAGTGACCTACAAAGGCAGCACTGCTGACTCAAGGCCTATACAGGTTCTCTCTCTGTTATTTTTTTACTTTTTTGCCATCAGTATGTTTTATAAAAGTCACTCTTCATGGTAAGGGTCTCTTATGCATCCAGTATCGCTCCTGACAAATGCAGAAGCAACTTTAATGTTAAACAAGTTTAAAAGTTTAAAGTTAAGCAAGTTTAACTTTAAAGTTGCTTTTAACTCTGCTTTAACCTGGACAGAGATGAAGGCAAGTGATCTTTACTTCAGAAAGAATTAAGAGAGGGAGCTCTTCCCAGTTTGAGTGATGGCTCTGCAATTTGAGTTAAGACAAACACAGCTCCCAGTCCATCATTCCAGAATATGGACTATTTTTAAAAGAAGGAGATGTTATGTCTGTCAACTTGCCCAGAAATCCTCTAACCGGCAAAAGGAATCTGAAACCCAGATTGTCAAAAGCCAAAAAGGAATATTTTGCAAAGTTTTCAGGGGTGTTGGGGCTAAGGAGAGGAAGAAAAATCCTAGAAAACATAGCTGAGAAAACAGATTGACCATTGACTTGTAACAAGAGCTTAATCTGCTGCAGTCAAACCTAAGTCTGTGCATTCCCAGGGCTGTGGCTTGCAGGACAGACAGTGGCCAAATGGAGGAAGTGCTGCCCATGGTCTCATTGTGCATAAAAAGGGATTGAGCACGTAATATGGATAAACCTGAATTATATGAGAGAGGCAAACTCCCCTGCTGTAGCTCCAGTACCTTCTGGTATTGCAATTCAGGGACTTCTGTCATAAGGACTCAACACTCCAGAAAAAGTTTGGTTTGGTGTGTGAGTAGAAGACCTGGGAAGGGGCCATGACCTCAGAGGGCACCCTTTGGGAAGCACATTTTGGGAACCTTCCTGGTCCCACAGTGTCAGGAAGGATTTTCATTATTAATTATCCACAAATGAGGAAACCTGGGCACTGAGAAGAGCAGATCCCCAGGTCACAAAGGGGATCGAGGGCAGTGTTGGATGCGAAACACAAGCTCTGGACATAAACAATATAGTTTAGTGTTTCCCAAAATGCTCTATGATTCTAAGTGTGGGAGGGTAAGAGGAATGGGTGAAAACAGGAAGGCTTCTTAAGAGTTTCTTCAGAGGCTCATAGTCTCGGATCCTCAGAAAGAAGTGGCTATTTGAATACACATAAGGTCAAGCATCTAAGGCCCTAGCTAATAACGTATGAAAATATTCTTTCAAAAAGAAGGCATAATCTATGATGTTACATATGGTGCATATTTGCTTACATCAGTCCTAGAGAGTTTAAACAGTGTCTGCTGTAGTGCATACAGTAGGAAATACCTGTAATAGATAAGGCAGCAAAGAACCCTGAGTTTGAAGAGAGCCTGAAACAGTAGCTCCGAATTGCTCCTTGCCCTCGGGGCTTGCTTTTTATTGGTTTCACCACTTAAAGCATGAAAAGAAGTGCTACATGAAGTGCTACAAAAGCTGCTGTCCAAGCCTTTGCTGAATATACATTCTCAGGGGGGGAAGGTAGAGGACTTTCACCTTTTTTTGAAGGAGGCTCAGCTTTCAAAACCTGAGAAAAACTTAAATAGTGTTGTCTCTCCAACAGACAATTATAATCTGAACTGACTAGGCAGGTTGGTTTTCTCCCTCTGTATTGATGGATTTTTGAAGTCTGCTCTGCTAGTTCTGGTATTGTTCTTTGAAAACTGTTGTAATTATTTTCAGGGTTAAATAACCTGAAAGTGAAATGGAGTGGCCAAAATGGACTGACTTTATTTTTCTTTTTTTTTTTTCACCAAATGACCCAAACCACTATGATTTGGTCTGACAAAATTTTCTCCTTCCCTGTTCTAATTTCTCATTGTGACCACTGGGGAGAAAAAAAAAAGCCATTCTTTGTGCAGGTCTGACTGATAGGCTCACCTGCAAGTGACCTCATCTTTCTGTGGCTGATTTGAAGGCAACATGTGTTTAATCCAGAAATGCTGTTTATTCATAGTCCTTCTGCAGTACACAGAGATAGCTTTTGCTAACAAATCTCTCTGCAAAAGCAAGCAAAATAGAAACCGGCTCTGACTGCTGTATAGACACACAGGAACATGTAGATTTTTCTTGGCAAAACTAACCCATGGCTTCAACACAGTGAAAACAAGAGTCAGAACAACATACCAGAGGGCAGGAAAACTGAAAATAAAAATCTTATACTTCTTCACGTGATCTTTTGCTTTTAAAAGCCCTACTAAGACAGTATGCTAGTAATTACGCATTTGCACTTTATTCTTCATTTAAACACATTAAATAGAAAACACCATCAACCAGGGGAAAAAAAAGCACATCCATTGCTTTTAAATCACAACCAGGGGAATTTTGCATTGGCTTAGAGAAAGCAATCATTTGACTTTAGAGGCTATAGGGCAAATGAAGGGTTGTCAGCCCTCCTGTCTCAGGAATGAAGCCCTCAAATTGGTCCAGCTTCATTTTGGAAACAAGGGGCCCTTGTAAAAATTCTGTCAAAAAACTCCATCATCGTCTAGCAGAGCCCTTCTCAGTGAATCCTGCAGGTGGAAACACTCTCCCTCTTTACCCCTGAAGCAGGATCTGCTACTGTTTGAGGTAAAGTAACAGAAGTTACTTGCAGCTTCTCCCCAGGATGAGTTTTCTTACTTTTCATCTCTTTTTTTTTTTCAGAACAAAAAAGCTGCTTAGTGAAATGCTAATAAATGTTGTTTGAAAAAAAAACTATTTGAGCTGTTATATAAATTGCATATGCCACTGCATGCTTTCAAAGTCACCCTTTTTGCTTTATTTGAAGGCATATTGAAGGCATAAAACTCTTTCTCTGAAATGAAAATGTCAGAACGCAGCAGAAAAGGCTCAGAAGAGCCTGGATATGACATCAGCTTTGATTTCTTCCTCCCTCTCAATTCTGAACAAACATAGCCAGTATTTTCAACAGGGTTAAGTACTCAAAAGCTGGACCAGGTTGAGAGCAGACCAAACTTCTCATTCATGTATCAAGGAGAAAAAAAAGCATTGTATCCTGAAGCCTTCAAAGTGAAAAAGCACTTCAGGCTTGGATTTGCACAGCCACCTGCTTCTACTAGCTGGAAAAAAAGGAAAAAAAGTCGGGTTCTCATAATGTTTTTCACTGCAAACACGATCCACGTAAGTATGGCAAGTACTCACTGAGCTCTCTGCGCACACCTCGGTGAGTTACTGGAGCTGAAAACCTCTCATCAGGGATTGCACTTAATGACTCTTGTCTCACTTAAACAATTCACTGTGTAAGCGTGTGAAACCATCTGCTTTTATTCCTTGAAAAGCTATTGAATTCATTGTCATGGCAAAGATTCCTTGCCTACAAGATTCCACTGACTACAAAAGAGGAGGAAAGACAAAAGAGGAGAGGCTGCGATTGAAGTGGCAGCACTACCTGAGTTATTTTACAACTTTTAATCTCTCCTGGTACTGCTGTCTCTGTAAACCCAAAACAATCAGGTGTCACCTAGCATGCTCCTCACCTTGATCTCACAACATGATCTGATGATCTCTGGAACATCCTCTTCCCCCATCAGTCTCAGGAAAAGACAAGATCAGGATGTGTGGAGAGGAGTCCAAATGAATGGCAGTCCTGGAACTCCTGACTTGAATACTACTTAGATCTTCAGTAGAGCTGCTTCTATACCTTGGATCATTACAGGTTCCTAAGAACTGGCTCTAAGATACATTGTATGACAGGAATCTCCCAAAACATCACCACACATTCTTAACTAAAAGAATAAAGCCAGAAGGGTATTTTTGTGTCCTTCATCCTCATGTATTCTATTTTACCCGGAAACCTCTAAATGAAGGATGAAGACCGAGATTAGCCCTAAAATCCCCTTTCTTGAGAAAAGTAAACTCTCAGCCATAGATATCCAGGTGTGAGAACACAAAGCCTCTTCAGAGTCATGATGTCCACAAGAGGAACCACACTAGGGTGTGGAATATCCTCAGTTCTCTTCCACCCTTATCTCTGCTGATCAAATGTAAGTTTGAGTGACCCAGGGAGGTGTCCAGGGTGGACAGCAGTCTGTCTCCACAGTGCTACAAGACAGTGATGGAGCCTCAGCAACATGTCTCAGGTACGAGGGATCTGTCAGTGAGGTGATAGAACAAACCCCTGTGACATACCAATCTCATTAATTATCTGAGGAAGGGCAGACAAATGAACGCCCAGTGAGTGGAGCTGAGAGCCCCTTAGCAGTACATTCTTCAGGACAGCTGCTGCTCAACCAGCCTGGAGAAGACTTTTAGCTTGAGAATTAAATAATTTCCAACAATAAAAGTATGAATCCATGCCAGATCATGAGTATAGTTCAACCAGCAGGCCAAAGCAGATCTGGAGCACCCTGCTGCTCCGAGTAAAGCCTTCCTCTCTAAGAGTACCCAGACCACAGGTCTATGTATGCTATTGCCCAGCTTCACCTGTGTCCTTTATCCATCAGAGCAGTGACTTTTATTTGTGACCAAAGCCTGCTTCAGTGACTTTTTGTGAGGCTCTCTGACTCACCTGACAAAGCCCACAATGACCCTTGAGGGGGTAAAGTGGACCCCTCCTTCTCTCTCCCATACAGTCAACACCTCACAGTGCTCACAAGGGATTCTTCTCCATCCCATCCCATAGTGTGATCTCCCTGTCCCTTCACCCTTTGGATCAGTTCCAACAAAGGCTTTCGACAAGTAGCAAGGGAAAGTGCTCTATTGATGCCCGTGTTTAGGATCTCAGCTAACTTCTTGGATTCTGAGCCCTCCAAAATGTCAGGGACATATTCCATTCTCTCAAGCACTGGTAGGGATGGAGAGCAGAGTATTATTTCTGACAGAAAGCTCTGCCCTAAAATAAATGGGACCAAAATATTTCCAGCTTCCTCACCTGGCTGAAAGACTTCCCCAAAGAAATAGTTTGCTAAAATGCACTCCTTTATTCAGCTTTTGCTGTGCATTTTCTGAGAGTCCAGATTTCTTTCTGCCTTCCAGTTTGATCCGTGTTGTTGTTTTTAAGGAGTCTGATAGATATGAGAAACAGCGTGTTCCAGCTCACAAGTGCGTGGGGGTGCCAGCCTGGGAACGTCATTAGCAGCCTTGTTTAGAGAAAAGGGTTAGTTAACCACAAAACTGCTCTGCTGATAATTTGTTTAACTGCTCCCGTGGTCAGAAGTGTGGTCAGGCTCACAGCATCCAGGAGCTGTTAATCACCTGTCAGCGGGCTCTTGCAGCGTCTTCTGCAATTGCAGCCCTTGTCATTTGAGGCCCTGTCAGCAAGGGAAATGAAAAGTGCAATATTCAAAAAGCTTTCGAGAGAGAGAGAGAGCAGAGCTGTGGCTGAATCTCATCTGTGGTGCATCTCATCTGGGAGTGGATTTAATTTGGTAATGGAAACCCCAATTCTTATGGCAGTAAGGGACCGTGCAATCAACGTTATTTTGCAGCTGAATTTCTAATGAACCCATAAAATCTATCTTTCTTTTTCTGTTACTCCACCCCATCCCTTACAACTTCTGAACACGTGGGCCAATTTCAACAAAACTGGACACATAGGAGAAGTCTTGTGCATATTATGTTCCTACATCTCAAAAAATCAAGGCAGAGGAGAAAGTGCTTAATGCCCCTCCGGGCAGAATACTTTCAGTGCAATCTCAGGTCTTATGTACCTGAGACAACATCTATCTCCTGAGACGAGTGCAAGTGCCCAAATTGCAAAAAAACTCGAGGTCTCATCTCAATAGAGACATCAGCCAGATATGCTGAAGAACAGAGAATGCTTTACTGATGCCCAAACAGTCCTTATCAATGAGCCAGAGCTGAGTCCTGCTGTCTTCCCCCAACACTGGAAAACTTCTCAGGGCCAAATCTGCAAATCAGAGAGGGGGAAAACCAGTGCTGGCCACGAGAATTAAGAGCAGAGCAGGGAATGTAGCATCAAGTCCATATTAGAGGTATGTTTTACCCTTTCCCTGAGGAAAGAAGAAAACATGAAAGCTCAAAGTAAATGCATATTTCCAAGAAAAATGCTATGTGATTAAGTGGTATGTTTTGATCACTGGCAGTGGGTATTTCACCATACAGGAAATTGCTGTTAAGGGTCACTGTGCACTAATTAAGCTTTATTTGCTCCGAATCACCTCATCACACCCCACAGCATGTGCACTGCCTTGACTCTGGCTCTGCACATCCCGTTCTGGGCACACACACAGAGAGCTGCTCTAATGATGTTCTGTCTGCCACGCTGAGCACGGCTCCCAGCCACGCTGGCAGGGCACGCTGCCGGCTCTGCTCCTCACGGACATCGGAGCACCACTTCACCTCTGTCCTGGCAAGAAACGCCCGGCTCAGCTGCTCTCCCCCGGGGCCTTTCAGGGCTGTGCTTTGCCAGATGACGTATGCACATTTTTGAGAGCCCCCGGGAATCCACAGGTTGATTTTGACGGGCTTTAGGCTGGATGGTTACGCTCCAGCAGCCGGCTAATGCGGACCAGCGATTCCAGCGGGGCTGTGCTCCGGCACACGGGGCCGTGTTAGCGGAGAGGCTGAACCACAGTGACAAGGAATAGATAGATGGAGAGTGACTTTGGCGGTAATCAGATACATCAGTGATGTGGGATTCAGACCAACACTCAGCGTGCACCGGAGACCCTTCCTGCCCCTCTGCATGAGGAAATCCTGTTTGGTTTCCACCTGGATGCAGGGGTATCCAGGTTCTGGAGCTGGGGGCTCTGAGAGAATATTTATCCAGGCTAGACATCAGCTCAAATACATTGATTGCTTACTCTACTCTGGATACTCTGGACTTAATTTTCAGAGCAGCCAATAAGCAGAGCCCTGGGAACCAGATCCAGTCCTGCTCTGCTGGATTTCAAGGCCATCAGGGACTCGCAAGCCTCTTGGTTGACCTGCTGCAAAACCGAGTCCATAAACCTCAGCCGGAGTTTCCTGCAAGTGGGCCAGGAAGATGTGGGGAATGAGCGTAGGCCTGCAGAGCAGGGCTGGCTGGATTTCTGCTGGACTTCCTGCCAGCTACAACTATGGGACCTCTCAGGCTTCAGATGTTTTGCACCACGGTGTACATATAATATCATCTGGCCATGCCTTTCCATGCTGTATCTTGGTTAAGCCCAGATATTTATGCCTATTCAGCACTCAGTTTATCCTAAATGAAAAGGACTGTTGCCAACATGTAAAAGATATATGAAATGTTGATCTGCAAAACCTGGACACTGGCAAAGCTTTCTGAGACTGCAGACCAGGGCATGTGCCTACAAGCAGGATTTCTGTTTCTTTGCTGCCAAGGACCTCATGTCTATCTCACAGAGTTTATTTCTGGGAAGGGAAAAATGGTCAATAAACATTAAATGTAACAAAAGAAAATGCCAAACTAAATCTGACAGGCTTTCTTCATACCACTTCATTTTGTGGAAAAACAGCATCTGTCCACTTAAATTAGACCAAAATATTGAGAAGATGTTTCCTAATGAACTGGCAAATACAGATGCCAAAGGGGTGAGAGCTGAAATCTGGAGAGGATATTAGCTTTTTCCCCCCGATTCAAATATGATCTTTATTATTATTATTTTTGCTTCTTCTTTCCATTTAATTTGGCAGTGGACTTATAGAATAAGTAAGCTTTTTAGTGTTCTCCCTTCTGTGAACTCAGACTGAACACAGCCAAAATTAACTTCTCCCTGGGAGGTGAAGACAGAAAAAAAGGAAACTAATCTTCATTTCCTACCTCCATCTCCTTGACATTATATCCTTTATTTACAAGACCCTCACATCATCTGCATATAAGAAAGAAAATAATATATCAAATTGGAATCTGGAAATATTTATTCACTTTACAATGGCATTGCCATAAGAAGTTTGGTTTCTCATCTACTCCAGATTGCTCTGTGTAGGAATAGTAACCTCTTTAACCCACCACTGTGATTCATCAGTGTAACAACAGAGTTTTGGAGGCTTCAGAGTATTTCCTTTCTATTCTGACAATACACAGAAAAAAAGGAGTTGTTTCTGTGGAGGGGCCAAAGAGGGGAGGAAGAGGTTTGCTGGTCAAAGCAAAGAGTCTACTTGAAAGAAAATGGAATAAATAGGCTTTGATGACTTTTAGGCATACACTTAAGAAGGTGTGTGCCTTTAGAAAGCAAAACAAATACTTAATTAGGATTTAGTTACTATACTAGTACCTCTGTTGAGCTCAGGCACTCAGGGAGAGGTAGGAAATTTTGTAAATTCTACTGGGAAATGGTCTGACTTCTGAAGTGAAACACTTGTGATTTTATAATGCAACTTCTCCTACAGCTTATCTTTCAAATGTAGGCAATATGAGTCTGTCATATTTTTGTTTATGCTGCAGTCAGATATAAAGGTTGCAAATTTGAGTTGATCACAAACCTTGTCTAAAGCATGTGTGCACTTCCATGGCACTGTTTATCTGCACTGTTTGGCCAGTTGAGATAACAGGGTGGTGTGTCAAACATGTGACATGTGCTATCTAGACACCATGAACACTTTTGTTGCAGAGACATGTTGACACAGCTCTTTTGAGCAGATGAAGACAACATGATGGCTCCACTTATGCTCAGGAACAAGATGAGTGTTCTTATGTTAATGTGTGTGTCTCCCCCCATGCCTAACACTGTCATCTTGAGCTTGCAGGGTGGAACTGGTTCAGATGAATTCAACAACATAAATGTTAAAAAACCCAACAGCTTATGAGGGTATGAGAGGGATTTCATTTTGGTACTGTGGGATTACAGACAAAAAGGTAGTCAGTTCTTTTGTACAGAAAACATGTACCTGCATGGGAATTTGCTTTTGGGTTGTTTTTTTTTTCTAATGTTCTTTTCCTTTGTTAAATATAAAACCCACATTATTTGAGACTGACAGGCTTGAGGACATTTGGATGGAGAAAAATTAACAAGTACCATTCTTGAGGTCCTTCTTGACCACTAGGAAAAACCACAGCCACAACCTCAGTGAACATCACATGCCAAATTCTGTCATGCCTGTATATACGAGAAACTACAGTATTTCAGGTCTGCATCCTTGCTTGGGGGGCTCCACAGTCCACTCTGAGCACCCTACTGACATCCCTCAATGTACAAGGAAGTCAGAAAGGACCGAATTCAGATGAGAAGCTGCGTTTTTGGGTGTGCAAGGAGAAATTTAATCTCAAAATGAATAATTCTTTATAAGCATGTCTACCCCCGTGACATGGAAGACAACAGAGAATGGCAGGAGTTGGTAGGGATCAGATCTGGAAGTATGACTGCCACATTTGTGGGATACCAGACAGTGCCAGACCTCTCAGCTCCAAAGGTAGGACTGAAGCAGGCTGATTTCTGGAGGTAACACTACAGACACCAACCCAGGCCCAGCTGCCTCCCAGGTTCCCTCCCATACAAACAGTTTCAGGGGAGGTGAGATTGCATGACAAATTCAATTAGAGATGAGCCTGAGGGGGAAAGAGGTTGTCAAAACAGATGATTAAAATTAATGCAGTTTGCAGCCAAGGGGAGTAACCAGCATTAAGTCATGCCCACAAGCAAGGGAAAATAACGTGCTAGAAACTACAAGGTAAAGTGGATTCATTTGGTTTTTTCATTGTGTTCCTTCAGTTTCTCCTTTTCCTCCCCTCCCACTCTCTGTAATGCTACTGCTTGGCTCCACATGAAACACTTTGACAGTCACACAAAATCATCTAACATTTCCATGGCAGTGAAACACTAAAGCATAAACAGTTTATTTCTCATGAAATTTGTAAGGACAACAAACATTTTACAAGGCTCCGGTTCCCTCTGCCTTTTCCTCCCCTGTAGCCCCCAGAATTATTGCCAATGCAAAAGACAAGAGAGAAAACAGACCTTAAGTAAACAGAGTAGTGAGCGTTATTTACTATCCGCTGGTTATGTGCCAAGGAGATATCAACCTAGCAGACATTAGGAAAATATTTATCCAAGCATTAATATATTCTTTACACATGACACATTGCACATCATTATTTAGCTGGGCTGATAACACGGAAGCTTTACTAACAGCATATTTCTTCCTGTGCTTAGAAGTCTTTAAAGCATTTTTAAGCCTAGCAGTAAATCAAAGCCCAGTTTGCAGATATATTCTGTATACACATGCATATTCCACTTTGGCCCTTCTAATCACACGGCTGAACGTCCATATCTCTTCTTCCCTGGACCCTGAATGTCATTTCGGTGATTGAAAAAGGAAAAGCAAAACAATCAATGTCTGACACATCTTAAGTTCCTACTAAAATTCCCAGCAGCATCCCCCTCCACTGCTTAATGAGGGCACTGATTGGGTGAAGCAGATCAGATATTACGAGAACTGAGACAAATCTGGAAAGGCTCCTGAACAAATCAAGAAAGCCTTTAAAATGTCTAAAGCACTCTATTGTTTCAGGGCTGGGAGGTCATGGGCTTTTGCTGGTGATCTGTCAATATGTCTCTCCCCAAGATATATCCCAAGAACTCTTATTTTTGGTCTTATTCTCATATTTTGTTTTTAATAAGTTTGGCAGATGAAAATGTTTGGATAGTTCCCATCTGTCCTAGACAGGGAGATGAACCTCTGGCTGTTCTGACTTTTCCTGTGTAATGAATACCAGTTCCTAGATGCAGGAATTAAAGCAAACCTGATTGTACTGAGTGAAAATGGAACTAATGGACACAGAATTAGAGGCATGTATTTCTTAGCTGTTTAGTCAACATAAAAGGTTTTAGGATCCACTGACCAGAGGACACCATGGACAGAGCTCTGAAGAGGAGAAAGAGGGACAAGGCATGGACATGGATGGATTAGACAGTGGGCCCCTCAGTTTCCTCACAACAGTTTCCTCAGACCTCACAACAATCCTACTAGGACTTTGAGCCCTTTACAGTGTTATTTTCAGTAACAAGTCTAGGGGAAAGACAAAGGTGTAGACACCAGTGTTCCATAACTCAGCACTGATCTGAAACACTACTTGACGATGCCATTTAGCCAATCCTTTCTCTAACTGTTAACGAAACATTAAAATACTCCAGATTTTACTATGCCTGTTTTATATGGAAAACTGTAGCCTGCAGAAATTTAGTGACATGACCAGAGCTGGTGACATTCTAAGGAACAGAAACTGAGTCATGATTCCTCTTGTCCTGTCTGAACTCCCAAGCCCTCATCAAAGAGCCTGGACAGTCTTTACAGCTACAGATTTGTGCAGTGATCCACAGGGACTCGTAAAGGGTAAAGCTGCCTTTAAAAATGACTTCTTAGGCATGCAAAGGCATAAAGTTAAAACTTCCCGAGATAAGTTGTAACTTACAGCCCCAGCCCATGCCTGTCTACTAATCCATCTTTTCAGTGAAAAATGTCACAAGGAACTGCAATCATTCTCTTCAGAACAGCAAGATCCACAGTCTAGTGGTATCATGCTTTCACTTAGTGGGGAGTTGTCACGCTCTCAACCAAAGGGTTGACTTAATAATGTTCAAATAATGTATCACATTAAGAGGAGAAATAAAGAAGGGAGTTGTTAACACAGTGAGGTTTCCCCCAAACACTTGAAGATTTGAAGTCTGAGTCCTGCAACATGTGTAACTGTGTTCCTGTGGGACTTGGTTTTCCAGCTCTTGAATCATAAGGGAAAGTTCAAACTCCCCAAAATCTATAAGACTACTGAACTGAGTTAAATGTTCTAATGAGGCTTATGACTGTTGGTTTGCAGTTTACCAGTTGTGGTGCACTCTAGCCATACATTTGACAGAAATAAACAGAAGGCGGGAAAAAATTCTGCACATTATTTCCCAGAGAGAAACTCTAGAAGAGATAAGAACATTTCACAAATAACTGATAAGCTACATCCTGCTGGTGTTTGTTTTTATTTATATTAGTGGATTAGCTGAGCTGAATCAAAGATTCTGGGTGAGGAATGTCTCCAAGATTAATGGGAAGACAGCACTCGTGAGTGATGCTCAGAAGGGACTGAACATTGCCTATTGATTTAATGGCAAGTTGAAGGCTTGCTTAAGGAATTGAGGCTTCATCTGAAAAATTCATAG
Source organism: Corapipo altera (assembly GCF_003945725.1). Taxonomy (NCBI): domain Eukaryota; kingdom Metazoa; phylum Chordata; class Aves; order Passeriformes; family Pipridae; genus Corapipo; species Corapipo altera. The sequence continues at coordinate 6,504,050 of NW_020884899.1, read as the reverse complement.
ATATTTTTTTGAGCCCAGATGGGGTTGGGTCCCTTCCAACTCAGCATGTTCTGTGATTCTGTGATTATCCTCAGGCTGGTCTCTTGTGTAGTAAAGGTTCGACAGCACCTGCCATAGGCCTGTAACTTCTGTTTAGCACCTCTGTAGGCAGTCTAGATTGAGATACTCCAAATGACAGACACTGCACTTTCTCCAGAATATTTCTTCCATTTCAATGCAATATTAATAGTTTAGAAAGATTCATAATTTTCACCTGAGTTACAGGTGGCAACAACAGCATTCCAGCATGGCTTATTTAGTTTGTTTAGAAAGCCCACTACCACATGTTTTGCTAGTATCTTTCCCAGGCTTAAGCTGACACCAGTTAATTCTGTTTCCTCCATACCTCTGGGATATACATCTGTAGCCTAACTGGTAGAAAATTGGTTGTTGATGGTCAGGAAATAACCGATTTTCCATCTATTATAACGTGGCCTTAGTGAAAGTATTATGCTGCTGATACACAAACCACTGATTACAGTTTTTAGTTAACAAATAGGTTTTGTCAATTGCCCCAGGCTCTGCCTAACAAAGTTGTGCTTAACGGCCAAGGAGGCCGATTTCTTTGGGGGTATTGCTTAAATGGAGCACAGATCTACACACACACAACAGTTGCTATTCATCAGGCACCGGGGGAAAAAAAAGCCTGGCAGCAAGCCAGAAATGTAAAGCAGCTCTGTAAGTTGGCAGAGTAGTTTATAATTACTGCTATTAAAATACACACACACACATATACATATATATATATATATATATATATGCATACACACAGACACATGTCAGATTTGCTGAGATATAAAATGCCAATGCTAACTTCAGGGCAATATTTCTATGATGATTTCATTCCGTGATTAAGTATTTCGGAAGGAAGATACAAGATATTAATTAAAGCAGAGGATAAATGCCTTCTTAATTAACTGATGAAGTACAATTTGCATGGAAGTGAATTCTTTTTAATAACTGCTGAATGTGCCTGGGGCAATGTTTCAGCACATTCCCAGTTTTTCCCTTCTGTCATCCTCAAGGAGTTCTAAATAAATGTTTGGAGTCTAATTCTGATCTTGCTCACTGTGGTGGAATTACTCTGGTCAGAGAAATCAGAAAGTGAAATCAGAAGGGGAAGTCAGGCCATCTAATTTTGCTGCTTCTTCTTCCCCTTCCTCATGCAGAGCACAATGGAAAGAACCACTCAGACGGATTCAGGGATGAGATATTCTAGGTTTGAACATAGAAGGCAGCAAGAGAGATGCTTAACTCTTAACAAGGCTTACCTACACTGACACTATTATCATGTAAATCCTCGTGTGGTGTTGTTTGCTTACCCTCCAAGTTTTCTGACATCATTGTATATTCCCTGATTAGACATATGCCAGTCCAGAAACTTTAAAGAAGGATATTCTTGCAGCTATAGAATTGCCAGTTTATCCTTGTTTATTTGGGTTTTGCTTCATTTTGGTAGCATCTTTGCCTCATATAAAGCCTGCGAGGAGTGTTAGTTTAATACGGAGATGCTGAATATTTTACTTTAACATCCATGATCAACATGTGGTCCCAAGGTCATCTCTTTTCAGCACACTACTCAAACTCTCTTCTGAAGTTGGAATTATTCATTTCCTCGTGGCCTCTTCTATGTCATTTATCACAAAGGAATCCAAGCATTTCATAAATGATGATGAAAATGAGTTTATTTTCACAACTTGCTGGTGAGGACTCAGTTTGGCTGGTGTCACCACTGCTTTATGGATGGGTAAAGGACAGACATGTGTATTAAATTCCGCATTTCTCCCAAGCCTGAGAAATTCAAGTGGCCTCTGATTCAATTTTTTTTAGCTGACAGTGCATCCAGGTTCCTTGTTTGTGTTCTGACTACCTTTACCACACTTAAAACTGTTGAAGTTTAGGGCTTCTATAAACCCAAGCTTTGCAAAGCCAGGATTCATCTTAATAATTCCTCATGAGAAACTGATTTAAAGATTTTCCCAGAGTTAGATCACAACCTGATGGCATGTTCTGCCTTCTTCAGAACCTCAGGCTGAGCTCCTGGCTGCACTTTCCTCACTCTCTTCTCACATTTGCACCTTACCAGACCTCTGTATCTGCACACTCAAAATAGGCATCTCTAGGACTCCAGAGATGACAACTGATGCCTGCTTTACATGAGGCATCTACTGGTTCCCTGGAGTTGTTTCAATTTGCAGAGCGAGACTTTCCTGTGCACTAAGAAAAGGATGAGAATTTTGAATTGAGAGGATCATGGATATAATTATCTGGAACTATAAAGACTGTAATAAAAAGTGGCTGAATTAAAGTTTTCAGAGATATTTGGCCCCATTATTAAACAGTTAACGAAACAAATAGAGGAACTGCATGGTCTGGATGGGACAGACTTCGACGATGTGAACAAAGGCCAGATCATCCAGCTCCACAGCTTGTCACCTCAGATGGGCACATGGGTAAAGGCAGTTTATCCCTGGGACCTGAAGTCTCTGCTGACAGCTGAGAATTGGGAAGAGCCAGGTATTACAGGCCCTGTTTTAAGGTTGTATATGAGTGAGGTGGTGTAAATTGTCTCTTCTTCCTGTTCTTTCCAGAGATCTCTATTTTCCTTACTCTGTTCCCAGACAGAAATTCAGAACAAAAGAGGAATTGAAAATGTCAAATTAGCTATTTCTTTCACCACACCATAACTAGACAGGGGAAGCTTTAGAGGGAGAGAGGGAAGAGATGGCAAAGGTATTCACAGGCCATAATGTGCCAGCTCCAAACAATGGGCCCAAGTTTATTCTCTTCAGATTTTTTGAGATGCATATTTGTGGGTTTTACAGAAGCACAATAATGTACTTTCCCCCTCTACAGAAATTCTGGGATTTTTTTTTTTATTTTATTTTAGTGCAATAAGATCAATGTTGGCACCCAACTTGTTAGATTTTAACCCAAAGTTCAGCTACATTACAAACAGAGTTTTATAATGACAAGGTCTAGCCCACTCTAATAATACAGCTGTGCTCCTCCCTCTGACCTGTAATAACCACAGGGTAGGTGAAAGTCTGCCTTTTCCAAGCAATATTGAAGGCACAAACACAACTTTCCATGTAGACCAAAATAGAATTCACAGCTGCCTGCTCATTTAAAAAATCTCTCCACTGCAGGCATCAAAGACGCAAGGCCAAATTTCCCCTGCATGATTCTACCTTGGCACTGATATGCTCCCAGTGCTGTGAAAAGCAGTCTCTCTCCCCAGGCAAACCTCTCCTACAGCCCAACTTACACAGATCAGCCTCTTTACTAGGTTACTTAAGGTATTCTGGTTGTCTGTTCTGCTTTACTGCACCAGCAATTTCCTTTCAAAAATCCAGCCTTTTCCCTTGGCTTCTTATTTAATTTTCCAAAGAATTTACAGCATGCTATCAGGAGAAACTTCATACTGAACCCGCCCATCTTCTCTCTCTGGTGCTCCATTCCTACCTGTCGGGGATGGACAGGTGCTTTCAGACACACTACAGAACCACAGAAAGCAGGAAATCTTTTGTCCAGCTGAGGATGAAAATAGTTACCTGTCCTGGTGTTTGACTCCAGCTCCAGAGTATGATTATGAAAGGGGAAGGAGGATACTCATACTGGGTTTTTAACAAATGCCATCTAAGGAAGGACCTTAGACTGACATCACATGTGGATTACACCACAGGGCCTCTCAGGAAACATCTAATATAGCACGTAAGGATGGGGATACTATGTTTTTGTGTGATTTGTTTTTAAAGTGTGAGGGAAGAGAAGGGGGAGAAGGCAAGGAATCCTATTCAGAACTAGAGAGTTCAACAAATGATTTCTGTGGAGAAAAATGCTATTCTTTTTATGCCAGCACCTTTCAGTTGTAGGACTTAAAAGAGTTTGGGGTTCTTTGTTAACCAGTTGGACCAAAGCCCAACAGTTGTTTTCATTTATCCTCGATGTTTTCAACGGCTCCCATTGAAGTGAGATAAAGTAGCAGAAAGAAAAATAAACGGGGCTTTTCTCCCCTCTTTCCCCAGCAGTTTGGTTCAGTGTTCTACCTTGGTTTATGGAGCTCTGAGCGGGTGCCATCCCAGCCGGCCGAGCAGCCGCGGAGGGGGAGGCGGGAAGGACATCCCAGAGCTGCGGTGAGGGACCCGCAGCCCTCGGCTGCACCTCCCAGCTCTGCTGCAGCCTTCCTGCACTGCCTGCGCCAAGTCACTTCACCTCTCCACGCCTCAGTTCCTCATCTGAGAGAGACAATATCGCCTCTTTTTTCTTGTCTTGCACTGGTTTTGTGTCTATAGACAGGAAGATTTGTTCGGCCAGGGTAATTTCTTACTACCTGTTTCTTGCCCTGCCTAAAACAATGGGGCTTTGGTCTGTAAGAGCATTTAGGTAACAGAAAAATTTAGCTCATAACAAGAGTACTTGTCCAGATCTGCATGTCCTCTGGGTTTGCCTTAGTTTCCTCATGGCCAGAACTGTTGGAACAGTTTTAATCACTCTGTGAATGTACTTGACAGCTTTGAATCAAACCCAAACCCAAATTGAAAACTGATTTGAATTGTTATTTCTTTTCAAATCCAGAATTGAACCTGCACTCTTTGAAGACTATGTGGGACTCAAAAAAAATCCCAATCAACAGAATAAAACTTTCTCTGTAGCTGGACCAAAACTCAACTAAAAAAAATGTCTGGTTTGACTCTGTAACAAATTTACTTCCTTGATGATTTCAGTTCCCTGTTATTCATCATGTCATGTTAGCCAAAGTTATTAGGAAATACACTATTATTTGTGTAAAAATTAATAGTTCCTGAAAGCTTTAAAGTCCTTGGCATAAATGGCTACTCGGTAGAAACCTGTTATGAAATGTCACGGTCACTTGTAGCCAGTCTTCCATTTAGAAAACTTTGATCAACTAATTGGAGAGAATGCACAACTTAACCAAGAAACACCCTGTAGGTGGCAAGCACTTCTCCAAAAACAGCAAAAGAAATAAAAATAACAAAGGTCAACCTGACAGAAATGGTATTTGGATCTGATTTTCCAGCTCAGTTCTGGCTGCTGCTATGCCTAGGTTTCTGTGCTTGAACTTGAGTTCCTCTCAGTTTTGGTTAAAAAAGAAGGGAAAGAGGTCTTGGGATGTTGTGTTCCAGACAGCAAGGTGAGCAGAGATAATGAAACTTGGAATTTCTTCCCTCAATTCAGTTACATTTTTCGACCAAGTCTTACAATCAAGCCCAAAGTATACATTATGTTTTGTCTTCTGGTTTTCTTAGTTTGACTTTGAAAAGTCCTGCAATAAACAAAGAATCGAAACATTTTACTTTGATTTCATGAGGTGTTGGTGTTACTTACCAGTCAGTCTTGTCTATTTAGGTACAGTTTCTTTATGGACTTTGATCTCTACAACTGCAGACAGCCACTGTCAGAAGCCAAAATCATCACAAGATCTTCTCACACATGAGACAGGCGTGCATGCGATGGTGCTCTTCTTGGAAACCTTTTGCCTACTGCTGTTTTCATAACCATAAAATCAAGGCTGTGTTGAATGAACAGGACAGCCTTGTTTTTGACTGGACACAGAGAGAAAAGAGGAGACAAGGAACAGGCCTGGGAAAAGCCCAGGTATGCCAAATGCCTGCAATTACCTGACTCTGCCCTTCCTTTCACCATCTGTGAACAAGTAGTGACGGGTGACTGCAACGACTGGAGCTATTAACCTACGAATCAGCTGAATTAATTCCATTTTAGCTGGAAAAAAGTGCTCCCAAACATTCAGGGCTAGGCCAGCAAAATTAAGCAAAAGCAGGAGAAGAGAGAAGAGAGGAAAACAGCCAAAAAAATCCTCATATCTTCTTCATTCTTACTCTCACACCTCCAGGGAACAACTGCAGTCCCAGCTCTATCTGAGCCTTTTGCAGTCACCAGAACAAGTGTCTGGTTGATGTGACAAGGCAGCCAATGGGTCAGGAGCAGTGAAGCAGATGTGCTCCTGAGCAGATTATCTCCTGTGTAATATCTGAGATTTTTTTCCCCTAGATGGGGCTGTAAAACACATTGCCCACCGCATAGCAGGTAAAAAGAAGCAGCAGCCTTCTTTTCTACAGGATCTGCTTATTGGACTGCTCTTTGTGAGCACTGGGATATGGTTAGTTTTGCCGTGCCAGCAAAGACACGCACAGACTGCATCTGCACACGGCGTGACAACCCCAGCTCGTGTTGCCTTTCCACTGGTGAAGATAGAGAAGTCTGAGACTGAAGGTGAATCCCTGCTCAGGTGTTGTTCATGGCTCAGATGGAAAAGCAATCAGACAAGATCATTTGAGACACTGTCTCTGGGAAATAGGTTTGTAAAGGCAGCCACAGCTGTCTGCCTCCTAAGGAAACCACAGCCGTTTGTGAAAGCAGAAAGCCCATCTTCCCTCCACATCCTTCCCTCCTGCAGCCACAGCTTCATGGCAGCTCTGCCAAACCTCTGCTATGTACAGGCTGACATGACCAGACTCAAAGTCCTCTGCAGGCAGCTCGGTGACAGAGATAAGGCTGTTGGAGCAGATGTCTTCTGTCTCTCTGGCTCCCATCCTTGTTTGTTTGTTTCCATGACCCGTAAGCTGGTTCCACTCCACTAAGTGACTAGTGACTTACCATAACCCCCTGTGTTGGGAAGATAAAGGCAGTATCCAGAGCACCCTGTGATCAAATGCACCCAAACACCTGATAACATCCCCCCTCCCTCTCTCCTGCTCTCAGGCTGTCCCTCCTGCAGGCGCCTGCTTATGTGGTCGTGTTTGAAACCGTCTTCTGTGACACCTATGTGGAGACTGGTTGGCTTGGACTAAATCCTCTACAATAATTCTCTGCTCCTCCCCCTGTTCTGCTCTGAATGGTGAAGATGGGGTCAGTGTCTTGCAAAAATAAGCCAAACCGGATCAGGTGATGATGTAGGATTAGGTGCGGTTCCCCACTGGGTGTCAAATCCCAGCACACCCACTGCTAGCCCATTATATTTTAATGGCAGGAGGATGATAAGTCAACACTTCAAAGAGAGAAAGAAGGCTGTGGAGAGCTTCCTGGATTCCTCTTTAAGGTGAAGACAGAATCAGCCTTAATTGAAGTCCCTTCTTATCTGTTTTCATCATTTTTGTTTCATGAAAGTGGGAGGTTAAAATGGACAGGAAGAATAGCACAGGAAGAGTCTGAGAGAGAAAACACCTTTTCCCTGTTGCTGCATGTCCCCTTTGTGATTTTCTTCCTTTGCCCTGCATGGATAAAATGACACAAACCTGCCAAAACCTGCACAGAGTCAGATTCTTATCTCCACCCTCCATTACCAGAGCTTTGTCCTTTGCAGTTTGCCAGACCTTGTGTTCTGCCTTCCATAAAATCATAGGATCATTTAAGTTGGAAAAGACCTTTAGCTTCATCAAGTTGAACTGTTCACAGCAGGGACTGGAAGATGCTCAGTGAATCATCCAGGTGGAAGGAATCTGTTCAACCATACAGTCCAAAATCATGAGAGCTGACCTCTTTAGGACCTGCTGCCACCTAGATAGATGCAACTTGGCATTTATGTCATTGTGCTGGAAAACAGTCACCATTTTCAGCACTTAGGTTGTGCCTCAGGTAATTTTGTGAGGACCTCAGCTGAGAGGGAAAAGCATTGGCTTTATCAGCAGCAAAAGTAATAGCAAAGCGAAGAACTGCAAGGATTTGTGTTGCACAAGTGTTTTCTTACAGCCACAGAAGCTTTTTTCACTGAGGGAAGAGGCATATGTCTTTTTGAGTTTGATGGTATGGGAAGCAAAATGACAAAGCCATAGAAGATGGAGCAGCAGTCGTAAAAGCGTGTGGTGAGAGGTAAATATTGGCTTCTCCCCATAACCTCTATCGTGGCCTGCTCACACTTGTTCACACAATAACTTGTCTCCACTAGGTTTTCACCTCAGGCCGGGCGCCTCATGCCAGTGAACCCCAAAGAGGAACATCGTGTTTTCTCCCAGTGAAGGCATAGCCTGAATTTCTGTGTTCCTTCCATGACCTACCACTGGATGCAGCAGCATGAACAAGAAAAACAGGAGCAAAAAATGAAGTGGGCAAGAACCTAATATCTCTGCCACAGACTAGCTTCAAGCTCATCACTTACCGTGCCAGTAAAGCATGGTTTGTCTTGCCTTTTTTTTTTTTTTTTAAGAAAAAACTTCCATTTAACATCCAGAGACAGATTCATGAACAACTATTATATCCTAAAGGTGTCTGTTTCTGTCCTGTCACAGACACACGTGGTGAGATCATGCTGCTGTCTCTGCTGCACTATGTTTGGCAGAGGCATGGATTATGAAGTATTAAAAAAGATTTTTTTTATTTCTTGTATCTTTTATGTCTCCCTTCATCATACACAGAAACCAGGTATGCTCTGCTACTTGGAAGAAATGTGAAAGTTAGAATCTGTAGCTCCTGGGATAAAACCACTCTGGTATGAAGAAGAGAAACAGGATGATAAGAGGGTCTGGGTGAGATGAGTCAAGTGTGCAGTCAACATACAGCTCTCGCAGAATTAGAAGACTACCTTGATGAAAACTGAGGTCAGAAAATAAGAAGACATCACTGACTGCATTTCCAAACTAACCAGGAATAACTGAAGCACCATCTCCAGAAGGGGAGCTGGGTAAAGGAAAAGCCAACAGAAATGTCAGAAGGTTTTACTTTTAGATTGGTTTTGAAAGGAAAAGAAACTTGTGAGCCTATCCTTAATGGGTTTCTGGTCATGACATGAAATACATGATAGTATTTGCTAGTAATCTTCAAGTCTGTCTGCTTCTGCCAGCCAAATTTAGCACAGATGTAGAAGAATAAAAAAATAGGTTTTTGCTTATTTCTTGAGCAAATGTCACTGGCAAATCATTCACAGAAGGGCTGCATGGATATTTCTACCTTACCCATTGGAAAATACACATTAGTGTGCTGCCCTTGAATCACAAAGTCATAGGATATCATTGAAAGTGATGCTCATGGCACAATCTGTTTTGAACTTAACACAGACTTAGACCATGAAACAAGTTCCCCATAATGTTAGAGGTTTGCCCTTAGTGAAGATGGCAAAAGGTCAGAGTAGCCAAAGCGAGTTCTGGGTAAATGGAAACGGAAAACATGATGAGTGAAAGCAACACAAAGTGAATCCCTGAGATTGGGGAAGACAAGCACACAAATCCCCCGAACCGAGTAAAACATGCACAGTGGGGGAAGAATCATAATTTCATTGCTATATCCTCGTGTTGTACAACTGTACCAGGTTTTGTAATGCAAAAAGTCACATAGGAGTGGGCTACACATGTCCATACACCCAGGTTACACACGCTGCTTAGAAACTCTATGTGTCTTACAAGCCACTCCTTACCAGGACAGCCTGGACACTCTATACACCTCCTAATCCCAGCTATCAGTTTGTGCAAATCTCTCCCATAGAGCAGCTCGACTGACAATGGTTATGTGGGCAGTTCCTTACAGCTGAAGAGACCTGACACTAGTTTTCCAGTAAGTCATGGGACTGAAATGGTGATTTGTATGAAATCTAGGTGTTAGACTGGGAAAAAAACAATAGGCATGTGCTGCTAGGAGTACTGTAGGTGTTGGGTGGGCAGGATTCGTAGTGGCATGGAAGGGACAAAGAAAAATGAAAATGAAAATTAAAGGGGCAGAGTGTTCCTATATTAAATTATTCCATTTTACGCTGCTGATGCAATCCGAGCAAACCAGCAATTTCCTTTCAGCCTCTGTTTTATGAGCAATCCTATTCAAGCTTTGATAATAAAAGGAACACAGGTGGGTAATTAAGGAGGTGTGAAACTCAAACCAATAGCCAGCTTTCTGCTGGTGCTTTCCACAGTGTGCTCTGCAAGGCTATCTGCATCCAAGTGCTGAGTGATTGAGTGACCTCACAGACTGACCTGGGGACTAATTTTCTTTCAAAACAGAACAAAACTCTAAAGGTTTCTGTAAAAATTTTGCTTTAAAAATTGCTGACAGCTTTGCCATTCCAGGAACTACTTAGGAACAACACTACCTCACTTGTAATCATGCTTCTCATAGGTTGCAGCAGAATACAGAGACAACCATAGTGGGTCAAACCAGAAGTCCATCCAGCATGAGGTGCATCTGGCAGTAGTCAGCAGTTGATGTATAGTGAAGAGTGGAAGAGGGCACATATAGAGTGATCCTTCCCCTTGCATTGCCCCTCAGCTATTGATTTACAGACTTACTGGAGAGGTTCCCTTTTAACCAGCAAGTTTAACACAGCCTTCTGTGGAGCTCTCCTCCACGACTCAACGGGAACATACCATTCACACACCAGTAAGGATAAGACTCAGAAGCCCCTCACTCTGAAAACACAGATCACTCATCACAAGTACAGCAACACCTGCAGTGTAACAGCAGAGAAAGCCTTGCAGTTACAGGCCCCCAAAGAGTCTGAAGTTCTAACTGGTTCGAGGGCACTGTTTACAACTGAACTTCCACACTGTTTGTATGTTTTACTGGAAACTGTGATCCAAACTCTGCTTTGTTTTTTCCACTGTTATTTCAGGTTTGATATTTTGGAGTTTTTTCTCTGGTGTTTTTTGCTTGTCTTCCTGGAACTACTTCAGGATGCAGCAAAGTTTCTAGGCCACAGAAATAAAGCTCGATTGCAAAGCAGGTGTCTGGATGTTCCTTCTGGTTGCAGTCTAACTTGCTGGCATACTTTCCCTGGGATAAATTTTGAGGCTAGCTGATCACACTCAGCTAAAAATTTGCTGTGTGTTGTATCCCTCCTCTCCGTGGCTTGGGAGTGATGGTTTTAAATGAGAAAGTCACCATTTTAATTAAATCAACCAGACCACAGTGATACATCCACAGGAAATACAACTTCAGAGTGCATATCCCTGTTCCCAGGGATAATTATCTGGACTTCTAAAAATGTATGAATGTGCGTGTTTTGATCTTTCTTCCTCACCCCAGTCCTTCCAAACTGGTACCTCCTCCATTTCTGGGAAGGTCTCTCTCATATATAACAAAATGACTACAAGAACGCTGTTCCCATGCATGTCCTTCTCATCACCTGAAGTGTGGAAAGCTGGCTAATTACAAAGTGACCCCAATGGCTCCACAGAGGACTATAATCATGAGATTAAGTCCATTTAGGAAGCCTGATACCAAATATCCAACTGCAGCACAGTAAAACCAAAATTCCCTACCGACTATCTCTGCTCATAAAAGTGATTTAAATTGGTTCTCCCTGTACATGAGTTCTCTGCTGGCCGTCTGAAACAATTAACAAAGCAAATAATAGATCGCAATATTTTTCTTTCCATCCAGGTTTGTGCTTTATATATGTGAACAGTTAAAACATACATCTTAAATTGTACAGTCCTGGAACTTCAGAAGTCCCTTAGCTGCTGAGTGAAAAGGAACCAGCAAAGCTCATTTGCAGGGAAGAGCAACAAAAGTCTTGTCATTCCTGCCAGAGATGCTAATTTCAGGGTGGAGACTGCAAACTGAACTCCTCAGCTCCTCAGCTCCTGTGTGACCATCCCAACTGATCTTATTAACTCGATGTTTTTAATTTTTCAAGGGAAAAAAACGGGAAAGGACTGAGCTGTTAACCAGATCCAGTTTTATTCCTTCTCTGTGCCCCAGCTTGATTTTCATGCCATTAAATACAGGCAATTTATCAAATTCTTCTCAGCTGCAGGCTGATGCCTGGCTGTACAAATGGCCTTGCTACCTGGAGAGATCTGGGCACGATTTATTATGCCATTTTCCAGCTTGTGTTATGAGCTCTAGCTTTCTGCACAAGCCTTCCCAACAATTATCAGTGCACATTGCCTGGGGCTGCACTCCCGGGGATTCCAGTAGGCTGTGGGGATCTCAGCTTTCTCATAGTATCAAAAATGTCCAGGGTATCCCTGATGAACAGAACAGGTTTCCCCATAAAGAAATATTAAAACTTCTTCACACCCTCCACGTGACACGCATGGAAATGCATCCAGAATCCACACAGGCAGGCTCAAACCAGTTCTCAGCAGCCACGAGCTCAGGACGCTGCCTGAGCTGCTGCGTTATCCAGAATCCACACAAACACCCTCAGCACCTTAGGGCAGGCTCAAAGGAGCCAGCCCAGACCCCGCAGCTTTCAGGCAGCTGTGTCTGTGTTGAGCCCATGCTGCGGCCAGACCAGCCCTCAGCCGAGCGAGGGAGAGCGCGCAGACACAGCTGAGCGCGTTTATCGCCCCTCCCGGGCTCTCCTTCAGCCTTGCAGGGCAGACACAGACAATCGACTTTCCTCATGTTTCAGCCTGTCATGTAGTAAATCCTGTTAAGGACAAGGGGTCTCTGAGTTCTCTACAGATGTGGAATATCACCCAGATCCAGAGCAACATGCAGATTCCCCGTGTGCTTGTTCGTGGCTTCTACAGAAATTTAGCAGCCAGATTCATGCTAGGCTGAACTCCTAAAAACATAAATACATTGGCTGATACATCTGTTAAAACTCAAAGGGCAAACAGCAGAGGCTATTCTTCCCTCCAGAAACTGTTTCAAGAAGTGCAGCATCATGTCCTTTGGGACACGAGGATCTCCTCACATGTGGCACAGAGCTTTGCTGCAAGCAGGAGGCAATCCCAATGCCTTACTGGGGCTGAGAGGAGCACCGGAGGTGGACAGAGGAGTCTCAGGTTCAGAGAAGGCCCAAGTGCACCAACATGACTGGACAGACACACAAGTCAGGTGTGGCACAGGCACAGGCAGCCAGCTGAGGCTATTTACACTTCTCCTCTGTTGTTGCTGGATTACTGTTCGGAGTAGCAGCAAAGAATATTGTTGTCCAGGCAAGAGCACGAGGGATTTACATCCTGCTGGCGTAACACAGGTGGTGCATTCCGCCAAGTGATGTGACTTAAGCAGCCCCAGGAACTCCCCAGAGCTTGTGTAGATCAAGGGGAAAGCCTCAGGAGCTTTGGAGAGCTGGCAAGATAAATTGCAAGAGGACCAAGCAGAGAGTAGCACAAAGACATAGCCATAGTTGCACGCTATTTATTTTCATTTTCTTTGAAAACTCAGACGCTTCCATCACCTAAGGAAGGATATGGAAAAATATGGGCAGATCCCTAACTATTGCACAAAGTCTTCACCATCATGAAATCTCCAGGGTCTTTATTCTTTGGCAATTTATCAATTGACTGCTGTAAACAAAGCTGAGCCTTACTTTGGAGCAAGATAAATATGAAACACAAGCTAGGCAGATTCCTGCTAGTCAAACCCAATTCCTAGGAGAGATGGGGGAAATGCAGAAAGGAAGATCCTTGTCAAAGCAAAGATGAATATCATGCATGTGAACATGTCAGATGCTTGAGAATCCAACCCAGGAACTATCAAGTTTCCAATCACATCATCAGCGTTTACTCTGGAGTAAAAATTAGTGACTTTTTCCATTAAATCCTATTAATCTATTTCTCCAGCAAGAAGCTTCTTCATCTAAATCACTGGTTTATTGTGCCTCTGATTGTTTAAGAGGATGTCTTGGGAGCCACTGAAGAGTCACTTATGCCACTATTCATCCTACCACACATAGGCAAGCTGTGTTTCCATTCAAAGCCTTGCTGCACAGATTTAATCTTTCAACATAGAGTGACCTTTGTTTGCAAAATTAAAATAATCTGTGTATGTATTTTACATGTTCACAGACTGTCACAGAAGGGTGGCTAAATCACTCTGCTCTTCAGGTATTTAGGCCTTCAAAGGGAATATTGACTGATGAAATCCACATACACTGGTTACAGCTTTCTGAATGGGATACAGGTATGTGATGCTTTTGCATCAGCAGGTGTAAACAGGGTATGGCTGTTTACCTACATCCTTACAGATGGCTCCTTCAGGGCCTAAAATAAAATACGTTTTGTATTCCTGACTCTTTTCCTAAGGATAACAAATCAGCCCTTTTGCCAGCTCAAGTAGCAGAGATTTTTGCTTTGACCTAGGAGGTCCTGGTATATTCTCTGGACCCAAGTGATGCCCACAGTGTGTTATGAATGTGAAAAATAAACAGCTAGTCCTAGAAGCAGGCAGGGTTCACTGTACACTTTGTCATAGGTATGTGAGGTATGTCACTATTTGGAAGTGAGCCTCCTTCTAGAAAATGTCCCTGAGCGCTTGGGGTGAGAAAGCAGTTCAGATGAAATATGGTCTGAGAGACAGTCCTTCAAAACCAGGGATACAGATCCCTTACAATGCCCTTCTTTCTAGCAGTACTACCACAAAACTTTGAAAAAAACCAGTTTTCTGGTTATTTTCAGCTTAACAATCAACAGAACACAGTCCTGTGTACATTTTGTACTTTGGGAGAGACACTGATATCACAGCCTTGGAAAACTGACATCATATGAAATAATCCCTCTACTCTAAACCTTATATCCCAAGATCTCTGAACTATATTATATTATTGTACTGTCCAAAAATGTTTAAAAGTGTTTCAGGCATTCCACTGAACAACTAGAAGTAGACATTCCTTTCCTGAATCATTCAACATCTATGTCCCAAATACAGCATAAAAAGTATCAAAGTGATAAAAAAAAATAAGGAAAAGAACAAAACCTTGTCTTCTATTCTGCTGGCACTTTGTTCTGGAGAGGGATATGCTCAGAAGCCTTCAAGTTTGAGAAGAAACATTTCATATCTTCCTTTCAAATTACCATGTTTTTTGACATTTTTAAAATCTTACATCCTACAAGGTTTTAAGAGTCAGCACTGAAATGAAATAGTGAAGTAAATACTTCCATTTGTCCCTAAAAAACCTTACTTCCCAAATTCTTTCACAAAGAATTTGCTATTTCAAACTAGAATTAACAAATCTCTGCAACTCTCTCTTCTCTGCCTGATATTACAATGTAAAATATGGTCTCTTGCAAGCAGATTAGGAGAACATTCCTCCAAGGAGAACTATAGCTCTTCAACACCTAAGAATCAGTCCCACCAGGAGTTCCAGAACCCAAAGCAGAAAGAGGGGGAATATTCAAATGCCTCACTTTTTCCACTGTTCAGCTTTTCTTGGATTGTTATGTGGATTTTCACTAGGCTTCCAAGTTTGGAGAACTTTTATTATTGCTATAAACTCTGCTCATGAAGTGGATTTTCTAACCCTTTCGTGCCAGACATTTGGCTAAATTCAAGCATAGTATCAGTTTGGTATCTGACACAGGGTCTCGTGGGAACCATATCCTGCCACTGACACAGGAATAGATGTTGTCATCAGATAGTTCCCTTCCTCCTCTATGCTTCTAGCAGAGCTACCTGTTTTTAATAATGATATTTGAGGAAAACATCTGTGTTACCTCGCCATGTGACTGAGTTCAAGAGAACAAGCCACATGCTGCAAACATTTCTTGGAATTGGGAACTACTGTTCTATTCAGCATCCAGCTGGAGGTCGATATTCCCAAATACTCGTGAGCGTAGGTCAGCAAATGCCTGTCTTTCATCTAGAAAATCTGATTCCTGTGTCAACAAGGCTGGGCAGGATTCATGACCATTTCTCTGCCATCTGTGGTTTCAGACTTCAGACAGCTATGAGACAGCTTAGCTGAATGAGGGGGCTAATTCATAAATGACAGAGAACCATCACTGAACTATAAATGAGTCGAATGCAGAAGTTATTAATTAGTCTGATTTTAGTCTATTTAGTAATATTCCCGGCAAGTTGTGTAATGAATTTGCTGCGTAACTGGGGACACAAAGGGGTGTCAGCTCATCCCAACATCAACCAAGGCTTAATACTTCGTGAACTGAACATCTCCAGAACAATGGCAAGATTATTCAGCTCATTTAATGGAAAGCATCAGCAATCATCACCATTCTGGGCGAATCCAGAACTGCACAGGACAGAACCATACAGCAACTTGCAAATTTCTAATGTGATCACTACTGAAATTCAGAAATGTTCTGTTTTCTAAATTATGACTCAGGGAAGATCATGCATCTGTCCTATTTCTGATCATCTCTTGGCACTGGCTAGACTTACACTCAGGCAGCATCTCCATGGAGTTTGTTTTTCCTTTCAGTCTGCGAAGAAACAAAAGGAACTTTGGAGAGGATTATTGTTATTTTTGCATTCTTCTGCAACTCGATACACTTCCTATCTCCAAACCTCTTTACAAAACAATGGATTTTCCAGTACATTAGGACTTGCCACTAGCCCAAGGATTTTCGCTGCTCCTGGCAGCCCGCTGCATTGGCAGAGTTCCCTCTGCATCCTCGACCTGCTGCTGATTGATCCCCATAATCCAATCCATTTTCAACAAGCCACTTCTGCTCCAATAAAAACAAGGGGCTTTGCTGATTGCTGGTTTCAGCTGCAGCTGTTGGAGCCACAAATCCAAAGAGAAATATTTAAAGTCTATTTGTAAAAAAATCCACTGGTAAAAATAAAATGATCCATTGCTTTTATTCAGTTAAACTCAGAGGGAAAGTAATTACAGCTTCTTTTTATGTGCTGTATCTTCTTTATTATTTTATCCCCGTATACCTCTCTTGGTGTGATCATGGTCCTCCTCTCAGTAAATAGGTGAGGAAATGTTACAATTGAATTCCCCCAGGCTTTGGTATATGTAAGCATGAAATAGCTTGTATAACATGGGTGCTGCAAACATTTCACAGACTTTAATTCTTTAATTTAGAAGAGACTGTTCTAATCTGCCCCTCCTACAAAGAACCTGCCAGATAAAAAATCTCATGTCATTCAAGAATTCTTGCACTACAATTACACTTTCAATCTGAATTGAGAGAAAGAAAAAACAATTGTAAGATACAAATCCTGACATCCAGACACCAAACTAGAGAAAAATCCAGTGCTTTCAGGTACATTATTCCAGCTCTGCAAATACCTGCAAATTTGAAGTTCTGCATTTTATTTTTAGACTGAATTTGACAAGCTGCAGCTTCCAGTCGTGGGATCTGGTAAGAGGTTTTGATGGTGTGGTTGTTGCAGTTATTACATTTAGTTAAAAAAAGAGAAAGTTCAGATAGCTTATAGATCAAGTCATCTATTCTGGGAAAATATTTCAGAGGAGAATCAACCCTTTCTCTCTCATTTGTAAAGAATGTTCTCTCAATTCAGGACAACATGGCTCTACTCATATCTTTTCCATCATTCTGTAACTGCATTTCTGCTATTAATGTTTGTGGCTTCACTGGTTTGTCTAAGGTTGCTGACACAAATAAGGACTGTGATGGGATCTCCCAGAGCAGAAGCCATACTTTGCAGACAGCATATTCCACAACCACTTCTAGCACTATAAGTCATAAACAGAAAACTACCATAGGCTGATCTTTTCTTAAAAAATTAGTACAGAGAAGTCTAGAACAGATAACTGACAACTATGGTAAAATCTGAGCTATAAAATTTCCAGAGTTATTCATGGATTACTTTGGTTCACTGCAGTAGTTAGTGGTGGCCTTTGGCTAATAGTTTAATTATCCTTTTGTTTACAGCTGTTGTCTGCAATAGCTAATTTTATTATAAAGGGCAAGGAGGCAGCAGAAATAGAAAGTATGGGCCAGAGAATTGTATTGGGAAAACTATGAGAGCCAGCAGAATTTTTTTCATTGAGCCTTATATGCTACATTTGGCACAGCACTGTCTTAATGAAATTTTATTGATTCCAAGGCAAGCTTCCAATGGAAATCTGCCCAGATTCCTGAGGGTCTCTGCTGAGGCTGGAGACCTTCGATGTGCTGATCCTTGGCTGTAGCCCTTCTGTTAATGGGTCTGTCCTTCAGACAGGGGATCAGGAAAGCCCCAAAGAAACTGCTCTGTAAAGTTATACTCCTCTCAGCACTGCTGCTGCCATTTGCTCAGAAACTAAAAAGATTATAATTTCCCAGAGCATTTGTAGGGGCTGGGGAACTTCTGGCTTATTAAGAATTAAACAGAGAATAGTTTCCAGTCCAATTTAGACAAGTATTTGGGGAGAGAGTAAAAAAATGGGGAAATCCTTACAAGCGCAGAAGTCCTGGCCCTCAACATCAGTGTAGCTCAGATGAACAACAACTCAAAGTTTAAGTATGAAAAAAAAATACTTGGTTTGGAAAAGGTAGAAAGATGGAGAGCTGGTCACCCAAAGAAACAAAAAGGACCATCTCAGACAGTTTTCTTGCAAAGAACAGGATGTTTACCAATTTGCAGTGAGGAGGAATGGAGCTGTTTACCACATAAACTAGAGCATGAGAGAAGGATATAATATTGCCTACTCGACTTCACAGCCAAGAAGGTCTTTTAAAAGTTGGTAAGGTTTTAAAAGGACACCTGTATCAATAAAATAGTTTACAGTCTTGAAATACACTCAGGAGATGCCATGTACCCATCGATCAACAGAAATTAAGCAGTAAAGATCTCAGGTTATCCAGAAAAATTCATCACAAACAGCTACATGCTCTCAAAGGTTTCAACTGCTAAGCAAGTTCTGATGTTTTCCAAAAAACAGACTCTCAAGGGCCCAGCCTGAGGAGCTGGGGGGTTGTTTTCCATTTACTTCTTTGGGATCAACCCAAGACTTAGTTCCCTTTGACTATAAAATGAATGTTTATTGAACTCACCAGGTCACCCTGCCCTCAACTACACAAGATTTCCTCTGTTACATTATATCAAGAATTAATTTCTCTATCCTCCTTCTGAAGCAAGATTAGTGTAATCAGAATGGGAAAAGCAGTGCATAACTGGAATAATAGCAATAACCTTCATTTAATTGAATATCTTCTCTTTTAAAGAGTTCTTGGATAGGGGACGAGCTTTTGAACAGACATGGCAGCATCGAAGTCTATTGCTATACAGTGGTTTTATTGTGGCACTCCTACTACTTTTCATCTCTCTAATGATATTTGCTCCATGTTGGGCTCAGAGGGACTTCTTTCTGCAGAACTGATGAAGCTTCAAAGGAAAATATGAGTTCAATTTCTTGGAGGATTGCAGTTCTCCTAAATTAAAGTTTTATCCCTGTGAAGAGTTTAATCCAAAGGATAGTTAGGGGAGAATTTGCTACTGTGAAGAAAGTCACCACAGCAACCAGTCATCACTTCACATGTAATTTTCAGTTCGTCATTAGCTGAGGTGCAAATTAAGGCTTAACCTTGCCCACTTCTTGTGTAACCAGAAATGTTTTCCTGGGATTTTTCACCCAAGCAGATCAGGTTCTCCTGTTAAGGGGTATTCAAATATTCGTTGTTCTGTTTCCAAGCCTCACAGGAAAAAACCAAAGACAACACAACAACCAAACACAACCATTACCACACAGTGCAGATCCAGTTCTAAGCAAAAAAAACCCCACCTATTACGGTAAACAGCCACAAAGGAGCAGATCTCACGAAGATTTTCCTTCCCACATTTACTAGAGCTTGTAGGAGCCCTCTATCAGAAAGCAGGGAACCTAAGGGTTGAGTAATGTGCAGTAAGAAAACATGTAAGTCTCTGTAGCACTGGCACCTGAGAGCTGGGAAGTGAAATTGGCTGCAGTGGAGTGGTTTTGGGCAGCCTCGTGTCAGACGGCTCACAGGGCAGGGTCACCCCTTCAGAGCACCGACCACATCTACTCTGCCCTCACATTTCCTTCATTCTCAGATGGGGTCAATTCCCCTCACCTCTGTGACCTCGTAATCTTGTTTCTACCTTGTCTGTGTTTCTTTAAACGCACAATTTAAAAAGCTCTTTAAACAGCCGGCTGTCCTGCAGCAGGAGAAGGGAGGGGAAGCAAAGCTGAGGCTGGAGCAGCAAAACGGCCACATGAGCGTATCCACGTCAGATCCTGCTAGATCCTATTCTCTGTTTGATCCTGCCAGATTTTAAAAGGCAGCACTGCCTTGCAGAGCTTAAAAGAAGGGGCAGCTTTCACATGGCTGATTCAGCAGAGGTGCAGACGGGTGGGTCAGAAAGCAGGAAGAGAGAAATGTCAGATTAAACGTTGGGTGCCAGGCTCTTCCGTGGCTGCACACTGGATTCTGCCAAGTTTTGTGGCAGAGAATGATCCACTGATCTGGAAGGAGAAAATAGATCTGAAGAACCCCAATTCAATTAAGATTAGCTAAGAAAATAGATTATTATTAAACAATTTATTTTTTTAATACCATCTCCGTGGCAAGCCAGCTCCCAGCTGATGGAGATTCAGAGAAAGCCAATTTTGATGTAAGCCACCTGAAAGTCCCTAAAGGTTTCAGACCATTGCCTTGTGCAAACTGCAGATCACAGTGAAGCTTGGCTTAAAGTAGGGTTTATGCAGAGATGGAGTAGTGGATGAAATTAACTTGGGAGAGTTCCACTAGTTAGGCTGGAGGTTCCCATTAATCATATCAGTCTGTACCCAAAACAAACACTTTGCCTGTAGAGACTGTCCTCATAGATGTGATAGATGATAATAATTAATAAAGACAGGTGGTTTAGGCATAGACTCAAAGTCCCTACTGTTAGAGCACCACTGACTTCAAGAGAGTTACTTTAACCCTTGAGATGGAGAAAGATGGTTTCTATTTACTTTCCAATGAAAATTACTTTAGAAAGCAATTCCATCATTGTTCTCTTGTTATCAAACATGAAAGTTTTTGTTCAGTATTTGGGCAAGATGTGCTATAGGAAGAGCTCACGAACACTGGTGTAGAAGTTGCTACAGTTCTGGGCCCCTACAGTAATATTTCCAGAGAGGGAACTGACCCTGGCCCATCAGCACCACCGGTTTTATGGCAGAAAGTTCAATAGGCTCCCCTGTTCAAGATTTAATGAAGCTTATGATTTCCATTCCTCTGTGCTCTGGCAGTCCTGCTTCGTTTCCTCCTAGAACTCACATCCTCTCCTCTATGTTTATTACTTTTTATTTTTAATTCTTCCACACTCATTTCTCCCTCATCCTTCTGCATAATTTACCATACGTATTGAGCAATGTGCAATCCCCAAACACAGAGTTTGCTGTGGTGCAAAGCTGATGTCATGCTTAGCTTCTAGATGGGTTAATTATTCTGAATCAATCACATCACTCATGAAAATTCTAGTGCCATACTCAGTACATCTATGTAGTGTTGCTTTGTACGGATATGGTGTGGATATACTCGATGAGGCCAAATGTTTTAAATCTGTGGCCAGGCTAGGGGTGGATTTCATTCATCTGCCACCTCAGAGAAGTTTATGTCTTTCACAGCCTCAAATTCCAGTTGAAAAGCAAGAACAGAAGCTGCTTAGGAGAAATTACTTGAGAAACAGCAGTCAGGGAGAAGAGATGGGGCACGAGAGCAGAGAACAGGGGTACAAGATGGAGTAGGTTTAGGTATTACTGCACATGTTGAAGCTGACACCATAATGCGTGTCACGGAACTCAGAAATGGTGCCATTTCCTTGAAAATCAGAAGCTAATATATGCAGCCCTACACTGTGCAAAAACCAATCTTCCGCCTTCCCTTGGGGAAAAAACCCCATGCACTATGATTTATAGCAGAGGAGAAGAAACTTAGATTTTCTTTGACTTCATGCAGTACTCCTCCCACATGTCTAATGCACCGCCTGAAGCTGTTTCTCACAGAAGGTGTGCGCGTAACCACTGTCCCTAACAGACTCAGACTGATGAGTTTTTCTTATGCTATCAGCTTTTTAATTTTTTAATTGCTATTTCTTGCTTTTCTCTTGTGATCCATTCATTGCATTTGCTCTTTCAGTCCGCCCGCGGTTTAACTTGCACTGATTTAAGATGCTTGGACACTTTTTGATGATAAACATGTCTAGTGAAATACCCATGAAGAGTGACTTAGCTTTATGGTAGGAGCGATGAGTGTTCTGAGTTTGACCCTAGGGGCCACATCTAAAGGTAAGAGAATAAAGTCCTTAACTGCAGTCAATTGCATCCTTGATCCTTCCACAGTGCCGGCCCACAGAAGAGGAAATGATGACAACTCTGATGATTTTTGTACCGTAAATAAGACCGTATTTGTGTACATTTATAAAGTATTCATTTCCATTTTGTCTAGATAGAATCACACAGATCGTCAGGATCTGCAATATAGGTGCATGAATGGCCTTCCAGTAGCACTAATAAAAGCAATATTCCATGAATCCGAAAGCAGACACGTAATCACTACTGGTCACTCCTGATCTGGAATGGGTTTGACCTGCTGACCTCAGGGTGAAAGGCTCTGTACTGCATTACCACTCCCAAGAGATCTCTGGCTCTCTCTGAGAGAGGTTGTTTTTTTTATTATTTTGTAGTTAACCTCAAGACAGCATCACCTACAATGGATAACATCTGCAGAACACTGAGAATCTGAACATTTTTTTTGCTTTACAACTAATCATTGGCACTCAATGAATCTGAAGGTTAAAAAGAAATTGCAGAAATAATGAAACGAGAATGGGGGGGGGGGGAAGCCCTTAACAGATCCTTCCTGCCACTGGTATATATTTTTCACTTTTTCATATGGTCTTGACATTTCATTTCAAGCAATGGAAGATGTAATGCTTTGGGGGGAATCATCAAAATTTTTCCCATTTAGCAGGAGAACCACCCATCAACCACCTGCCCTCAAAAAATACCCAACAAACTGTTCTAGAAGAACATTAAGAAAGCTTCCATTTGTGCAATGTCTGTACTTCTGGCTTCCATCTTTTACCACTCATTCAGCTGTTCAGATGCTTCATTCCTTCACTCTGATTCCACCCCCTGTGGAAGATGCACACAGGCAAGCCTTCAGGTGGGACAGGCCCCATGCAAACACATGCTGACACCACTGTTTCAAGTTAGAAGCAGTCTGCACTTAGCAATTTATTTGAAGCAGCCCTTTTGGTCCTAAAATATCCTACAATTCAGAGTATGTTTTTCCAAACCCCAATGTATAAAATACTGGCCAACCCTACAGAAGTCTTAACCACATACAAAACCAATTGCAAATTGCAACAAAACTACCCTTTACATCTCAAAGACTCAGTCACTGACAAAACTATTCAAAAGCCCCCCTGGCATTCTGCAAGTAGGATGTTAGTGACTTCATTGTGGAGTTATCCACAACAGGAATCCCAAAAGATCCACAGTAGGAGGACTGTACAGGACTTACACGGATCTCCACCCACAGTAGAGCTGATCACTGGAAGCCATATATTCCCCTGCTAACAATGAGTCTTTATTAATTCTGATTATTCAGGAAGCTCAGCTTATGCACCTCTGTATACAAATGACAAATCAGCACTTAATGAGCATGAACTGATTTCACATTGAGCTGTCCATCTCATAAGCATCAACATGTCCAAGAAAGGAAAACCATTTTTTTATTCCCAGCAGTGCTTTGGGATACAGCCTTCATGATCAGTGGGAATTAGACATGAGGAAGCAGCAAGATATTTTCCCAATTACATATTCACTCATCAATCATAGTTCTCTCTGACACCTGGCTACTGGCCACTGGTCCCTGCTGGGAAAATGCTAGGAATGCAAGAAAAAGGGACATTTTTCCTTTTGTGCCAACTTTCAGTGTAGAGTTAACTTGAAGCTGCAAGTAGCACAGTCCAGCTCCTCTCTGGAAGATCTCCGAGAGCAGATCCATTGTGGAATTTCTCAGCTGGATCTCAGCGTCTCATTCTGCTCCATGGTTTGATATTTTGGACACGTTTCACCATTGTTTCCCCAAATTTTCTACTCCAACTTTGCTAAAAGAATAAATTAAAAAGAAATTCAGCACATCAGAAAGTGTGTTCTGTTAGATTTCTTTTTCCCAGTATAACAGGAGGCCATGCAACAGAGACTGAGGGTGGACACATTACTGTATGTATGGTATAGAAGAACAAAATAGACTTAGAGGAGACTCCAGCTGACTGACCCAGATGGCATTTTCTGGTCCAGGTTTCTAGGACTTCATAAAACAGTCTGGTTGGTTTGGAGAAGAAGCTGGTTCTGGGGTGGTCACTTTTTTGTGGTAGGAAAGGCAAAAGCAAATATCACTACCTCTTGGATGAATGAAACAGCTCCAAGGGACACGAAGCCAGGAGTACTGTGGGGAGTTGCAGTCTATGCCCAGTTGTGATCTCCTTTTTGTCACTGAGGAACTAGGAGGAGACCAGGCCACAAGTCATATGGGAAAATATGACCCCAGGAAGCGGTAAAACCAAAATAGTCAAGACAGAAGAATGTTCCTGTGGAAATTAGGAATACACAATGTGAAGATGTCAACTTCTAAAATGGCCCAAACCCAACATTTTAGAGCAGCCAGATGTTGAGTCTGCAGGCAGAGAATATCTCTAGGACAACTATAGCTCATAGGCAAAGAATCTTTCCTCTAAATTTCCCGCTTTGCTTTTGCGTTTTGAAGGTCTATTCTGTCTGAAAGCCCCTGTCTTTGCACTTAGGTGTCACTTAGACACAGTGACTCTGAAACAGGAGAATTTCCACACTTCCATATTTATCATTCAGACATCCACATGGTGCTGGGCTCAGTGGTGAATCTGGCAAGGGCAAGCATTTTGAAGGAAGATTGAAAACCAACCTTGAAATACCCTTTCTTATAAGACAGCTATTGATCATTCACGATGATAATAACTTTCCACTATTGGCAAACACAAGGGGCCCTCTGTATTCCTTCCATATAGACATAAGGAACTCTGAAAATCAATTCCTAGGCTTTCTGGAAAAAGGAGAAAGAAAGAAAGAAAAAAAGAAAAGAAATAAAGGAGTTGGCATTCAAGTGCTCTCTTCAAAGTCCTGGACCAGCTCTGACCATCTCCTGAATCTGCACTCTCTCAGTGGAATGGAATTTCACAATATACCATGGTCATTTTGCCACCTGCTTCTCTGCAGCAGCTATAAATCTGCTGCAGGTCACACAACTCTGTAAAAGGAGAAAAAGTTACCCAAGTATTCTTGGACTTGGCCTGGAGATCAGGAGAGGGACAGAAATGCATGTCTCATCCAAAGAAAACTCCGCCTAACTTTAGGCTGCTAAGAGCTCAGTGGGAAAGTCTGTTTAGCTGTGCACGTCCTGCAGAGGTTTCTGGGATATAACCTGTTAGACCCTCACCTAGAACACATTTCTTCAGCTTTTGAAGGCTTGCTTGTCTGTAGGGTGTCTGCCAAGCAAAAGAAATGAAGATTAGGGAGAAAAGAAACCCAGTGGTAGCTGTGCATCAGGTCCCAATTAAGACATCAAACTAAACCCTTCAGCCCTAGTTCTCAAACATCCTTGTATATAATATTTCCCATGAGGCTGGAATTCTTCTGTGAGGTTTATGCTGGCTTTAATGTATAGCATCAGTGTTCAGTAAGCTCTCAGGGCATTCATATTGCTGCCTGAGACAGCAGGGTATGTTTTTTCACCCCCACCCCTCCAAATGAAAGATAAGGGCATGCCCTGTGTTATGACATGACTTGACTCGGACCGAGGGAGCACATCTGAACTGTTTGACATGACACTGCATTTGAATTTGCCACAGTTTGCTGGTTCTGAGCATTCTAACGTCCTAAATCCTAATTCTAGCCCTAATTTTCTAATAGTCATTTAGTCCATTACACATGCAATTAAAAGGTAAATCAACTGTCAGGGTAGGTCTCTCCTAAAAAGGGACAGAGAGGGCAGGTTACTGTATGAGGGGATGAGAAGTCTGTGAGGTAGAAGTCCACTTGCTGTGGTTTTGAGTGACAACAATTTAGGCCACTCACTGTACAATCCTCTGTCAGTGCACTGGTCAGTGCACTTTGGACCAAATAGCTCCAGTTTAAGGCTGAAATTTAGAGGTAGTTGATCAAGGCCTCTCTGTCATGTTGTCAAGTCCCAAGGAATCGTTTGCCCTGATCTCAATGAATGTCACATCTGTACATCCCCTGCATTAAGGCAGAAAATCTCGTATTCTCTGCCATTTTTCTGCAGTCTCTTGGGAAATAGTCACAGTGTCACTGCAGAGTCTCACCAGGAGGACAGTGTGAAGTGCCTGTCTTACTAGCACAGTGAAATCATACATTACTCCCAGCTGAGAGGGCCCAAGTCACCCAGCTGTCCTCACTAAAAATTAACTGAATAATCCTGCAGGAGTTCACTTAAAATCCCCCTCTCTGCACTTACGAGACAGCCCTGCTGTGAACGGGAGCAGCATGCCCAGAGTCAACTCCCACTGCTTCACAACACAGAACAGATTTGGTTTGAAAATAACAGCAGTAGGAATATCTATGCTGCCAAATAGCTGAGCTCCCTGCTTTACTGTCAGATCCTGATTCTTCAATTGTCTCTGGTGCTTTCCCTTGGGATCCCTTTGGGACTGGACTAGCTAATTCCTTCAGAGAAATCTCAGTGCATCTCTAAAAGCAGCTTGTTGCAGCAACCCCTGCCATTAAGAAAGTAGGAGCATGCTGTCTAGCTCCCTGAACACTGTCCAGGGAAAGCTATCGCTCATTCCAAGCCCCATGATGTGAAACATATTCTTAATGCAAAAACATTGTGACTGTTACTGGGTACGATATAATCTGCGGCTTTTTCCATGCAAAACCACCTGAAAAAAGTATATAAATAAATTATTGTCTCTCAAAGCTGTAGAGGTGTTACACATGGCTCAGAAGGGACCAAGAAAAGTACTATGAAGAGCTGGACAAGGCTCACTGACTTAGGAGAAAGATAATGTTGAGCTTTGTGGATGCAAATCACTTTTATCCCTGTAAGGCCAGGAGTCAATCCTTGGAGTGCAAGCCTTTAGAAGCAGAGATGCAGCTGACAAAAAGCCTACTAGGATCATGATTCCACCATCCAGGTTTCCCATAAACAATACTTTTGATGTAGAACAGATAAAAGTTCACCATTGCATGGGCACGCAACAGAATGTTTAACCTGGCAGTAACCAGCTGCAAGAAGACAGACAAAGCCTGAATCAGAATAATGTTAGATAGGGTCTAACATGATGTGTCTGCTCCATTTTGTCATGGCATCTACCTGGAAAAACCCCCTCTCTGGATTTCTTCAAATTAGCAGAGACAACCTGAATAGTTTCAGTACTCTACATGACAGGAGAATCCCAGGGTTTCTTTCTGAGATATAGCTGGAAGAACGTCCTTTTTAAACTTGGAATTCAGTGAAAGCACTTGAGCCACATTAGTCTGAGTTTCTGCAGCTTTTCTAGGACCAATAAGCCAAACAGCCAAATGCAGGGAGCATAATTCCTCTGCCCCTACTGAAAAGACATTGAAAAGCTTTCTTAGGGAAAGTTAGTTGTCCAAAGCAGGGGTTAACAAGGCAAAATGGCTCTTTCAGAACTAGTCTAAGGTTGTGAATGACAAAAGTTGTATGAAAACGTGTTGGCACAGTGTTGTAGCCAAAACTGAAGAAGAAACACCCACTAGGATTTTGGGTGGATTGATGTTGAGAGGAGGTCTTAGCACTTCTGGTTTCCAGCCGCAGATTGAAGCGTCAACGCTTGGAATTATCTTTTAAACACAGGCATGATACCAAAATGTGATCTCTAGGCGTAATTGCTCTCCATAATCAAAGAAATAAACATGTATTTCTATAAGCAGCAGATTTAGTGAAGGTTGGTTTCCCACAGATGAGCATCTAAGGCTAAATTTCCTTGCTGTATGACAAGCGTAAGTTTGTGCTGTAAATTGCCTCATGTTATGCAGCCTCTGATTTCCATGACATTTCTAGCAGCCTGATGTTTTTGGAAACTGCACTCCTCTGTTATACTTGTGGTTAAAATAAATCAGCAGATTTTAACACTGTTGGGGCAGGCAGGGGGATGTGAGGAGATGACAGGGAAAAATAGACATATGGAGCATGTAAAGGCATGTTTCTCACTTCCTTAGGAAACCAATCTGAAAAGATAAAGATGGCAGAGCCCTACCACATTCTGCCGGAGTGGAGTTTTAATTGGTGAGATGAATGTTAAGAAAATCCCCTTACTAAAGAATTGCAAGAAAAAGAGCTTGTTGCTCTGAGTCATCTCTATACAGCCCCTTAAACTACAAAACAGCTAACACCTTTGTCGGAGGTAGAATAAGAAAAAGATGAATTACCTCTTAAAATGAGAGTCAGATGATGAGGATAAAGTTTTAGAGTGGATAATTCCCCTTTTCAACACCGGATTCAGGCAAAATTAGTGGTTCTGAGTATGATCTAAGGTTTACCCATCAAGTTACTTCCTGGGGTTAAACATATTACAGAATTGGAACAGTTAAGGAAAGGCCTCTGCATATACTTTCATAATTTGATTTATGCTCTCTTTCATCTCAGACTCCACCTCTTCAAGTTATCTGTTGACAAACCTACTGAAAAGACAGAAAAGGAAGACAGGAATTGGAACATTCCTGAAATTGTCACCACAAGACACGCATTAGTAATTTACCTGGCAACACTTCCCTAGGGAGCTCTTTGGTTTGAAGAGAAGAAAACAAAACCAAATTCACACACTCCCCCCCAAATAGTAAATTTTTATCAATAAGTTAACAGTAAGTTATATATGAGAGGCTCATAAACTGGCTCCATGAATTAGGTTGTGACTTACAGGCAGGACTGAATTTGCACATATTTTTCAAGGACTGCATTTCCCCAACCAAAACAAACAAAAAAAAACAACCATTGGGAGAAACAAATGATTCCTAATATTGCAGAATACTTCTAAGTATAATGTGAGCAGTGGATTGCTAAGGATTAATTGGTCAAGGACAATGGCTCCATAATCGTATTGATAGTATTTATTTCTTTATTTTAGCATTTCATGGTATCTGTCTGTGAATGCTGGACATTCAGATGACATTTAGGAGACCTTGATGAAGGGTTCTGTTCAATTTTTAAGCCTCTTGT
Source organism: Corapipo altera (assembly GCF_003945725.1). Classification (NCBI taxonomy): domain Eukaryota; kingdom Metazoa; phylum Chordata; class Aves; order Passeriformes; family Pipridae; genus Corapipo; species Corapipo altera. The sequence continues at coordinate 6,475,203 of NW_020884899.1, read as the reverse complement.
CTTTGAAAACTCTAGTCTGGGTGAGCTGCTGAATCTCAGGGCCTCTTTGGAGCACTCTTACAATGCAGATATGGTTGTGTAGCTCTACCTCCTTCAACTGCTTATCCCCAAGCTCAGACCTGACCCTGAAACGTCTTAAGCATTTTCTTTCCCTAATCAAAGGAGGAAGTTTGGCTCTGAAAAGGCTTTACATGGACTTTCTGTGCACTTGCACTTCAACCTCAAAACATAAACAAGATTACATATTACCAGAAAGGCAAATCACCAGACTGTTTTATCCTTTCCTTGGAAGTCCTTGGAAGAGTTAGCCAGTGTGCAAAGGCCAGAGATGGCAGCAAGACAGATGTGCTCCTGCCTTTTGTTATTTATCCCCCAAATGATGCTTTGATCAGCCTCTGCCGGGATCACAGACCCCTTCCAGGGGATTTTATTTCCACGGAAACCATCATGTCAATTCCTGTGTTGGCCAGAGCTCCTTGGCAGCACCTTCCTCACCAGGGTGATATCACTCCCATGATTTGGTGGGAGTCTGTACCCGTGGGGTCTGTACATCAAGAGGAGCAGAAGGAAAGCAAAGATCATATGAAAGTCAACAGACGACATGTGGACCATGAGCAGTGAACACTTTTTTCAGTCTAACAACATTACTCCCAAGTGGGACACCCCAAATAATTTGTTAGGAAATGATTCAGACATAAATGGGTAGAGCCCTATTTTTGCAGGTTGGAGAGGAAAAGAGACAACCAACAGGAAATCGAAAGGGGGAACTGAGGTCATGAGAAGCTTCTGAGAACTTGCTGGTCCAGTCAGTGATTTTCCATCTGCCTGTGACTGCTGTACCTGCCAGTCTAATACTGTTAAAAACACAGCTGGACACCCTCCGAGTTGGCACCGAACTGGACAGGGTCCAGTCACAGAGCCAGATCATTTCTTAACACACAAAAAAGACAAAAGCAGGTACAGCGCGAATGAGTAGGAAACAGGACTGAGAGAGAGGTACATTTGCTCTCTCTGACCTCTGGCTCAGAATTAGGTGGGAATCTTCCAGGAAAATTCCTGGGAGCTGCCCAGCTCATTTCTCAGACCGAAGAGGTCGAATTTGGAATCAGCTTTTTTTGTTAAGCCAGATGTGCCTGGTGAAACGACCATCTTTTCCCTCTCTCAGAGCATCCTGCCTCTCACTCCGTGCCACTGCCACACTTCAAACACTTTCCCAAACATTCTCCCATCTTCTCTCCCATTGGGAAAAGTTCCCAGTTGTTCAGCTTGACCTTTCTGGTTTGCTATTCCCCTGGAAAGAGCCTGAGAAAGCAGAAACCATGCACAGCCTTTTGATGAGGTGAGATAACTTTGGTTCCAGGGAGATTTCAGCAGAATGCCACAGCTGTGTTTGACATCGGTAAAGCCCAGGCAGAAAGTGTTCTGCATTGACTCCTAACACTCATTTTGGCTGAGTTTGGCCTTATCCTAAGCAGCTGTCCATGAATTTGCCTATGCTATGAAGCACAATCCTTCAATTGCCTAAAAGCATATTTACACAATGCTCACAAATCTGTTATGTTGAAAAAGATCTATCCTTTAATTATCCAACACAGCCAACCACCTTGATTGGGATCCTGGCCAAGTTTATTTAAGAGGAGGAAAAAGTTATTATGAAAATTACTCATATCATTTTTTTTTTCTTTTCGAAATGAAACATTTTTTTTATCAATGCATAAACCACAAGAATGATCATCAGTTTAAATAGTTTCCTGCGGGTGAACCCTTTCAAGTCGAGCTGTCAGGAGGATGGGTGGGGAACCCTCCTGGAGGAGAAGCGAGAATAATTCCCTTTCACAACACCCCCTGAGGCAGCCAAAGATCAGAATTACTCTGGGACAACTTGCTTCACCCTCCACGTGTTGTGGGCAGGTCTCAGCCTCCAGCATTCAGTGGCGTCAGTATGTGTTGAGGAAAAGCTGTTCTTTAGCAAGTTGACACCTCTGAAAACAAGTACATGATGTTCTGTGATCTGCGGGTGAGTAGAAAAACATTACACCCCTGGATTTGTGCTGTTGCCCCGAGTGCTGAATCATTTGCATAACTCACAGAAGGTGGTGCTATGTGGGCAATGAAGATATGGAAGAGGGTCGTAAAGTAATTGTTTCTTTACATATGTTAGTGTTTGGGATTTTTTGGTATGTTACACACATAACCCAATATGTGAAGCACTTCTAAAAAACTGATTTTTTTTTTTTTCAGAAAAGCTATTTTGTTGGATTGGGTACACACAGAATCACTTTTTATATTGAAAATGTTAATTGCAGGCATGCAATTAGCAAAACAATAAATTCTTGGGGATGAGGGAAGGAATTATGCTACTGAAATGGGATATCTAACCTTCATCTTCCAGTATGATAAATTACTGTCTTGTGGTGAAGGCTTGGGTGCTTGGGAACTTGGATAGCCAAGTCTCTTCTAGCATGATCTTCTGCTGGCCTTGAAAAGACTCTCATCTCCCAGCTATCATAAGTGGCTTCTAATTTTGCCTAGAACTTGCTGTCATTTTTCATTGCAAAACCATAATTTTTCTTTAAATACTTGCAAAAAAAAAGAAAATATTTTATTAAGTGTTCTTATTGAAAACCAGTGGCTGAATTTAGGGCACTGGGATTTTTTTTTAAAACTTCAAACATACATTTCAGCTTTGAAGACGTTTCAGCTTTGGCACTGCTTCCTTTACCTCTGAGATTTTTACAGGGGATCTGGACAGAAATGAACATTTTCTCATGCTTTCTCATAAAAAACTAAATGTCAAGTAAATTTCCAAGACACTAGAAGCTGAGGTGCCTGTTTTCCAGGTTGCCTCGTTTCAGAGATATCAGTGGAGCTGGTGTTAGTGATCTGAAATCAAAGCCCACTCTTTAAGATGTCCACCTGAACTTACCCATGTTTTATAGTAACACTGTTACAATAATGTTTACCCATCGTAATTTATATTATAATTGCACAAATATACCCAATTCTGTTTGAGAGATAGATATGGGGGAAGAAAAAGTTCATTAAAAATCAAAACACAGATAATGATATAAAAGCTCAGACAAATTAGAATGAATTATACAAGGAGTGAACACATGGCAAGGAAAACGTGACATCAATGTAACACAACCCTGTGATTCACTATTTCTAATTTTTTGTGCTGGATCAGGAGGAATTTGTGTTGCCTGGGGTGCCATGATGCTGGGATCCTTTCTTGTGATGAAGTCCACTGATGTCTTGCCTCTCTCTCCTCTCACATTCATTGCCATGGCAGCCAAATGCTTCTCCAAAGCAGGTAGTATGTACCACACAACTGCTGTGGTCCCAGTAAACAACTGAGATCCTGTTGTGTCACGTACTTTCCAAAGAGATTATATAGATGGTTTCCTGCTCTAAAGAGATGGAGTCTATTTACAGTTTACACTAAAGTCTCCCCCTCTTAGAGAGATCATCTTCCTGTTCTTGAACAAGCAAACACACCCTCCTTTTCTAGGCATCCAACCCTGAGAAGGATTACATGCCAAGTAGCTTATGATGCATAGGAATACCAAAATTACACTAGAGAGCAATGGCACACAAGTCTGGCATGTTTAGGAGAGAGGCTGAAATCTGTAACAGGGAATGGAAGACCCCATCCTATAGGAGTTCACGTGCAGGAAACACTCAACACACCAGGTCTAATGGACTGCATCAAATTTTCTGCTGTATTGGCTGAATTTCTTCCCACATCATTTTGTCTTGTTGATTTTCTAAGTTGCCCAAGCATCTTGACATTTAAAATTTCTAAAATCATACATATCACCTTCTATGCTCCTCTTTCACCTGTCTCCTTTCATCATGGCAAGCCAGGCCACTAAGCAAGCAAAGAAAGGCTGTCTCTAGATGAATTAAAGTGCTGAGAGTTACAGGCCTCTGTTTTAAAAACTCCTTTCTGAGTAGAGGAATTCAGATTTTATGCACAGTTGCAGAGACGTTTACAGAATATCCTGAGTTGGAAGGGACCCACAAGGACCATTGAAGTCCAGATCCTTATTCCTGTTTCTGCTTCTTGGTGAGCCCCCAGCACATCACAGATCTAAGATTCATCCCCCAGAGGAGATATTTGGCTGCCCCCAGCACACTACAACTCCCTTTTCCCCTTGAAATTTCTGTTGCTCTTCAAGAAACCCTGGGTCAGGACTGGAAAGAATGCAAGTGCTTCAGTGTCAGCCACAGTCCAGAAACTCACATTTTGGAATTATGAGCCTGCACTATTCCACAGAGCAGACTAACTCTACTGGCATTGAGCTGGGGATAAAACTATCATTGGCTTCCACAGAAGCTAAGTCAGGCCAAAGCAGGGAGCAAAGCACACTAGAAAACTTCACCTGCAAGGTCTTCTGGCCATCAGCAATATATGGCAGCACTTCATCCCTGTCTGGTTGCCGGGTGTGAGGCTGGAGCTGGCTTTGCTCTGACTCACTTTTTCCATATAGTTCCCCTTAAAACAGAGATCTATTACAGAATTAACAAAAGTTTCACAGATTAAAAAAAAAAAACAAAAAACCAACAAACCTATGATGAGAAACAAAATATTGCACAGATGAATCACAATGAAGTTGGAACAACGGAAACTTCCATATCAGCCTAAATAATGGGAAACATTCAGTTTAATTGAGGTATCTTCTTTTAGATACTGCAGGCAAACATGGGTATCTGGTTATTGTTAGTGATGAGAGGAGGGTGGGGAGCGGCCGGGAGTCTCAGAGCAGCTCCAGAAAGCATCCAGGAGACAGGATCTCTCCAGCAGCCAGTTGCTCAGTGTGTGCTCTGCAGGCTGGACAGCACAGTGTGCAAACAGCTTTCTCTGGCTTGGGCTCTTTCCAAGATCAACAATTGAATCCACCTGAGGTAAGCGGACTCACAAATCACCTTATCTCGCGTGACATGACGGACAGATGTTTTTCTGTTACACTGAACTGCACAAATGGGACATGTTCTCCTCAGGTCAGGCTCCCAGGTTAATGCCTGGCACAGGGAGCTGCCTTCTTGCCTTTCTTGGGGGAAGACCAAAGGTAAAGAGCTGACACCATGGGCTTGCCAACAGGTCAAGCATTGCAGAAACCAAACAGAAGGTCCCAAAGGTGCCAACGCCATCAAGATACACCTAAAATATGCCTTGTGTTGTCTCATTTGGACGATAAGAGATGGGAGCAGGGACATGTCCAATGCTAGATGTTCATGCAGCAAAGGACTGAAGTATGAAAACTGAAGTCCTTCCTGCCATGTGGATGTACACAAACTACACAAATACGATACCCACTCCTTTCCCATTTCCTGTCTGAATTATTGCACATAAAAGAAGAGCACTTCCAAGGCCAGAAAGCACAGCTGCACTGAGACACAACGATGCTTCTAATTGTTATTGTGCCCACCTGTCAATTCCCACGTGGAAACTGCTTCCCAGCCTATGGAGCACAGGGGTTAGTGTTGCATCAGGGCATCCTGCTGCAAGGACATATCTGGTTCCTACAGCACAGCAGTGACTGTCTGGTCTCCTTCCCCATCCCCCAGTTAGCGAATTGCCTTCTAGAAGCTCAAAAATACACCTGTCACAGTAGAACAGAAAGGCTTTACATTAGTGATTTGGGGAAGTCTTTTTAACAGCAGGGATATTTCCATCAGCCCAAGGAAACTCCTAATATAATAGTTCTACAGTCTTACCCTTCTAGGAGAGAGCTCTAGTAAGCAGTGTTAAATATTTTAGGTATTGCTCTCTTTAACTCCTCCCTTTTCAGTGACTAAAGACAGCACCTATGTAAACAAGCTCTCTGAGTGTGGTGTTTGAGTCATGTAAATTCTCCTCCTTCCTTATATTCCATCCCACGCCAAAATGCTGTGGGACTTTAGGAGCTTCCTCACCACAGAACTCAAGGCAGAACCTCAGAGATGCTCATGATTTGAGGGTGTTCAGTTTCTTCCAGAGCAGGGGCTTTAATTTTGCTCTTTCTAGAGCATTATGGTCAGGACTCTAAACTGGCAGATCAGTGTTATAAAGTCTCAGATGACAAACTCAGGGACTGAACATGCTTCTAATGCTCTTATCAAAACTTTGAACTGGCATTTTGTGGTGTCCAGCTTTATGGGCTCAGCCTAAGCTGTTTCACTGGACAATCAGAACTGCTTAAAATGTTGCTGGGTGCAGTACAACAGCTGGCCCCTGAACAACTGAAACAAAGATTTGCAGACACAATTTGATATTTCTTTACCTGTTTTCACATGCGGAAATCCTTGAATTTCTGCACAAACAGGATTTGCACAAGCAAATGCAAGTGCCTGTCAACCATTAGTTTGAAAAAAGGATCCCAAAGAGATCTCCAAAGAGATGTTTCTAAAATTTCAAGAAACAAGGCATCCTAAGCCAAGATAGGTGAAGAATTTGGAGAATTTATCCTCCCTGTTGATATGATCATAAAACTGTTGGTACAAACACCTCCCACTAAAAGGAAGACACAATTTGCATGGCTAATGTATAAATTCCCAGCAAAATGCAGGTTTTGGCTAAATATTGCTTAATTTTCTGGGGATGCTCAGAAGAAAACACATAGTAGTAATACTTCATTCTATTTGTGTCATATTACACTACCCAACTAAGTTTAAAATCTTACCATGACAATCTGTCATGTCTGGTAGCATATAGTAAATTCACTTGCCAAAGAGGGAGAGAAACAAAATTTTTAAAACTGCAAGTTTCATTAAAATTCAAACAGAAATATAATTTCCAAAAGATGAAAAAGGGTAAAATGTGCCATTAAAAAATTGCCCAGGTTGAGTACATTTCCTCCCTCCTGAAGAGAATTTTTTTTCAGAATTGATATAAACTGGTTTATATTAAATCCAAATATTACCATTGTTTGGTGAAACAACAGTTTTCCTTGTGGATCAGTGGCAACCATTTTAGAGCAATTATTTGATTTCTTGAGTGGCTGAAAAACAGTAATTATTTTCCTGATTCTCATTTGTGATAGCAAGCATTCAAGCAGATAGTCAACATTTTCAGGGTCAGAATCAGAATCTGTATTAGCACATTCCTGCTTTCAAGTTAAACACCGTGCTTAAGTGCCTTTCTAGGCTGAGACCTAGACCTGTTTAAATCAAAACACAATTCCACTGAACTCAGTGGTGTTGCATCTGTATGTAAGCAGGATATGTGAGAAGAAAATGAGTCCCATATGGTTTTGAAAAAATCATGGCAAAATGTTAGACTAGTGTTGTGCATTAAAAGGAGTCCTAAAACTCATGGAATTATTGTTATTTTAGTTGTCAGTGCTGTATTTATCTGATATTTCCTGGCTGTCTATTATATATTTAAGATAACAAAGTCTCATCATTTTATACCAGCTAAGACTTTGAACCTAAAAGTGAATTCTAAATGCATTATGCACTCCAGAAATCAAATCATGAGAATTACAGTTCTTTAATCAGGGAAGAGAAGTGACATCACAAGCTTATCACAGCACAGCTCAAATTTCAAATACTGCACTGCTTGGAGCAATCCAGCCAAGGGAACAAATAAAATCTTCATGACTGCAAACATCTTTTAAGAGTCAGTTTTAGGCAACAGTGAGGATTCTGCCTATGAAGAGGATGATGGGATTCATGAAATGAACTATTTGGTCTTGAAAAATTATAAAGAGACATTGCACACACACAAGAGTACAGCTACACTGTGACTAAGAAAGACAATGACAGGTAATGTACCTTGGATTGAGCCCCATAGTCCACAACTAAATTGTCAGGAGACATATTTAGTTAGACTAGAACAAGTTATGTTTCCATGACCCCCATTCAGACATATCTTCATTGTCACTTGATAGAACTGGAAGACAAATGTCAGTCCTCCCACTGCTTTTACTGCTTGTGTTGTACTGTACTTCTCTGAATTCTGTGGAGGCCCACTGAATGGATAATACATTTATAGGCTATGAAACAAAAGTTCATGTTTTCTTCTTGAAAAAGGTCTATTTCTAGGTTGACCTGTTCCTTCAAGATCACAAGTTGCAAGGAATTGGCCTAGATTCCCAACTGATACAGCTTGGCAGAGATCCACTAATGTCCACATGGCCAAGGTAAAGATTACTTTCTGTTTCTTTAAAGATAAGTCAGAAAAGTGATTCAGAGAACTGCAAGTGAAAATTTTCTTCTGAAAAGAGCACAGTATTGTAGCTCCCATCTCTTGCCATGAATGCACAATGTGCACAATTCCCATTCATTTCCCCTTGTTTGTTTGAAAGAGAATTACAAAGTGTTCTCAAGACTACACATTAAAAAAAAAAAAAAAAAGACAATGCCCTGTGCAGTTTTCTTTCTGGTGTTCCAGCACAACCCTGGGGAACCCTTTGGATTTATTTCCTTGCAGAATGATGCACACTGCAGAGATAATCAGCAAAGAAGGCAATGGGAATATCTGAGGAATATCTGCAGCTGAAGAGCGACTGTGGCCGCTAAAACAGTGCTACACAAGTTTCTTGTAGAACTATTATAGCCAGCAAATCTCAGCATATATGAAGTCAGTAATCTTTTCTGGTGGGTGAACTGGGAAGTAAACACTGACACCCTAGAGTAGATTTCTGCAGGTGCATGTCATTGCTGTGTCAGTCTGACTTGCTACCCAGCAAAGCATGACACTACAAACACTAAAGGACAGTAAATGTCATTATTAGAAGTAAAGAGAAAAATGACAAAAAAAGTTGTCTCTGCATACACCAGATAGATGAACTACAAGGCATTGAGGGCACTAGGAATTTAGAGAGACTCAAGGGGAGAGTGAACAAGTTCATGGAAGAGAAATCCACTGAGGTTGCCATCAGCCCTGTGCCTGCCTTAGCAAGCTCAAAATGATAGCAGTTAGAGATCCAAAATGCTTTAGGAAGTAGTTATAGTAGGGACTTACCCTTTTCTCATACACTTTGATAGTTCCCTACTCTGAGCCACAACTGGAAATAGGATCCTGGATTTGATGGAACTGTGGTCTGGTCCATTGTGGCCATTTCTCGTGGGGCTCCCCATGGCAAAAAATCACAGAGCTGCTGGCCTGCAATCCGTCATTTTCTAACAATCATTTGCTGGTTGTACACACACTCAGAAATATTCTGATCGTTTCTAGTTGCTTGACTAGGCTGAATGCCAGAGCTGGGGAAATAAAAAGGCCTTGGTGGCAAGCATATAAAGGCAGTTGACAATACAGTACTGACACGGGTAAAGAAACTGCTACCCTGGCAATGTGCTGCCTTGGAAAGGCATGAGTGCCGAGCACCAGCCAGGGCAGCCCTGGGGAGATGAATGCAGTGTGTCTGGAATGAAGGCAACATCCGACTTCACACAAAAGCAAATGCCTACAACACAGTTGTCATTACTCTTTTGTATGCCTGAAAAGATGGGACAATTTATAGCTGTCATGGCAAGTGGTCCAGTCAACTCTTCATGCAACGCCTCCGAGTCTTGGCTGGTACAGAAGGGCCTGATGAGATCTCCGCGACTGAGATATCGGAGTGTTGCCAAATCCTCCTCTGCTCTTCAGAAAATCTGGGGGCACGTGTCAGTTAGCAGCAAGTTCAAAGCCATCTCTGATGGCCCACTCTGACAGGGTAAAGAGTTGAAAGACTCTGAAGAAACGCTATAAACCCCTGCTTGAGGCAGACATCAGCACTGGGGCACAATGCTGACAACCTTGGCTAGGACAGGAGACAGCCCGAGTTGTCCCAGGCTAAGAGTAACAATACAGTGAACAATGAACAGGAAATCAGATGTAAGAAGGTGTAAATCAGAGATAAGTATTTGCTGTCTTGGGGGATTATAAAACTCAGTCTTGTTTGTCACCTCTAAGTCCACTCAGTACTGACTCTCCAGCCCTTGCACACCAGAGAGTCAGTGAGTACCAACCACCATCCTCTCTGGGACCTGCAGGTTGAGCAGTGCCAAGGCTTACAGAACCATGGAACAATCCACCAACCCATCTTGGTAACTCAGGATCCTCATACTGCTATTTTAATGATGGCATTTACTCTCAAACTCCTCATTTCTAGAAACATCCATCCCCTGAATACATCATGGCATCAGGAAGCTTCCCTACGGAAGAGCCTTTGCTGCCCATAATTCTGTAATGCTGGGACATGAATTTTCAAGTTCCTGGGGGATCTACTGCCCTATTGCACTTCAAATACCACTCTGCTCCTCAAATGGGTGATTTCAGTGCCATTGCACCTGTGGTTAGAGTTGTACAGAGGGTACTTCTTCAATAGTTGCAAACTAATGAAGCTCTGGTGAAATATTGCTGCTTTTAGTTCCATTTCCTAACTGTGCTGGCTGCTTGGTAACTGGGAATTGTATCCTACTAGTTCTAGCAAGTCCCAAAATTTGCATGCAATTGATCAGCTCCTACAGAGCAGGTCCAGCATTGGGGTGTGATGATAAGGGTCAGAACCACTACGTGCTCCTTTGCAAGCTGATTTAGAATTCAGTGGTGACTTTCACATGTCCTATAGTGACTACAGATACACTCTTGATCTGTGCATGGAGGGTGGCTATTTTCCCATGAGTAGCTGAGGTTGGTTACAGATTTCTTTTCCACATAACCTGCTTCCTTGCTAGCCTGCTTCTCTCCCTCCTGTGTTATCTTTCTTTTTAGTAACCCATCTCTGTCTTCACCATCATCCCATTTCCCAGTTAAAGACTTCAGCAGATTTCATGACCAAGAACATATATTGATCTTGAAAATTTGTTGTTTCATTTAAAATCAGCTCCACAAGTCGAGAACCTAGATCTATACCAATCTGATCAGGGATCCACAAAAAACCCCACCCCTGCCTGCATCTTAAAGCTGTCTGTTTTCATTCCTCCCTTAGAGAGCATTTTTAGCCCCACAGCAGTACCTCTCTCCAAGACAGCTTTGCATTGATTACCTAAGTAGGTTTCATTGCAAGACACTGTGATTATACACTTCCCTAAAATCCAAGTACTCTGATTTAAAAAAATACAGGTTTACCAGGCAAGATTAACTTTTTAGAAACCTATATTGCTGATTTTCATTATTAAAAGAAAACTAAAAATTCAATCTGACAAGATCCACTGCAGGTATGGCACGCCCAGAAGAGATCAATTGTTACAATTGCAACATTCACAAATTTTTGTTGACCTGGAAGATGGACTGTGCTGCTTTCCTCTGCTCTTTCACTGCCTCCCATCAAAGGCTTATGTTTATTAAGCTATTCCCTAAACAACCTAGGATGCATAGTAACTTCTTATCTCTGTATGTTCACATTCTCCTGACACAGCTATTGAGACTGGGTCTTTATGACCTGACTTCGCATATTTTTCTTGGCACAGGATTTATTTTTTAAGGGGATCACTATTTCAGCCAACTTTTGCATCATTAACCACCTCCTCCTCTCTATTTATTTGTATTTTAATAAACCACTAATTTCCCAATCAAGGAACAAGGAGAGTTCTGGCTAAAAGCCGAATTCAGACAAAAACCCAGCAGTAATAGAAATAATTACATGCAACCATTTTTTAAAGAAACAATAGCAGCATTAAATATCACTTAGAAGCTGTGAACTGCAGGTAACTGATAAAGGAGGCAAAAGATATCAGGAAAATTACTGTGGGCAGACTGGAAGGCAAAGACTTGTGCTTAAGCAAGAATGTGATAACAGAAATTCTAACAATTGTCTGTTACCGGACTGGACAGTATAAAATTGCTGATAAGAGACAACTGAGAAAAGAAAAAATATTCAGCAAGTAGTTTAGCTCCAGATTTGGAACATTTCAGAAGGAGTACAGCAATATTGGAAAAGGAGGATTCACCTCTGAGAGTCTGGTCTATGTGCACATACAAACTCCCAGTGGCTTGGCCAAATGTCAGTAGATGATTAGCATGTCCTAAAAAGCTGAGAAATTCAAGAGGACTGACACATGGTAAGCACAGGGGGAGTTTCTGAAAGAAAAAGCATTTTACCCTGCCAATTTTCATCCAGGGAGCCTGAAACCAGCATGGGCAAAAAGAATGGAAGAGTTGATAGATGATTCAGCTGAAAGGCAAAGAAAGAATGGAAGGTTGAAAGTAAAAATAATGCCAATCAATAACGTTTTATGGAAAGGAAAGTTTGATATGCAAAGCTGAAATCAGTTGGCAAATGTGATGTGCAAGCTCTGGGCATATATTTGACTGCACACAGTGCAACATTCCACATACAAACTGTCTTATTTATGCCACATACTAACCATGATAACACATCAATAAAGGCAAGTTTTAGGCAAAGCTTACTTGTTTGCAATCTGCAGAAGAGTCTAGAGAGGACGCACTGACAAAATGGAAAGGAACTAAATATATCACTTTTACTTGACTAGATCAACAGAGGATCAGACAGCCATGTAGGCAGGGGTATCTCTCTCTCTTTGTGTGGTCTTGGTATTGTACCAGTTCTTGTGTGAATAATTAAAATACATAGCAGTTTGGAGAAGTTGTTTGGTGGGGTTTTTTTGAGAGCGGGGTTAAAACACAATACTAAAAGTAAAGGGATAGATGAAACCCTCCTTAACAATTAATTTACAGCCTGATTGGTTATCAAAATGTATTGAGACGAGTTGATTAGAAGAAATAAAAATATCTTCACCTTGTGAAAACACCTCAGGTGAATAGACTCTTTCAGACAGCAGAGAAAGGCATAGTTACAGCCTGTGTCTGAAAGGCAGAGCCAGAAACTGAGAAATAAAAGACACATTTTGAACGGAGAGGATGATTAATTTTAGGACAAACTACCACGGGAAGTGGTGAATTCTCATATGGTCCAGGTCAGCAGAAGGTGGGATCCATCAGCCAGTGACACACGAGGGATCTGATTAAATCATTTGCAAACCATTTTGGTCACTGAGGTCTCTGCAGTGCTGAAGAAACCCAGCACTAAGCCCCACAGTCTGACCCAGTAACCTGTGGCAGGGAAATGTCTCTGGTCAGCTGCACGTTGCAACCTCTCTCTTCCTTACTCCCACTCACAGAATGGACTGCTCCCTCCTAAAGTGCCCATCCTGGCAACACAGGAGCTTAAGAGATGAACAGAGCTTGCTTTGAATTGGAGGGAAACTCATATACATACCTTACCAGCAGGGAAACACATACTTTACAAGGTAAACCGCACCTAAGACTTTTTTTTCCCCTTCCCTCTCTTTTCAAATCAATCAGGCCCTGTAAGTTTGACTCTATATGGACCTCTCTTGCTTTCTGTCAAATTAAAAAAAAAATCAATTCTAGGTGAATATACAATCTCTTCCATTCAGGACTGGTGCTGGCAAAGCACAGGATGATGGGAAGTTGCTGCTGGCAACATGAAGATGGGCTGCAGCCACAGAAATTCAACGGCATTGCCGCATGCTGACAGAGCTGAGATGCCACCAAGAGTTTGGGGATTTGGGTCACTCTGCTGTGAAAGGCAGGGTACAGCAGACAGGTTTGCTACAACTCACTCAGGAAACAGCAGCCACCATGGGAACCCTCTGCCTGCAGGGCCGCTGGTCCCACCACCGTTGCTGTCTTGTCCTTTCTCCTGCCTGAGGGCAGGTCCACACTCAGCCCTTGGCCTCCTATTCATTATCTTTCCATAATCCATGTATTGGAAGAGCCTGGATGTCCCACAGCCCCTGAGAGAGGCTGGGAACCAGTGAGATGCACAGGTCTCAGATTCACAACTCAAAATCTGAAAAGAGAAGATTTTACACTTGCTCGTAATTTGGGCTTTGCCAGGTCTGAGCATAGAGACCTTCAGTTTCCCAGTCTGTCAGCCTAGTTTCCCATGCCAGCTTCACACTCTCTGGAGGAAATAAATGAGAGAGAAGGGCTGGGAGAGATGAATGTTGTAACAAGCCACATCAGTGTATGGAAGCAGGGAAAGGTAAGTAGGGTTTATTTTATCAGCACTGCACAGGAAGTCTCAGTACCAAAAATTGCTCTCATCCCAGCCAGCACTCCATGTTATTTCTGGCACCTTTGTAAATTGGTTTGGAAAAAAAAAAAAAAAACTACCTTAGAAATCCCTCAGCAGAGTGTATCTCCCAGCTCCTTGCACTTCCAGTATTCTGCTGAAAACAAGAGCTTTCCTACACTGTCAGGGGCTCACAGCACTGCAGCCAGCACAGACTCCAGCTGAAGATCCTGCTGCCTTCTTTCCCTGTTCGACACCTGTCTCATTTCATTCATGCCATATTAAACCTCATCAAGAGGTAATTATTTATTTATTTATTTATTTATTTTAGCTCTTGTCTTCAAAAAAAAAAAAAAATCATACTCCTGCATTCAGAGGCAAAAGACACATTTTTAAAGCTCAGTTTCAAATTCTGTTTCAAGAAGAACTTGCGAGTTATTCATCGATGTTGTCTTGGTCAGAGGGGCAATCTGTTTATTTCGGAATCTCCTAAAGCTGGTTTTCAGGCATAAAAACTGGAATTCGCAGGTCAGACTCAGGCCCACCGGTTTGTATGGACCCATAGAGGGCACCAGACACTCATTTTTCGGTGCACTGTCCAGGTGCACTGTCCTCCCCAATTACTCTGCAGAAGGCTGGGGAGTCCTAGGGATGAAGACTAGGAGCTCAATGGAATTAGAAAATTGCATTCTAATCTGAAGTGTTGGAATGGAAGGTATTTCAATTTCCCACCACTTCCAAATTAAATATTGAAATAAATCGTTTACTTGATCTGAAATTTCTTTCTCAAGTATCTGATGAAATGGAGGGGGAAAAAAATCAGGTGAAATATTTTATTTTCCATTTCAAAAATTCAAACAGGAAATAAAAAAAAATAATCTGTGACATGAAAAGTCTCTTCCCATGGGAAAACCCAAGCATTTAATTTGGAAACAAAAGGAACTGCTTTGACTTCTCTCTTTTTCCCCTTCTATAAGAGAAAATGAAATTAATTTACAGTTTGGTGTCACTGAATCTGCATTTTTCACCGAAAAGTTCAAACAGAACATTTCCTCCCCCTCCAGCCCCAATTGTCTCAAATCAGTGCTCTCCAGAGGAAGTGTTTCAGTGGCCTTTGTAAAGATCACACTCTGAGAATCCCATTTTCTCTATTTACCCACCAGCAGCGATAAATGAGAGGTAAATGAACGGGAAGAAAACAAACCCACGATGTGACTCACTGTCATGTGAGAAGTGTGCTGTCTGCCAGAACCACAAGTCCTGGTGTATTATCACAGTGGTTTGTTTAATCTGCGAGTGAACTCTAGGTATCATCCAACACATCTGTTCCCATCTTGCAGCCCATGGATCTCTGTCCTACAGGAACAGCCTTTTCGCGGTTCATCTGCACATCTGACAGGGTAAACGGGCTCAGGCAACCCCACACCAGCAACAGCCTGATCCACCCTATGGTACAGGGTATCTGAAGCACCTACCAAGGCTGAAGTATTACACACAGAGCTGTGTAAGAACTTACTGTTGCACAAACATGGATGTATCTAGTTAACAGACGGGATCCGGGAAGTTGTTCTCAGTAAACCTACATAAATTTGGGAAAGGGAGGGCAGGAACACCAGACTCGGAAGCGAGATTATGATCAAAATATTGAGGCAGTTCCTCTCTCCTGGTAACTGTCCAAACCAGTATCCTCAATTCCAGACCCTCCAAGCCTCCCCAGGTTTGAAAACTGCTTGCTTATACGAATTTCTTAGTTTAAGCTTCTCTCTCATTTTTACCAACCTTTACTCCTACTCGTCTCTCAACTTTCAAATGGCTTTTCACTTCTTGCAGCATGGAGGATGCAACCTTCTCAAGTTTTTCATCAACTTTAGTGGAGTTGGATTAAGCCTAGATTCCTGCAGCAATTGGAATTCAGGTGTCTTTCTAAAACCAAGTATTTCTTATTGCCTAGGACAGACTTTGCTCTGTACTCCTTCCCTATTTCTCTTCCTTAAGAGATTAGATTATCCTTAAATAATAAGTTTGCCAATTGTTTTGTGTAACAAACCCTCTCTGCTTCCTGCTTTATACATGGTTTGCATCCTGTGCACATGGCCTAAGAGATCAGTTGTTCTGCCTCAGGGGGCAATTAATCCCCAGCACTGTAATCTGCACAGAGGCATTTAATCTTTCAGGAAAGATGCACCTGAAAGGAACTTTCTGAGAAGCACAGGGTTGATAGAAACCACTAAGAAAAGCCAACAGTTTAGCCAGAGGCTGGGAATCTCCTTTCTGCTCTGATCAAGTTTCCCCAGCAATTAAATGCGGAGCCTTCCAACACGAGTGTTTTTTCTAAGGCTGATGAGCAAAAGTCTCAGGGATTCAATTTCAGTATCTTCTCAGAAGTCCCTGTTGCATAATCCTGCTCCCCACAGGAGAGTGTTTGGTTTTGCTCCTGCTGGATGAGAAAGTCTTGCCTGGTATCGGGCTCACTTCTCCTCAGCCCTCATATAAAAGTCCAGTCTCTATATAGTGGATCTACAGGGCAGAGATCCTCCCTGCTGCAAAAATTCCAAGCAGACAGAGGTCCTAATCTCTCCTTTGGCTCTAAAAGTGCAACTAAGGCCACACTCATTTAAAAACACTTTGATGAGGTAATTACAGAGTGATGCATTCTTCATTTTGTCACCTTGCTCTGCATCATGATATTCTGGATGACTTTTTCAGACTTTTCAACTTCAGGATACTCAGACCTTTCCAAGAGAGCCAATACCAAACCTTCTGCCAGGGATTTCTCTGGAACTTGGCTGAAATTCCAAAGCTCTCTATTTCTCATTTGGCTTCCTCAACTCCTTTTCCATTTAGGCTGTCCCTACCTGTCCCCTCCAATAGCTCTACCTTTTTTTGCTTACAGGGTTAGCTGAGGACGATGGGAAAGAGCACAGGAATCCTAATTTTAAAGCAGTAATAAACTGGCACTACAACCTCTTATGACATGCACTTAGGTGCCCAAATAGGAAGAAAGCACTTAGATGTGGACATCTCTGCACACCCAGTGACATTTTACAGCCATTCAAAACTTAGATTTATGATTTGGGAGACTTGTCCCAACTCCCCGCAGAGGCTCCATGATGGAAACCACTGCACTATGACATCCCTCAAAATAGATGACTCATCCCTCACCCACTGCTTTCCCTGTTTCCACTCTTTTTGCTTTGGCCTCAGTCTGGAGTTTCACTTTTTTTGCTTAGCTACGGATTCTCAAGCGTGGGTAGAAAGGGAAAGCAGGTGGGTTTTTTTTTCTGATTTACCCATCCTCAGCACACCCTTTGCTTCCCACCCAGCTGCCACTTTCAAGCCAGCGTGGCCCAACTGCATTTCCCAGCACTCACACACAGCTCCTCTCCAGCAGTTGGCTCAACTGAGCACAAGGAACAAAACCACATCCTTCTCTCAGCTCTGCAGTAGAGCTGTGGGTCTCTCCAGCTAAGTCATCTCCCCACTGCCTGCAAAGCTGCCCCACAGCACCAGTGCTGGGATAAAACAGCAGCATTTGCAAGGTCTAGTGCTTTGCCTTTGACTTGCCTCACCTGCTGAACAGCTCTGCCAGGAGTGCAGGTGCAGGGACCCCTTCAGTGGCAAGAGGTGAGGCTCACAGGTCACCAGCACACATCAAAAGGGACACATAAAGACCCACATTCAGAGCTATGCTTTCAAACCCAGGAGAAAGGCAGATGAACAAAAAAGACACTAAGGGGATAATAAGTTTTAGGCAAATATTCTGAAAATGGCTCCCTGGAAGCCTATAGGCTTTTCCTGACATTAATGGGGTTCCTGCTCTAGGCTAAGAGATGTGTGTAGTGCATGTCATATATGAATGTGTTCAGCATAAGGGGGCTTTAAATCAGCTACTAGTACTGAACAAATATAGGATGAGGTCACTCTTAACAAAACTAAAGTTCAGTTACATTTGAACTGCTATCAGATGAAAGCTCATCTTCTAGGAAAAACAGAAGGGGGAAAAAAAAACAAACCAAGGCAAAAACCAACCTATGAGTCATGAGGTTGTTCAATCACAATGTCCCGCAGACACATTTCCCCTCCAGTAAAACGGGTTTGAAGTTTGGAATCTCATGAAATATTTGTGACAGGAGGATGGACACGAGTGTCAGACCAGTGCTTTCCACCAAGTCCCACCCGTCTGCAGCCTTAGATTGCTGCTGTGGCTCCTTGGACAATGTCAGGGAGTGGCTGGTGCTGCATAAGGAGTGTCTCCTTCAGTGTCCCTCTCTGCATTCCTATTCTTAGGATTTTTTAAAAAAATAATATTTTGCTCCATTATTTAATTTATTATTTCTGTAATTATTTGGTTTCTCCTCAGTTTCTCCTTCTTTAAACATTCTTTGTAAAGTTTTGCTCCTAGGTTTTACAGGGATGGGCTGACCACTCTTCTAAATGGGAACAATGTATGTCTAGAGGAAAAGAATAAGAACAGAGAACATATACAGCAACACTTCTGAACACTCCCAGCCTCCAAGGGTTCCCTGAGCCAGGCTTGGTTGCTTTGTATTTAATAGCTCTTGATAGATTTTTCCCCTGGACTTGTCCAGTCATCCTCTGAAGCTCTGTAGCTGTTTAGTAAGCAAGGTATTCCAGATCTTTGCTATGAATTGGCTACTGTTGAAACAATCACCTAATGCCATATTACACTTCTTAAATGTTTAACATCATTATAGTAGCTGAATTTTTGGTAGACTCTCTGATAGATCTTCTATGCATGCCATGAGCAGGATACAGAATCTACATCCTGAACCCTGGCTGCAAGATTTTTCAAATGAAAGATAACCTAAATGTCATTACTGAAAGCAATGTTAGTATGATTTTTTTTAAAAAAAAAATAATCTGAAGGGAAATGACCTGTATTTGTAAGAAGAAATATAAATTAACATCCACTATGAACTGGTGAAATTTTAAGTTTTTAGATTTGAATAAACATCAACATCTGAGAAAATTTTAGAGGTCCAGTCTACACTGAGGAAAAAATAGGACAAGTCCAGTTCCAGAAAGCTCCTGCCCCAAGTTAGGGGGAAAAAAAAAAGAAAGCAAAAAGAAAATAAAAGGTAATAAAGAGGACTCAAATGTACATTTAACTGTACTCTTTCCTTATTCCTCCAGCATTGTGAACTGCAAAAGTAAATGTTTCATTGCCTCCAAAGTAAAGCAGGAGTGGAAGAAAGCTTGAATTTGAGTTTTAGGCAGAAGCTTCCGTGGCTCTTTTATTTTAGTTGCTTTGCTCACTAGTAAAAGATACCTTCAGGAGCTCCTCCTCAAAACACTATCCTTAGGGATCCCAGGGAAGAACAATGCAGTGATTTTATCAGCAACTGTAGGAAAGGATTGTCTTCCCTGGCAAACAACGAGGAGTGTCCTGCATCTCGGCCCTGAATCCAGTCAGTGTGAGTCAGTGCAAAGGCAGACTGTAAATAATTGCAGCCTGTGTTGCACAACTGGCTGGTGGGGAAGCAAGAAAACGGCCCCCGGGGAAAAGGAGTAGCCAAACAGCCTGAAAAGTAAAAGTCACCTGCAGAAACTCCAATCCAGAAACCCTAAACTGAACTCCACGCGATTTTTGTCAGCGTTTCCAAAGGAGAGTTCAGCAAGCTGTGGATTGAAATGTGAAATCACTGGGCAAACCGACTGAGCCACAAAATGAGTAACTTCCTCCGTGAGCTCCCCCGGAGGGATCGGTATTGCTTTAAGGTGCACAGCCTCTGTGATGTAAATTGTCTTGAACCCGAAGAGGTTTTGCAGATTTACATGATAAGGAACTGTTTTCTACCCCAATTATTAAGCACGACGTGGGGGAGAGATCTCTGAGTGGGAAGGAAAGCAGAAAGTTGGAAGGAGGCTGTAGAGAAAGAAGATTCTTGCAATAAGCTGGCAGAGGAGACTGAGAGTCAGTGGGGTAAAGAGAGCAAGAGATGGATATGGGCAAGGCTCTGCAAAGGGAACTCCAAGTGGATAAAGCACCTGGACCTGCTCAGACTTGATGCCAATCTACCAATATATGCTTTTTACAATGGCACCTACACAAAAAGAGCTATATGGACCAAAGCAAAGATAGTCCTGCTTTTCTAAAACATGTCCCCAAATTTTAGAAATCATAAATCTGGGTGATTCTGGAGCCAGTGATAGTGTCCTTGGATTTAAAAGGATGTGGCTGATTTGTCTTCCACGAATTTCCCTAAATTTTTTAACCTTATGCGAACTTTTCACTTCTAGGGGATCACATGGCAAGGAGATCCATTATTTAATCAAACATTTAATTAAATAGAGGTACTGCTTCACCCAGGCAAGGTGCTTTGGTCAGATCCTGCAACGCAGAAAGAGTTGGGGGGATCATCTGAGAGTACCAACCATGCTCAGGGATCCTTTTAGCCTGGATAACCAATGAAAAAGGGTCACAGAGCATTGGAGGGATTGGAAAGCTCAGGGAAGCAGAACAGAAGTTCTTCCTGGTGATAGAAAGAAGAACAGTCTGGGGAGCAGAGCACACAAGCAATGCTTTAGGAGTTGAAGGCCATTTTCAGATACATCACATATACACAGAAATGGATGAATTGGTAAGAGACCACATCTAGAAATGCAGTAGTGATATAAGCTGAGGCTGGAGAGGAATCTGTGCCTGAGGCACTCCTCCCACAGAGGAGCAACAAGTCAAACTTGGGAGCATGGAGTAGCTGAAAGGCTAAGATGAAGACAAGATAAATGGATGTGGGGAACTAATATCATTCAATGAGGGGGAAAGGAGCAGAAGGTTGACATGATAGTGATTGCTCTGTGTCTAAAGGAGATTTTCGATTCTTTCAGGGAACGCTTTTCATCTCCCATTCCTCTAGGTCTTGTCACAACAGAAAGCTTCCTTCTCTTCGTGTTCTCAGTGGTGCAACTCCCTTCACATCAGCAAGCTCACGGTAATGGAAGACAGCAGAATGGATCCCAGGGCTGGAAGAAGAAAACTCCTTCATCATGAGTCCCCTGGTACAGGATGTGAGAAGTCTCTTTCCTTTTAGCCTTGGAGAGGATATCAAATTGCTTTTAATGTTGCATCTATCAATGCTGGGCCACAAGACATTTGTTTGCTTCAGGTGTCATGGGAGCTGAAAAATCTTTTTGTGGGGAATTATATTATCCCTCTAAAGCCTTATCTTAAGGAAAACATATGTGATCTTGCAGGGAAGCCTCTCTTGGTTGCATTTTAACTTAACAGGAGGTTCCTTTCCCAGCGGATCTGTTAGCACAGGAATATATGCACACACACACATACACACACCACTTTAGCAACCAAAGAATGCGAAACCCTCCTCAGATGGGCTGGGGGAGGGAGGCAGCTGGGGGAATAAGGCTTCCCATGCCATTCCAGCTTTGAGATATCCCTGGAACGAAGGGGTAATTACACAAAAGCCAAAGATGTTGGTTCTGAACTGTTGCCAGCTGGTGGCCTCTGTGTCAGCAGGGCCCAGCCCCATCATCCTCCAGCCACCACTCTGGACTCTCCTGCTGCCCGATGCTGTCAAAGGGATAACACAGCTCCTGGTCCATGCCGAGGACCCTAAACCTTGCTCTGAAAAAAACCTTTACTGGACCTTGTTACAGTGCAGTAACACATGAACAGGAGGGAGAAAGTAGCGCCTGCCTTGCTGACACTGCCAGAGAAGGGAGCGGGTGGATTCTGTGCTTGGAGATAGGGGCAAAAAAGATTCAAATTACTGCCAGATTTTGGAAAGCTTTTTAAGTGGTATCTTCAAAGGGTATGTTACTTGTCCTAGCTCTGATGGTGTCAAAGAATATTTCAAAGGGGGCATTGTTTGAGCACTTTCAGATGTCTCACCTTTAATGTCTCTGAGCTTCTGCTCCTCCTGTATAAACGTAACATTCTACCTTGTCTGTGATTTGCTCTACAGGGAAAACTTTTACCCTATGGAATGCTCCCATAGCCCCTGAAATTGTAAAGAGCAGGATGAATAATCACACCAAGACTGTCTCTCGTAGTCTAAATGTTGTGGTTGTTAGAAATTGAATTCTTACTATGTTAGCACAGTTCTGCAAAAAACTACTGAATTCCCTTATGCCATTATTTTCTCCTTACCCTGTTATTATTTTCCAGTATTTGTTCTCTTTTTTTAAAAAACACATTTTAATTTAAAAATGTTCACTGTTTTTACCCATCGCTATCCTATTTCATTCTAATGAAAATGAAGATTTAAGCAGAAATATGATTGTGGCTTGCAAGAAAATCTCTGCAGTCAAAATACAACGAACTAGTAAAAAAGTAGATGTCATTATCATTTTTCCAGCTTGTCTTGGTGCTGTTATCTCTGCTTGGGTTGGGTTTGTACATCAGCTTGCTCAGTACTAGAGCTTGTTTAAGTGCTACAGTGAGTACTAGAACTCATCTGAGGTTTGTGGGCTTCACTTCTAGAAAAATAGAGGTAGTAATACAAAATCCAGCAGCATGAGTTCAGCCCTTTTGCCAAGCAAAAGGCTTCATAGGACGAGCTACTGCTCATCCCTTCCAAACCCTGAGGAAATCCATCGATGACACACCATATCGTGGAGGTCAACAGTTTTGGGTTGTTTTGAACTGGGGAGCCTCTTCTAAAACAAACATATATCAGCACTTATATATACACCCTCCTGCACACACAAACCCCATACGTCATTTTTATGACAAAACCCTACCAAAAACAAGCAGTCCACTGCGCTCGGATAATTCACCCCGGTAAGAAGATGAAGAGAATGAACAAAGTCAGACACAGGACATCTCTATAATCAGAAGTCTAACATTTTGTGCTGATAAAGGTGACATGAAGACATGACTACAAGGCAACAAGAAGCATTTGGAAGCATGGGTGTTTCCGTGGGGAATGGGGCCTAAAGAAAGAACAGGCAATCTTAAATGGCAGCAGGAATAAAAAAAAAAATAAGGAAAATTTTGGCCTTTAGAGGATCTGAAGGAGACTATGGCATCTCAGAACAAATGTTTCTGCCTTCCCTGCCTCCTACTTGAATACCCTGCTGGAAAACAGGACGTGGGGTTTCAGGCAGAGGGGAATGTGTCATTTACTGGCACTGTTTAAATCTCCCTCCCCCAGAAATTGTACAGCTGCTGTGGTTTTCCTTACAGGCCACTTCAGGTAGGAGGAATCCTTTACCCAGTCTGAAAACACCAGGAATGAAGCAGAGAAAGCCTGCCCCTGAATTCAGCCAGTGGACTGTAAGCAGAGCTTCTGTGGCCACTGCACCACAGCACAGATCACTTTTGTTTCTGCCCAGCAGCATCTTACCTCATCCATCAGCGCAGGCTTTGACTGCAACATGACTGGAAACTTCTAGCCAGAGTATTTTTCATTTTGTGGGTCAGGTTTCCTTTTTGGGTAGCTGACTGTCACGTTAAAAAAAAAAAATAAAAAATATTAGTTGCATTTTACCGGAGTGACCTGAATCAGAACAGCAACCTCCAGCATCCCAGCCCTTCTCCCAG